>NC_141036.1:18901590-19203636 GCF_052040795.2 Danio rerio | reverse complement strand
AAACAAAAAGAATGATGCATTTTAGTAGCTGGATCTGGTTTTATCACATTCTGTGATGGACGTTGAAAATGAGCTTTTCAGAGCCAGCAGAGGTCAAAATAAGCAGTAATGCAAACTCAGTCAGAGACATAGATTTTCACTTGCAACTTTCTTAAACATATTTAACAGTGCATGAAATGTTGTCTAAAACAAAAAGAAAATGCTTTTTAGTGGCTGGAACTGGTTTTATCACATTCTGAATTGAACGTTGAAAATGAGCTTTTCAGAGCCAGCAGAGGTCAAAATAAGCAGTAATGCAAACTCAGTCAGAGACAAAGATTTTCACTTGCAACTTGCTTTAACATGTTTAACAGTGCATGAAATGTTGTCTAAAACAAAAAGAAAATGCTTTTTAGTGGCTGGAACTGGTTTTATCATATTCTGAATTGAACGTTGAAAATGAGCTTTTCAGAGCCAGCAGAGGTCAAAATAAGCAGTAATGCAAACTCAGTCAGAGACATAGATTTTCACTTGCAACTTGCTTTAACATGTTTAACAGTGCATGAAATGTTATCTTAAACAAAAAGAATAATGCATTTTAGTGGCTGGAACTGGTTTTATCACATTCTGAATTGAACGTTGAAAATGAGCTTTTCAGAGCCAGCAGAGGTCAAAATAAGCAGTAATGCAAACTCAGTCAGAGACATAGATTTTCACTTGCAACTTGCTTTAACATGTTTAACAGTGCATGAAATGTTGTCTAAAACAAAAACATAATGCTTTTTAGTGGCTGGAACTGGTTTTATCACATTCTGAATTGAACGTTGAAAATGAGCTTTTCAGAGCCAGCAGAGGTCAAAATAAGCAGTAATGCAAACTCAGTCATAGACATAGATTTTCACTTGCAACTTGCTTTAACATATTTAACAGTGCATGAAATGTTGTCTAAAACAAAAAGAAAATGCTTTTTAGTGGCTGGAACTGGTTTTATCACATTCTGAATTGAACGTTGAAAATGAGCTTTTCAGAGCCAGCAGAGGTCAAAATAAGCAGTAATGCAAACTCAGTCATAGACATAGATTTTCACTTGCAACTTTCTTAAACATATTTAACAGTGCATGAAATGTTGTCTAAAACAAAAAGATAATGGTTTTTAGTGGCTGGAACTGGTTTTATCACATTCTGAATTGAACGTTGAAAATGAACTTTTCAGAGCCAGCAGAGGTCAAAATAAGCAGTAATGCAAACTCAGTCAGAGACATAGATTTTCACTTGCAACTTGCTTTAACATGTTTAACAGTGCATGAAATGTTGTCTAAAACAAAAAGAAAATGCTTTTTAGTGGCTGGAACTGGTTTTATCACATTCTGAATTGAACGTTGAAAATGAGCTTTTCAGAGCCAGCAGAGGTCAAAATAAGCAGTAATGCAAACTCAGTCATAGACATAGATTTTCACTTGCAACTTGCTTTAACATGTTTAACAGTGCATGAAATGTTGTCTAAAACAAAAAGAAAATGCTTTTTAGTGGCTGGAACTGGTTTTATCACATTCTGAATTGAACGTTGAAAATGAGCTTTTCAGAGCCAGCAGAGGTCAAAATAAGCAGTAATGCAAACTCAGTCAGAGACAAAGATTTTTACTTGCAACTTGCTTTAACATATTTAACAGTGCATGAAATGTTATCTAAAACAAAAAGAATAATGCATTTTAGTGGCTGGATCTGGTTTTATCACTTTCTGAATTCAACGTTGAAAATGAGCTGTTCTCAGCCAGCAGAGGTCAAAATAAGCAGTAATGCAAACTCAGTCATAGACATTGATTTTCACTTGCAACTTGCTGTAACATATTTAACAGTGCATGAAATGTTGTCTAAAACAAAAAGAAAATGCTTTTTAGTGGCTGGAACTGGTTTTATCACATTCTGAATTGAACGTTGAAAATGAGCTTTTCAGAGCCAGCAGAGGTCAAAATAAGCAGTAATGCAAACTCAGTCATAGACATAGATTTTCACTTGCAACTTGCTTTAACATGTTTAACAGTGCATGAAATGTTGTCTAAAACAAAAAGAAAATGCTTTTTAGTGGCTGGAACTGGTTTTATCACATTCTGAATTGAACGTTGAAAATGAGCTTTTCAGAGCCAGCAGAGGTCAAAATAAGCAGTAATGCAAACTCAGTCAGAGACAAAGATTTTCACTTGCAACTTGCTTTAACATATTTAACAGTGCATGAAATGTTGTCTAAAACAAAAAGAATGATGCATTTTAGTAGCTGGATCTGGTTTTATCACATTCTGTGATGGACGTTGAAAATGAGCTTTTCAGAGCCAGCAGAGGTCAAAATAAGCAGTAATGCAAACTCAGTCAGAGACATAGATTTTCACTTGCAACTTTCTTAAACATATTTAACAGTGCATGAAATGTTGTCTAAAACAAAAAGAAAATGCTTTTTAGTGGCTGGAACTGGTTTTATCACATTCTGAATTGAACGTTGAAAATGAGCTTTTCAGAGCCAGCAGAGGTCAAAATAAGCAGTAATGCAAACTCAGTCAGAGACAAAGATTTTCACTTGCAACTTGCTTTAACATGTTTAACAGTGCATGAAATGTTGTCTAAAACAAAAAGAAAATGCTTTTTAGTGGCTGGAACTGGTTTTATCATATTCTGAATTAAACGTTGAAAATGAGCTTTTCAGAGCCAGCAGAGGTCAAAATAAGCAGTAATGCAAACTCAGTCATAGACATAGATTTTCACTTGCAACTTGCTTTAACATATTTAACAGTGCATGAAATGTTGTCTAAAACAAAAAGCTAATTCTTTTTAGTGGCTGGAACTGGTTTTATCACATTCTGAATTGAACAATGAAAATGAGCTTTTCAGAGCCAGCAGAGGTCAAAATAAGCAGTAATGCAAACTCAGTCAGAGACAAAGATTTTCACTTGCAACTTGCTTTAACATGTTTAACAGTGCATGAAATGTTGTCTAAAACAAAAAGAAAATGCTTTTTAGTGGCTGGAACTGGTTTTATCACATTCTGAATTGAACGTTGAAAATGAGCTTTTCAGAGCCAGCAGAGGTCAAAATAAGCAGTAATGCAAACTCAGTCATAGACATAGATTTTCACTTGCAACTTGCTTTAACATGTTTAACAGTGCATGAAATGTTATCTTAAACAAAAAGAATAATGCATTTTAGTGGCTGGAACTGGTTTTATCACATTCTGAATTAAACGTTGAAAATGAGCTTTTCAGAGCCAGCAGAGGTCAAAATAAGCAGTAATGCAAACTCAGTCATAGACATAGATTTTCACCTGCAACTTGCTTTAACATATTTAACAGTGCATGAAATGTTGTCTAAAACAAAAAGCTAATTCTTTTTAGTGGCTGGAACTGGTTTTATCACATTCTGAATTGAACGTTGAAAATGAGCTTTTCAGAGCCAGCAGAGGTCAAAATAAGCAGTAATGCAAACTCAGTCAGAGACATAGATTTTCACTTGCAACTTGCTTTAACATGTTTAACAGTGCATGAAATGTTGTCTAAAACAAAAACATAATGCTTTTTAGTGGCTGGAACTGGTTTAATCATATTCTGAATTGAACGTTGAAAATGAGCTTTTCAGAGCCAGCAGAGGTCAAAATAAGCAGTAATGCAAACTCAGTCATAGACATAGATTTTCACTTGCAACTTGCTTTAACATGTTTAACAGTGCATGAAATGTTGTCTAAAACAAAAAGAAAATGCTTTTTAGTGGCTGGAACTGGTTTTATCACATTCTGAATTGAACGTTGAAAATGAGCTTTTCAGAGCCAGCAGAGGTCAAAATAAGCAGTAATGCAAACTCAGTCAGAGACAAAGATTTTCACTTGCAACTTGCTTTAACATATTTAACAGTGCATGAAATGTTGTCTAAAACAAAAAGAAAATGTTTTTAGTGGCTGGAACTGGTTTTATCACATTCTGAATTGAACGTTGAAAATGAGCTTTTCAGAGCCAGCAGAGGTCAAAATAAGCAGTAATGCAAACTCAGTCATAGACATAGATTTTCACTTGCAACTTTCTTAAACATATTTAACAGTGCATGAAATGTTGTCTAAAACAAAAAGATAATGCTTTTTAGTGGCTGGAACTGGTTTTATCACATTCTGAATTGAACGTTGAAAATGAGCTTTTCAGAGCCAGCAGAGGTCAAAATAAGCAGTAATGCAAACTCAGTCAGAGACATAGATTTTCACTTGCAACTTGCTTTAACATGTTTAACAGTGCATGAAATGTTGTCTAAAACAAAAAGAAAATGCTTTTTAGTGGCTGGAACTGGTTTTATCACATTCTGAATTGAACGTTGAAAATGAGCTTTTCAGAGCCAGCAGAGGTCAAAATAAGCAGTAATGCAAACTCAGTCAGAGACAAAGATTTTCACTTGCAACTTGCTTTAACATGTTTAACAGTGCATGAAATGTTGTCTAAAACAAAAAGAAAATGCTTTTTAGTGGCTGGATCTGGTTTTATCACATTCTGAATTCAACGTTGAAAATGAGCTTTTCAGAGCCAGCAGAGGTCAAAATAAGCAGTAATGCAAACTCAGTCATAGACATAGATTTTCACTTGCAACTTGCTTTAACATGTTTAACAGTGCATGAAATGTTATCTAAAACAAAAAGAATAATGCATTTTAGTGGCTGGATCTGGTTTTATCACTTTCTGAATTCAACGTTGAAAATGAGCTTTTCAGAGCCAGCAGAGGTCAAAATAAGCAGTAATGCAAACTCAGTCATAGACATAAATTTTCACTTGCAACTTGCTTTAACATGTTTAACAGTGCATGAAATGTTGTCTAAAACAAAAAGAAAATGCTTTTTAGTGGCTGGAACTGGTTTTATCACATTCTGAATTGAACGTTGAAAATGAGCTTTTCAGAGTCAGCAGAGGTCAAAATAAGCAGTGATGCAAACTCAGTCATATACATAGATTTTCACTTGCAACTTGCTTTAACATGTTTAACAGTGCATGAAATGTTGTCTAAAACAAAAAGAAAATGCTTTTTAGTGGCTGGAACTGGTTTTATCACATTCTGAATTGAACGTTGAAAATGAGCTTTTCAGAGCCAGCAGAGGTCAAAATAAGCAGTAATGCAAACTCAGTCAGAGACAAAGATTTTCACTTGCAACTTGCTTTAACATATTTAACAGTGCATGAAATGTTGTCTAAAACAAAAAGAAAATGCTTTTTAGTGGCTGGATCTGGTTTTATCACATTCTGAATTGAACGTTGAAAATGAGCTTTTCAGAGCCAGCAGAGGTCAAAATAAGCAGTAATGCAAACTCAGTCATAGACATAGATTTTCACTTGCAACTTGCTTTAACATGTTTAACAGTGCATGAAATGTTATCTAAAACAAAAAGAATAATGCATTTTAGTGGCTGGAACTGGTTTTATCACATTCTGAATTGAACGTTGAAAATGAGCTTTTCAGAGCCAGCAGAGGTCAAAATAAGCAGTAATGCAAACTCAGTCATAGACATAGATTTTCACTTGCAACTTGCTTTAACATGTTTAACAGTGCATGAAATGTTATCTTAAACAAAAAGAATAATGCATTTTAGTGGCTGGAACTGGTTTTATCACATTCTGAATTGAACGTTGAAAATGAGCTTTTCAGAGCCAGCAGAGGTCAAAATAAGCAGTAATGCAAACTCAGTCATAGAGATAGATTTTCACTTGCAACTTTCTTAAACATATTTAACAGTGCATGAAATGTTGTCTAAAACAAAAAGCTAATGCTTTTTAGTGGCTGGAACTGGTTTTATCACATTCTAAATTGAACGTTGAAAATGAGCTTTTCAGAGCCAGCAGAGGTCAAAATAAGCAGTAATGCAAACTCAGTCATAGACATAGATTTTCACTTGCAACTTGCTTTAACATGTTTAACAGTGCATGAAATGTTGTCTAAAACAAAAAGAAAATGCTTTTTAGTGGCTGGAACTGGTTTTATCACATTCTGAATTGAACGTTGAAAATGAGCTTTTCAGAGCCAGCAGAGGTCAAAATAAGCAGTAATGCAAACTCAGTCAGAGACAAAGATTTTCACTTGCAACTTGCTTTAACATGTTTAACAGTGCATGAAATGTTGTCTAAAACAAAAAGAAAATGCTTTTTAGTGGCTGGATCTGGTTTTATCACATTCTGAATTGAACGTTGAAAATGAGCTTTTCAGAGCCAGCAGAGGTCAAAATAAGCAGTAATGCAAACTCAGTCATAGAGATAGATTTTCACTTGCAACTTTCTTAAACATATTTAACAGTGCATGAAATGTTGTCTAAAACAAAAAGCTAATGCTTTTTAGTGGCTGGAACTGGTTTTATCACATTCTAAATTGAACGTTGAAAATGAGCTTTTCAGAGCCAGCAGAGGTCAAAATAAGCAGTAATGCAAACTCAGTCATAGACATAGATTTTCACTTGCAACTTGCTTTAACATGTTTAACAGTGCATGAAATGTTGTCTAAAACAAAAAGAAAATGCTTTTTAGTGGCTGGAACTGGTTTTATCACATTCTGAATTGAACGTTGAAAATGAGCTTTTCAGAGCCAGCAGAGGTCAAAATAAGCAGTAATGCAAACTCAGTCAGAGACAAAGATTTTCACTTGCAACTTGCTTTAACATATTTAACAGTGCATGAAATGTTGTCTAAAACAAAAAGAAAATGTTTTTAGTGGCTGGAACTGGTTTTATCACATTCTGAATTGAACGTTGAAAATGAGCTTTTCAGAGCCAGCAGAGGTCAAAATAAGCAGTAATGCAAACTCAGTCATAGACATAGATTTTCACTTGCAACTTTCTTAAACATATTTAACAGTGCATGAAATGTTGTCTAAAACAAAAAGATAATGCTTTTTAGTGGCTGGAACTGGTTTTATCACATTCTGAATTGAACGTTGAAAATGAGCTTTTCAGAGCCAGCAGAGGTCAAAATAAGCAGTAATGCAAACTCAGTCAGAGACATAGATTTTCACTTGCAACTTGCTTTAACATGTTTAACAGTGCATGAAATGTTGTCTAAAACAAAAACATAATGCTTTTTAGTGGCTGGAACTGGTTTTATCACATTCTGAATTGAACGTTGAAAATGAGCTTTTCAGAGCCAGCAGAGGTCAAAATAAGCAGTAATGCAAACTCAGTCAGAGACAAAGATTTTCACTTGCAACTTGCTTTAACATGTTTAACAGTGCATGAAATGTTGTCTAAAACAAAAAGAAAATGCTTTTTAGTGGCTGGATCTGGTTTTATCACATTCTGAATTCAACGTTGAAAATGAGCTTTTCAGAGCCAGCAGAGGTCAAAATAAGCAGTAATGCAAACTCAGTCATAGACATAGATTTTCACTTGCAACTTGCTTTAACATGTTTAACAGTGCATGAAATGTTATCTAAAACAAAAAGAATAATGCATTTTAGTGGCTGGATCTGGTTTTATCACTTTCTGAATTCAACGTTGAAAATGAGCTTTTCAGAGCCAGCAGAGGTCAAAATAAGCAGTAATGCAAACTCAGTCATAGACATAAATTTTCACTTGCAACTTGCTTTAACATGTTTAACAGTGCATGAAATGTTGTCTAAAACAAAAAGAAAATGCTTTTTAGTGGCTGGAACTGGTTTTATCACATTCTGAATTGAACGTTGAAAATGAGCTTTTCAGAGTCAGCAGAGGTCAAAATAAGCAGTGATGCAAACTCAGTCATATACATAGATTTTCACTTGCAACTTGCTTTAACATGTTTAACAGTGCATGAAATGTTGTCTAAAACAAAAAGAAAATGCTTTTTAGTGGCTGGAACTGGTTTTATCACATTCTGAATTGAACGTTGAAAATGAGCTTTTCAGAGCCAGCAGAGGTCAAAATAAGCAGTAATGCAAACTCAGTCAGAGACAAAGATTTTCACTTGCAACTTGCTTTAACATATTTAACAGTGCATGAAATGTTGTCTAAAACAAAAAGAAAATGCTTTTTAGTGGCTGGATCTGGTTTTATCACATTCTGAATTGAACGTTGAAAATGAGCTTTTCAGAGCCAGCAGAGGTCAAAATAAGCAGTAATGCAAACTCAGTCATAGACATAGATTTTCACTTGCAACTTGCTTTAACATGTTTAACAGTGCATGAAATGTTATCTAAAACAAAAAGAATAATGCATTTTAGTGGCTGGAACTGGTTTTATCACATTCTGAATTGAACGTTGAAAATGAGCTTTTCAGAGCCAGCAGAGGTCAAAATAAGCAGTAATGCAAACTCAGTCATAGACATAGATTTTCACTTGCAACTTGCTTTAACATGTTTAACAGTGCATGAAATGTTATCTTAAACAAAAAGAATAATGCATTTTAGTGGCTGGAACTGGTTTTATCACATTCTGAATTGAACGTTGAAAATGAGCTTTTCAGAGCCAGCAGAGGTCAAAATAAGCAGTAATGCAAACTCAGTCATAGAGATAGATTTTCACTTGCAACTTTCTTAAACATATTTAACAGTGCATGAAATGTTGTCTAAAACAAAAAGCTAATGCTTTTTAGTGGCTGGAACTGGTTTTATCACATTCTAAATTGAACGTTGAAAATGAGCTTTTCAGAGCCAGCAGAGGTCAAAATAAGCAGTAATGCAAACTCAGTCATAGACATAGATTTTCACTTGCAACTTGCTTTAACATGTTTAACAGTGCATGAAATGTTGTCTAAAACAAAAAGAAAATGCTTTTTAGTGGCTGGAACTGGTTTTATCACATTCTGAATTGAACGTTGAAAATGAGCTTTTCAGAGCCAGCAGAGGTCAAAATAAGCAGTAATGCAAACTCAGTCAGAGACAAAGATTTTCACTTGCAACTTGCTTTAACATGTTTAACAGTGCATGAAATGTTGTCTAAAACAAAAAGAAAATGCTTTTTAGTGGCTGGATCTGGTTTTATCACATTCTGAATTGAACGTTGAAAATGAGCTTTTCAGAGCCAGCAGAGGTCAAAATAAGCAGTAATGCAAACTCAGTCATAGACATAGATTTTCACTTGCAACTTGCTTTAACATGTTTAACAGTGCATGAAATGTTATCTAAAACAAAAAGAATAATGCATTTTAGTGGCTGGATCTGGTTTTATCACTTTCTGAATTCAACGTTGAAAATGAGCTGTTCTCAGCCAGCAGAGGTCAAAATAAGCAGTAATGCAAACTCAGTCATAGACATAGATTTTCACTTGCAACTTGCTTTAACATATTTAACAGTGCATGAAATGTTGTCTAAAACAAAAAGAAAATGCTTTTTAGTGGCTGGATCTGGTTTTATCACATTCTGAATTGAACGTTGAAAATGAGCTTTTCAGAGCCAGCAGAGGTCAAAATAAGCAGTAATGCAAACTCAGTCAGAGACATAGATTTTCACTTGCAACTTGCTTTAACATGTTTAACAGTGCATGAAATGTCTAAAACAAAAAGATAATGCTTTTTAGTGGCTGGAACTGGTTTTATCACATTCTGAATTGAACGTTGAAAATGAGCTTTTCAGAGCCAGCAGAGGTCAAAATAAGCAGTAATGCAAACTCAGTCAGAGACAAAGATTTTCACTTGCAACTTGCTTTAACATGTTTAACAGTGCATGAAATGTTGTCTAAAACAAAAAGATAATGCTTTTTAGTGGCTGGAACTGGTTTTATCACATTCTGAATTGAACGTTGAAAATGAGCTTTTTAGAGCCAGCAGAGGTCAAAATAAGCAGTAATGCAAACTCAGTCATAGACATAGATTTTCACTTGCAACTTGCTTTAACATGTTTAACAGTGCATGAAATGTTGTCTAAAACAAAAAGAAAATGCTTTTTAGTGGCTGGAACTGGTTTTATCACATTCTGAATTGAACGTTGAAAATGAGCTTTTCAGAGCCAGCAGAGGTCAAAATAAGCAGTAATGCAAACTCAGTCAAAGACATAGATTTTCACTTGCAACTTGCTTTAACATGTTTAACAGTGCATGAAATGTTATCTAAAACAAAAAGAATAATGCATTTTAGTGGCTGGATCTGGTTTTATCACTTTCTGAATTCAACGTTGAAAATGAGCTTTTCAGAGCCAGCAGAGGTCAAAATAAGCAGTAATGCAAACTCAGTCAGAGACAAAGATTTTCACTTGCAACTTGCTTTAACATATTTAACAGTGCATGAAATGTTGTCTAAAACAAAAAGAAAATGCTTTTTAGTGGCTGGAACTGGTTTTATCACATTCTGAATTGAACGTTGAAAATGAGCTTTTCAGAGCCAGCAGAGGTCAAAATAAGCAGTAATGCAAACTCAGTCAGAGACAAAGAATTTCACTTGCAACTTGCTTTAACATGTTTAACAGTGCATGAAATGTTGTCTAAAACAAAAAGAAAATGCTTTTTAGTGGCTGGATCTGGTTTTATCACATTCTGAATTGAACGTTGAAAATGAGCTTTTCAGAGCCAGCAGAGGTCAAAATAAGCAGTAATGCAAACTCAGTCATAGACATAGATTTTCACTTGCAACTTGCTTTAACATGTTTAACAGTGCATGAAATGTTATCTAAAACAAAAAGAATAATGCATTTTAGTGGCTGGATCTGGTTTTATCACTTTCTGAATTCAACGTTGAAAATGAGCTTTTCAGAGCCAGCAGAGGTCAAAATAAGCAGTAAATCAAACTCAGTCATAGACATAGATTTTCACTTGCAACTTGCTTTAACATGTTTAACAGTGCATGAAATGTTGTCTAAAACAAAAAGAAAATGCTTTTTAGTGGCTGGAACTGGTTTTATCACATTCTGAATTGAACGTTGAAAATGAGCTTTTCAGAGCCAGCAGAGGTCAAAATAAGAAGTGATGCAAACTCAGTCATAGACATAGATTTCACTTGCAACTTGCTTTAACATATTTAACAGTGCATGAAATGTTGTCTAAAACAAAAAGAAAATGCTGTTTAGTGGCTGGATCTGGTTTTATCACATTCTGAATTGAACGTTGAAAATGAGCTTTTCAGAGCCAGCAGAGGTCAAAATAAGCAGTAATGCAAACTCAGTCAGAGACATAGATTTTCACTTGCAACTTGCTTTAACATGTTTAACAGTGCATGAAATGTTGTCTAAAACAAAAACATAATGCTTTTTAGTGGCTGGAACTGGTTTTATCACATTCTGAATTGAACGTTGAAAATGAGCTTTTCAGAGCCAGCAGAGGTCAAAATAAAGCAGTAATGCAAACTCAGTCATAGACATAGATTTTCACTTGCAACTTGCTTTAACATGTTTAACAGTGCATGAAATGTTGTCTAAAACAAAAAGAAAATGCTTTTTAGTGGCTGGAACTGGTTTTATCACATTCTGAATTGAACGTTGAAAATGAGCTTTTCAGAGCCAGCAGAGGTCAAAATAAGCAGTAATGCAAACTCAGTCAGAGACAAAGATTTTCACTTGCAACTTGCTTTAACATATTTAACAGTGCATGAAATGTTGTCTAAAACAAAAAGAAAATGCTTTTTAGTGGCTGGATCTGGTTTTATCACATTCTGAATTGAACGTTGAAAATGAGCTTTTCAGAGCCAGCAGAGGTCAAAATAAGCAGTAATGCAAACTCAGTCATAGACATAGATTTTCACTTGCAACTTGCTTTAACATGTTTAACAGTGCATGAAATGTTATCTAAAACAAAAAGAAAATGCTTTTTAGTGGCTGGATCTGGTTTTATCACATTCTGAATTGAACGTTGAAAATGAGCTTTTCAGAGCCAGCAGAGGTCAAAATAAGCAGTAATGCAAACTCAGTCATAGACATAGATTTTCACTTGCAACTTGCTTTAACATGTTTAACAGTGCATGAAATGTTATCTTAAACAAAAAGAATAATGCATTTTAGTGGCTGGAACTGGTTTTATCACATTCTGAATTGAACGTTGAAAATGAGCTTTTCAGAGCCAGCAGAGGTCAAAATAAGCAGTAATGCAAACTCAGTCATAGACATAGATTTTCACTTGCAACTTTCTTAAACATATTTAACAGTGCATGAAATGTTGTCTAAAACAAAAAGCTAATGCTTTTTAGTGGCTGGAACTGGTTTTATCACATTCTAAATTGAACGTTGAAAATGAGCTTTTCAGAGCCAGCAGAGGTCAAAATAAGCAGTAATGCAAACTCAGTCATAGACATAGATTTTCACTTGCAACTTGCTTTAACATGTTTAACAGTGCATGAAATGTTGTCTAAAACAAAAAGAAAATGCTTTTTAGTGGCTGGAACTGGTTTTATCACATTCTGAATTGAACGATGAAAATGAGCTTTTCAGAGCCAGCAGAGGTCAAAATAAGCAGTAATGCAAACTCAGTCAGAGACATAGATTTTCACTTGCAACTTGCTTTAACATGTTTAACAGTGCATGAAATGTTGTCTAAAACAAAAAGAAAATGCTTTTTAGTGGCTGGATCTGGTTTTATCACATTCTGAATTGAACGTTGAAAATGAGCTTTTCAGAGCCAGCAGAGGTCAAAATAAGCAGTAATGCAAACTCAGTCATAGACATAGATTTTCACTTGCAACTTGCTTTAACATGTTTAACAGTGCATGAAATGTTATCTAAAACAAAAAGAATAATGCATTTTAGTGGCTGGATCTGGTTTTATCACTTTCTGAATTCAACGTTGAAAATGAGCTGTTCTCAGCCAGCAGAGGTCAAAATAAGCAGTAATGCAAACTCAGTCATAGACATAGATTTTCACTTGCAACTTGCTTTAACATATTTAACAGTGCATGAAATGTTGTCTAAAACAAAAAGAAAATGCTTTTTAGTGGCTGGATCTGGTTTTATCACATTCTGAATTGAACGTTGAAAATGAGCTTTTCAGAGCCAGCAGAGGTCAAAATAAGCAGTAATGCAAACTCAGTCAGAGACATAGATTTTCACTTGCAACTTGCTTTAACATGTTTAACAGTGCATGAAATGTCTAAAACAAAAAGATAATGCTTTTTAGTGGCTGGAACTGGTTTTATCACATTCTGAATTGAACGTTGAAAATGAGCTTTTCAGAGCCAGCAGAGGTCAAAATAAGCAGTAATGCAAACTCAGTCAGAGACATAGATTTTCACTTGCAACTTGCTTTAACATGTTTAACAGTGCATGAAATGTTGTCTAAAACAAAAAGATAATGCTTTTTAGTGGCTGGAACTGGTTTTATCACATTCTGAATTGAACGTTGAAAATGAGCTTTTTAGAGCCAGCAGAGGTCAAAATAAGCAGTAATGCAAACTCAGTCATAGACATAGATTTTCACTTGCAACTTGCTTTAACATGTTTAACAGTGCATGAAATGTTGTCTAAAACAAAAAGAAAATGCTTTTTAGTGGCTGGAACTGGTTTTATCACATTCTGAATTGAACGTTGAAAATGAGCTTTTCAGAGCCAGCAGAGGTCAAAATAAGCAGTAATGCAAACTCAGTCAGAGACAAAGAATTTCACTTGCAACTTGCTTTAACATGTTTAACAGTGCATGAAATGTTGTCTAAAACAAAAAGAAAATGCTTTTTAGTGGCTGGATCTGGTTTTATCACATTCTGAATTGAACGTTGAAAATGAGCTTTTCAGAGCCAGCAGAGGTCAAAATAAGCAGTAATGCAAACTCAGTCATAGACATAGATTTTCAATTGCAACTTGCTTTAACATGTTTAACAGTGCATGAAATGTTATCTAAAACAAAAAGAATAATGCATTTTAGTGGCTGGATCTGGTTTTATCACTTTCTGAATTCAACGTTGAAAATGAGCTTTTCAGAGCCAGCAGAGGTCAAAATAAGCAGTAAATCAAACTCAGTCATAGACATAGATTTTCACTTGCAACTTGCTTTAACATGTTTAACAGTGCATGAAATGTTGTCTAAAACAAAAAGAAAATGCTTTTTAGTGGCTGGAACTGGTTTTATCACATTCTGAATTGAACGTTGAAAATGAGCTTTTCAGAGCCAGCAGAGGTCAAAATAAGCAGTGATGCAAACTCAGTCATAGACATAGATTTTCACTTGCAACTTGCTTTAACATATTTAACAGTGCATGAAATGTTGTCTAAAACAAAAGATAATGCTTTTTAGTGGCTGGAACTGGTTTTATCACATTCTGAATTGAACGTTGAAAATGAGCTTTTCAGAGCCAGCAGAGGTCAAAATAAGCAGTAATGCAAACTCAGTCAGAGACATAGATTTTCACTTGCAACTTGCTTTAACATGTTTAGCAGTGCATGAAATGTTGTCTAAAACAAAAAGAAAATGCTTTTTAGTGGCTGGAACTGGTTTTATCATATTCTGAATTGAACGTTGAAAATGAGCTTTTCAGAGCCAGCAGAGGTCAAAATAAGCAGTAATGCAAACTCAGTCAGAGACAAAGATTTTCACTTGCAACTTGCTTTAACATGTTTAACAGTGCATGAAATGTTGTCTAAAACAAAAAGAAAATGCTTTTTAGTGGCTGGAACTGGTTTTATCACATTCTGAATTGAACGTTGAAAATGAGCTTTTCAGAGCCAGCAGAGGTCAAAATAAGCAGTAATGCAAACTCAGTCATAGACATAGATTTTCACTTGCAACTTGCTTTAACATGTTTAACAGTGCATGAAATGTTATCTTAAACAAAAAGAATAATGCATTTTAGTGGCTGGAACTGGTTTTATCACATTCTGAATTAAACGTTGAAAATGAGCTTTTCAGAGCCAGCAGAGGTCAAAATAAGCAGTAATGCAAACTCAGTCATAGACATAGATTTTCACTTGCAACTTGCTTTAACATATTTAACAGTGCATGAAATGTTGTCTAAAACAAAAAGCTAATTCTTTTTAGTGGCTGGAACTGGTTTTATCACATTCTGAATTGAACGTTGAAAATGAGCTTTTCAGAGCCAGCAGAGGTCAAAATAAGCAGTAATGCAAACTCAGTCAGAGACATAGATTTTCACTTGCAACTTGCTTTAACATGTTTAACAGTGCATGAAATGTTGTCTAAAACAAAAACATAATGCTTTTTAGTGGCTGGAACTGGTTTAATCATATTCTGAATTGAACGTTGAAAATGAGCTTTTCAGAGCCAGCAGAGGTCAAAATAAGCAGTAATGCAAACTCAGTCATAGACATAGATTTTCACTTGCAACTTGCTTTAACATGTTTAACAGTGCATGAAATGTTGTCTAAAACAAAAAGAAAATGCTTTTTAGTGGCTGGAACTGGTTTTATCACATTCTGAATTGAACGTTGAAAATGAGCTTTTCAGAGCCAGCAGAGGTCAAAATAAGCAGTAATGCAAACTCAGTCAGAGACAAAGATTTTCACTTGCAACTTGCTTTAACATATTTAACAGTGCATGAAATGTTGTCTAAAACAAAAAGAAAATGCTTTTTAGTGGCTGGAACTGGTTTTATCACATTCTGAATTGAACGTTGAAAATGAGCTTTTCAGAGCCAGCAGAGGTCAAAATAAGCAGTAATGCAAACTCAGTCAGAGACAAAGATTTTCACTTGCAACTTGCTTTAACATGTTTAACAGTGCATGAAATGTTGTCTAAAACAAAAAGAAAATGCTTTTTAGTGGCTGGAACTGGTTTTATCATATTCTGAATTGAACGTTGAAAATGAGCTTTTCAGAGCCAGCAGAGGTCAAAATAAGCAGTAATGCAAACTCAGTCAGAGACAAAGATTTTCACTTGCAACTTGCTTTAACATGTTTAACAGTGCATGAAATGTTGTCTAAAACAAAAAGAAAATGCTTTTTAGTGGCTGGAACTGGTTTTATCACATTCTGAATTGAACGTTGAAAATGAGCTTTTCAGAGCCAGCAGAGGTCAAAATAAGCAGTAATGCAAACTCAGTCATAGACATAGATTTTCACTTGCAACTTGCTTTAACATGTTTAACAGTGCATGAAATGTTATCTAAAACAAAAAGAATAATGCATTTTAGTGGCTGGATCTGGTTTTATCACTTTCTGAATTCAACGTTGAAAATGAGCTTTTCAGAGCCAGCAGAGGTCAAAATAAGCAGTAAATCAAACTCAGTCATAGACATAGATTTTCACTTGCAACTTGCTTTAACATGTTTAACAGTGCATGAAATGTTGTCTAAAACAAAAAGAAAATGCTTTTTAGTGGCTGGAACTGGTTTTATCACATTCTGAATTGAACGTTGAAAATGAGCTTTTCAGAGCCAGCAGAGGTCAAAATAAGCAGTGATGCAAACTCAGTCATAGACATAGATTTTCACTTGCAACTTGCTTTAACATATTTAACAGTGCATGAAATGTTGTCTAAAACAAAAGATAATGCTTTTTAGTGGCTGGAACTGGTTTTATCACATTCTGAATTGAACGTTGAAAATGAGCTTTTCAGAGCCAGCAGAGGTCAAAATAAGCAGTAATGCAAACTCAGTCAGAGACATAGATTTTCACTTGCAACTTGCTTTAACATGTTTAGCAGTGCATGAAATGTTGTCTAAAACAAAAACATAATGCTTTTTAGTGGCTGGAACTGGTTTTATCACATTCTGAATTGAACGTTGAAAATGAGCTTTTCAGAGCCAGCAGAAGTCAAAATAAAGCAGTAATGCAAACTCAGTCATAGACATAGATTTTCACTTGCAACTTGCTTTAACATGTTTAACAGTGCATGAAATGTTGTCTAAAACAAAAAGAAAATGCTTTTTAGTGGCTGGAACTGGTTTTATCACATTCTGAATTGAACGTTGAAAATGAGCTTTTCAGAGCCAGCAGAGGTCAAAATAAACAGTAATGCAAACTCAGTCATAGACATAGATTTTCACTTGCAACTTGCTTTATCATGTTTAACAGTGCATGAAATGTTATCTAAAACAAAAAGAATAATGCATTTTAGTGGCTGGATCTGGTTTTATCACTTTCTGAATTCAACGTTGAAAATGAGCTTTTCAGAGCCAGCAGAGGTCAAAATAAGCAGTAATGCAAACTCAGTCATAGACATAGATTTTCACTTGCAACTTTCTTAAACATATTTAACAGTGCATGAAATGTTGTCTAAAACAAAAAGCTAATGCTTTTTAGTGGCTGGAACTGGTTTTATCACATTCTGAATTGAACGTTGAAAATGAGCTTTTCAGAGCCAGCAGAGGTCAAAATAAGCAGTAATGCAAACTCAGTCATAGACATAGATTTTCACTTGCAACTTGCTTTAACATGTTTAACAGTGCATGAAATGTTGTCTAAAACAAAAAGATAATGCTTTTTAGTGGCTGGAACTGGTTTTATCACATTCTGAATTGAACGTTGAAAATGAGCTTTTCAGAGCCAGCAGAGGTCAAAATAAGCAGTAATGCAAACTCAGTCATAGACATAGATTTTCACTTGCAACTTGCTTTAACATGTTTAACAGTGCATGAAATGTTATCTAAAACAAAAAGAATAATGCATTTTAGTGCCTGGATCTGGTTTTATCACTTTCTGAATTCAACGTTGAAAATGAGCTTTTCAGAGCCAGCAGAGGTCAAAATAAGCAGTAATGCAAACTCAGTCATAGACATAGATTTTCACTTGCAACTTGCTTTAACATGTTTAACAGTGCATGAAATGTTGTCTAAAACAAAAAGAAAATGCTTTTTAGTGGCTGGAACTGGTTTTATCACATTCTGAATTGAATGTTGAAAATGAGCTTTTCAGAGTCAGCAGAGGTCAAAATAAGCAGTGATGCAAACTCAGTCATATACATAGATTTTCACTTGCAACTTGCTTTAACATGTTTAACAGTGCATGAAATGTTGTCTAAAACAAAAAGAAAATGCTTTTTAGTGGCTGGAACTGGTTTTATCACATTCTGAATTGAACGTTGAAAATGAGCTTTTCAGAGCCAGCAGAGGTCAAAATAAGCAGTAATGCAAACTCAGTCAGAGACAAAGATTTTCACTTGCAACTTGCTTTAACATATTTAACAGTGCATGAAATGTTGTCTAAAACAAAAAGAAAATGCTTTTTAGTGGCTGGATCTGGTTTTATCACATTCTGAATTGAACGTTGAAAATGAGCTTTTCAGAGCCAGCAGAGGTCAAAATAAGCAGTAATGCAAACTCAGTCATAGACATAGATTTTCACTTGCAACTTGCTGTAACATATTTAACAGTGCATGAAATGTTGTCTAAAACAAAAACATAATGCTTTTTAGTGGCTGGAACTGGTTTTATCACATTCTGAATTGAACGTTGAAAATGAGCTTTTCAGAGCCAGCAGAGGTCAAAATAAGCAGTAATGCAAACTCAGTCATAGACATAGATTTTCACTTGCAACTTGCTTTAACATGTTTAACAGTGCATGAAATGTTGTCTAAAACAAAAAGAAAATGCTTTTTAGTGGCTGGAACTGGTTTTATCACATTCTGAATTGAACGTTGAAAATGAGCTTTTCAGAGCCAGCAGATGTCAAAATAAGCAGTAATGCAAACTCAGTCAGAGACAAAGATTTTCACTTGCAACTTGCTTTAACATATTTAACAGTGCATGAAATGTTGTCTAAAACAAAAAGAAAATGCTTTTTAGTGGCTGGAACTGGTTTTATCACATTCTGAATTGAACGTTGAAAATGAGCTTTTCAGAGCCAGCAGAGGTCAAAATAAGCAGTAATGCAAACTCAGTCATAGACATAGATTTTCACTTGCAACTTTCTTAAACATATTTAACAGTGCATGAAATGTTGTCTAAAACAAAAAGATAATGCTTTTTAGTGGCTGGAACTGGTTTTATCACATTCTGAATTGAACGTTGAAAATGAGCTTTTCAGAGCCAGCAGAGGTCAAAATAAGCAGTAATGCAAACTCAGTCAGAGACATAGATTTTCACTTGCAACTTGCTTTAACATGTTTAACAGTGCATGAAATGTTGTCTAAAACAAAAACATAATGCTTTTTAGTGGCTGGAACTGGTTTTATCACATTCTGAATTGAACGTTGAAAATGAGCTTTTCAGAGCCAGCAGAGGTCAAAATAAGCAGTAATGCAAACTCAGTCATAGACATAGATTTTCACTTGCAACTTGCTTTAACATGTTTAACAGTGCATGAAATGTTGTCTAAAACAAAAACATAATGCTTTTTAGTGGCTGGAACTGGTTTTATCACATTCTGAATTGAACGTTGAAAATGAGCTTTTCAGAGCCAGCAGAGGTCAAAATAAGCAGTAATGCAAACTCAGTCAGAGACAAAGATTTTCACTTGCAACTTGCTTTAACATATTTAACAGTGCATGAAATGTTGTCTAAAACAAAAAGAATGATGCATTTTAGTAGCTGGATCTGGTTTTATCACATTCTGTGATGGACGTTGAAAATGAGCTTTTCAGAGCCAGCAGAGGTCAAAATAAGCAGTAATGCAAACTCAGTCAGAGACATAGATTTTCACTTGCAACTTTCTTAAACATATTTAACAGTGCATGAAATGTTGTCTAAAACAAAAAGAAAATGCTTTTTAGTGGCTGGAACTGGTTTTATCACATTCTGAATTGAACGTTGAAAATGAGCTTTTCAGAGCCAGCAGAGGTCAAAATAAGCAGTAATGCAAACTCAGTCAGAGACAAAGATTTTCACTTGCAACTTGCTTTAACATGTTTAACAGTGCATGAAATGTTGTCTAAAACAAAAAGAAAATGCTTTTTAGTGGCTGGAACTGGTTTTATCACATTCTGAATTGAACGTTGAAAATGAGCTTTTCAGAGCCAGCAGAGGTCAAAATAAGCAGTAATGCAAACTCAGTCATAGACATAGATTTTCACTTGCAACTTGCTTTAACATGTTTAACAGTGCATGAAATGTTGTCTAAAACAAAAAGAAAATGCTTTTTAGTGGCTGGAACTGGTTTTATCACATTCTGAATTGAACGTTGAAAATGAGCTTTTCAGAGCCAGCAGAGGTCAAAATAAGCAGTAATGCAAACTCAGTCAGAGACAAAGATTTTCACTTGCAACTTGCTTTAACATGTTTAACAGTGCATGAAATGTTGTCTAAAACAAAAAGAAAATGCTTTTTAGTGGCTGGAACTGGTTTTATCATATTCTGAATTGAACGTTGAAAATGAGCTTTTCAGAGCCAGCAGAGGTCAAAATAAGCAGTAATGCAAACTCAGTCAGAGACATAGATTTTCACTTGCAACTTGCTTTAACATGTTTAACAGTGCATGAAATGTTATCTTAAACAAAAAGAATAATGCATTTTAGTGGCTGGAACTGGTTTTATCACATTCTGAATTGAACGTTGAAAATGAGCTTTTCAGAGCCAGCAGAGGTCAAAATAAGCAGTAATGCAAACTCAGTCAGAGACATAGATTTTCACTTGCAACTTGCTTTAACATGTTTAACAGTGCATGAAATGTTGTCTAAAACAAAAACATAATGCTTTTTAGTGGCTGGAACTGGTTTTATCACATTCTGAATTGAACGTTGAAAATGAGCTTTTCAGAGCCAGCAGAGGTCAAAATAAGCAGTAATGCAAACTCAGTCATAGACATAGATTTTCACTTGCAACTTGCTTTAACATGTTTAACAGTGCATGAAATGTTGTCTAAAACAAAAAGAAAATGCTTTTTAGTGGCTGGAACTGGTTTTATCACATTCTGAATTGAACGTTGAAAATGAGCTTTTCAGAGCCAGCAGAGGTCAAAATAAGCAGTAATGCAAACTCAGTCAGAGACAAAGATTTTCACTTGCAACTTGCTTTAACATATTTAACAGTGCATGAAATGTTGTCTAAAACAAAAAGAAAATGCTTTTTAGTGGCTGGAACTGGTTTTATCACATTCTGAATTGAACGTTGAAAATGAGCTTTTCAGAGCCAGCAGAGGTCAAAATAAGCAGTAATGCAAACTCAGTCATAGACATAGATTTTCACTTGCAACTTTCTTAAACATATTTAACAGTGCATGAAATGTTGTCTAAAACAAAAAGATAATGCTTTTTAGTGGCTGGAACTGGTTTTATCACATTCTGAATTGAACGTTGAAAATGAGCTTTTCAGAGCCAGCAGAGGTCAAAATAAGCAGTAATGCAAACTCAGTCAGAGACATAGATTTTCACTTGCAACTTGCTTTAACATGTTTAACAGTGCATGAAATGTTGTCTAAAACAAAAAGAAAATGCTTTTTAGTGGCTGGAACTGGTTTTATCACATTCTGAATTGAACGTTGAAAATGAGCTTTTCAGAGCCAGCAGAGGTCAAAATAAGCAGTAATGCAAACTCAGTCAGAGACAAAGATTTTCACTTGCAACTTGCTTTAACATGTTTAACAGTGCATGAAATGTTGTCTAAAACAAAAAGAAAATGCTTTTTAGTGGCTGGAACTGGTTTTATCACATTCTGAATTGAACGTTGAAAATGAGCTTTTCAGAGCCAGCAGAGGTCAAAATAAGCAGTAATGCAAACTCAGTCATAGACATAGATTTTCACTTGCAACTTTCTTAAACATATTTAACAGTGCATGAAATGTTGTCTAAAACAAAAAGATAATGCTTTTTAGTGGCTGGAACTGGTTTTATCACATTCTGAATTGAACGTTGAAAATGAGCTTTTCAGAGCCAGCAGAGGTCAAAATAAGCAGTAATGCAAACTCAGTCAGAGACATAGATTTTCACTTGCAACTTGCTTTAACATGTTTAACAGTGCATGAAATGTTGTCTAAAACAAAAAGAAAATGCTTTTTAGTGGCTGGAACTGGTTTTATCACATTCTGAATTGAACGTTGAAAATGAGCTTTTCAGAGCCAGCAGAGGTCAAAATAAGCAGTAATGCAAACTCAGTCAGAGACAAAGATTTTCACTTGCAACTTGCTTTAACATGTTTAACAGTGCATGAAATGTTGTCTAAAACAAAAAGAAAATGCTTTTTAGTGGCTGGATCTGGTTTTATCACATTCTGAATTGAACGTTGAAAATGAGCTTTTCAGAGCCAGCAGAGGTCAAAATAAGCAGTAATGCAAACTCAGTCATAGACATAGATTTTCACTTGCAACTTGCTTTAACATGTTTAACAGTGCATGAAATGTTATCTAAAACAAAAAGAATAATGCATTTTAGTGGCTGGATCTGGTTTTATCACTTTCTGAATTCAACGTTGAAAATGAGCTGTTCTCAGCCAGCAGAGGTCAAAATAAGCAGTAATGCAAACTCAGTCATAGACATAGATTTTCACTTGCAACTTGCTGTAACATATTTAACAGTGCATGAAATGTTGTCTAAAACAAAAACATAATGCTTTTTAGTGGCTGGAACTGGTTTTATCACATTCTGAATTGAACGTTGAAAATGAGCTTTTCAGAGCCAGCAGAGGTCAAAATAAGCAGTAATGCAAACTCAGTCATAGACATAGATTTTCACTTGCAACTTGCTTTAACATGTTTAACAGTGCATGAAATGTTGTCTAAAACAAAAAGAAAATGCTTTTTAGTGGCTGGAACTGGTTTTATCACATTCTGAATTGAACGTTGAAAATGAGCTTTTCAGAGCCAGCAGAGGTCAAAATGAGCAGTAATGCAAACTCAGTCAGAGACAAAGATTTTCACTTGCAACTTGCTTTAACATATTTAACAGTGCATGAAATGTTGTCTAAAACAAAAAGAAAATGCTTTTTAGTGGCTGGAACTGGTTTTATCACATTCTGAATTGAACGTTGAAAATGAGCTTTTCAGAGCCAGCAGAGGTCAAAATAAGCAGTAATGCAAACTCAGTCATAGACATAGATTTTCACTTGCAACTTTCTTAAACATATTTAACAGTGCATGAAATGTAGTCTAAAACAAAAAGATAATGCTTTTTAGTGGCTGGAACTGGTTTTATCACATTCTGAATTGAACGTTGAAAATGAGCTTTTCAGAGCCAGCAGAGGTCAAAATAAGCAGTAATGCAAACTCAGTCAGAGACATAGATTTTCACTTGCAACTTGCTTTAACATGTTTAACAGTGCATGAAATGTTGTCTAAAACAAAAAGAAAATGCTTTTTAGTGGCTGGAACTGGTTTTATCACATTCTGAATTGAACGTTGAAAATGAGCTTTTCAGAGCCAGCAGAGGTCAAAATAAGCAGTAATGCAAACTCAGTCAGAGACAAAGATTTTCACTTGCAACTTGCTTTAACATGTTTAACAGTGCATGAAATGTTGTCTAAAACAAAAAGAAAATGCTTTTTAGTGGCTGGATCTGGTTTTATCACATTCTGAATTGAACGTTGAAAATGAGCTTTTCAGAGCCAGCAGAGGTCAAAATAAGCAGTAATGCAAACTCAGTCATAGACATAGATTTTAACTTGCAACTTGCTTTAACATGTTTAACAGTGCATGAAATGTTATCTAAAACAAAAAGAATAATGCATTTTAGTGGCTGGATCTGGTTTTATCACTTTCTGAATTCAACGTTGAAAATGAGCTGTTCTCAGCCAGCAGAGGTCAAAATAAGCAGTAATGCAAACTCAGTCATAGACATAGATTTTCACTTGCAACTTGCTTTAACATATTTAACAGTGCATGAAATGTTGTCTAAAACAAAAAGAAAATGCTTTTTAGTGGCTGGATCTGGTTTTATCACATTCTGAATTGAACGTTGAAAATGAGCTTTTCAGAGCCAGCAGAGGTCAAAATAAGCAGTAATGCAAACTCAGTCAGAGACATAGATTTTCACTTGCAACTTGCTTTAACATGTTTAACAGTGCATGAAATGTCTAAAACAAAAAGATAATGCTTTTTAGTGGCTGGAACTGGTTTTATCACATTCTGAATTGAACGTTGAAAATGAGCTTTTCAGAGCCAGCAGAGGTCAAAATAAGCAGTAATGCAAACTCAGTCAGAGACATAGATTTTCACTTGCAACTTGCTTTAACATGTTTAACAGTGCATGAAATGTTGTCTAAAACAAAAAGATAATGCTTTTTAGTGGCTGGAACTGGTTTTATCACATTCTGAATTGAACGTTGAAAATGAGCTTTTTAGAGCCAGCAGAGGTCAAAATAAGCAGTAATGCAAACTCAGTCATAGACATAGATTTTCACTTGCAACTTGCTTTAACATGTTTAACAGTGCATGAAATGTTGTCTAAAACAAAAAGAAAATGCTTTTTAGTGGCTGGAACTGGTTTTATCACATTCTGAATTGAACGTTGAAAATGAGCTTTTCAGAGCCAGCAGAGGTCAAAATAAGCAGTAATGCAAACTCAGTCAGAGACAAAGAATTTCACTTGCAACTTGCTTTAACATGTTTAACAGTGCATGAAATGTTGTCTAAAACAAAAAGAAAATGCTTTTTAGTGGCTGGATCTGGTTTTATCACATTCTGAATTGAACGTTGAAAATGAGCTTTTCAGAGCCAGCAGAGGTCAAAATAAGCAGTAATGCAAACTCAGTCATAGACATAGATTTTCACTTGCAACTTGCTTTAACATGTTTAACAGTGCATGAAATGTTATCTAAAACAAAAAGAATAATGCATTTTAGTGGCTGGATCTGGTTTTATCACTTTCTGAATTCAACGTTGAAAATGAGCTTTTCAGAGCCAGCAGAGGTCAAAATAAGCAGTAAATCAAACTCAGTCATAGACATAGATTTTCACTTGCAACTTGCTTTAACATGTTTAACAGTGCATGAAATGTTGTCTAAAACAAAAAGAAAATGCTTTTTAGTGGCTGGAACTGGTTTTATCACATTCTGAATTGAACGTTGAAAATGAGCTTTTCAGAGCCAGCAGAGGTCAAAATAAGCAGTGATGCAAACTCAGTCATAGACATAGATTTTCACTTGCAACTTGCTTTAACATATTTAACAGTGCATGAAATGTTGTCTAAAACAAAAGATAATGCTTTTTAGTGGCTGGAACTGGTTTTATCACATTCTGAATTGAACGTTGAAAATGAGCTTTTCAGAGCCAGCAGAGGTCAAAATAAGCAGTAATGCAAACTCAGTCAGAGACATAGATTTTCACTTGCAACTTGCTTTAACATGTTTAGCAGTGCATGAAATGTTGTCTAAAACAAAAACATAATGCTTTTTAGTGGCTGGAACTGGTTTTATCACATTCTGAATTGAACGTTGAAAATGAGCTTTTCAGAGCCAGCAGAAGTCAAAATAAAGCAGTAATGCTAACTCAGTCATAGACATAGATTTTCACTTGCAACTTGCTTTAACATGTTTAACAGTGCATGAAATGTTGTCTAAAACAAAAAGAAAATGCTTTTTAGTGGCTGGAACTGGTTTTATCACATTCTGAATTGAACGTTGAAAATGAGCTTTTCAGAGCCAGCAGAGGTCAAAATAAACAGTAATGCAAACTCAGTCATAGACATAGATTTTCACTTGCAACTTGCTTTATCATGTTTAACAGTGCATGAAATGTTATCTAAAACAAAAAGAATAATGCATTTTAGTGGCTGGATCTGGTTTTATCACTTTCTGAATTCAACGTTGAAAATGAGCTTTTCAGAGCCAGCAGAGGTCAAAATAAGCAGTAATGCAAACTCAGTCAGAGACAAAGATTTTCACTTGCAACTTGCTTTAACATATTTAACAGTGCATGAAATGTTGTCTAAAACAAAAAGAATGATGCATTTTAGTAGCTGGATCTGGTTTTATCACATTCTGTGATGGACGTTGAAAATGAGCTTTTCAGAGCCAGCAGAGGTCAAAATAAGCAGTAATGCAAACTCAGTCAGAGACATAGATTTTCACTTGCAACTTTCTTAAGTGAAGTTTTTAAACTAATTTCGAGAGGAGCACGTGATATAATTGACAGCAGCTGGCCACCTATCTACACTCATTAGTTAGCCAATCAGATCTATCCTAACCCACTATAAGTAGCCTAGCTAGACATTACTCCCTTTTCTTCGTTTTCCGAAGAAACAAACGACAGGTCCGCTCTAGCGCCTCCAAAGTTACTCACGGACAAAACGGATCCTCCACATCTCCTACTATTCTTCAACTACAATACCACACCACCTTTAATACCATCGCCAGCAACTACAAAAAATGACAAAAACAACAACAACAGCGACGGCGGCTGAGATCACAACAGCATCAGCGCAGCTACATACAAGAAAGAAAGCTCCGGGCTCCCTGAAACACCAGCCCCGTCTTAACAACAACCAGCCCAGCATGAAAGTCAGCTCGAGACCGAGGCTCCAACGAGAGGCCGTAGGCCTATCCACTCCAGCCAGATCACAATGCAATCCCCAGCTCCGCTACGTACCTTCTCCAGCATCATCATGTGTCACTCATATCCAACAACGACTGTCACTGAACTCCTCCAAACTCCTAGACGCCGGGACCATAATTCAAAGCCGCTGCATTAAACCCAAAACACTTGCGAATCCACGTCTTCACCGCCACCCCTAGGACATAACACGCTCCTGCCACACCCCCTATCCTAAACAGACATTAAACCCGCAATCTCTCCGCCTCCCCGGAGAATCAAGGAAAGGATTAAAAAGCAATATTGGATTTGGACATATTGCAGCAATCATAATTCTAAACACGGATAAAACCTATCTCCCGGACAATAAAGCAACTCTTGGGAATCCCACCTCACCTCTTCCATCCTGCAGCTCCCGATTCCAGTGCACACTCCAGTCCTCCTCTTTCAGCGATCCTTACCACCTACGCACCCCGCCCCTCTACCTTGCGTATCATTGCTTTTTCCCCCTCTCATTTTTACAAGCTCGCAGCTACTGCTGATTATTTTCTATTATAAAATAGAAATTACTTGTCGACTTTTGTCAATATGTTTATGCTTTTACTGAATTACGTTTGTAACTGACCTAATTTTCTGAATTTCTCATTCCAGGTTTCGTCTACTGAAGCACAGCCGATCTCGGCGCTCCCTTCCCACAACCTCACTAGCCGTCCACCAACACTACACCAGAAATCACAGAGCAATTCCCTGTTAAGCACATCCATACCAGCCCTACTGAAATGGACATTAGAACGTTTCTAAAAACGTCTAATAACGGCTCTTTCATCTCCTCATAATTCTGCCTTTTTCAGCTTTAACAGCATGATTCTGCCAGATGAATATGCTTAAATTATCACGTTATAAACCAAGCAATCTCTCTAATCTAGACGGCTGCAGCGCTCGGTTGCAATCAACATTACACCCGCCACCCGATTTCTGGCAATCGGAGGTCACAATTACATTTCGTAGTCCGTTTAACATTCGGATGCAAAAGTAGCCCACACATTTATGCTTAAAAACGATCCGCTGGATTTCGCCAATAACTACGGTGTTTGCACGTAATTCACCTACAAGTTCCCGTTCTCTCTCCCTAATATCCCCCAGCTAAACTAGTGACCGGTTTTCTAATATTTGCATTCTCATTGCGGAAGAACCTCCGGCTTAAGCACTTCTATAGAATTCTTAAGCATCAATTTGGAGTGATAGAATTTCAAGCATTAATAAGCTACTTGAATAAATCGACAATTAGTCCCCTTTATATTCTGGAACAAATATCACGCTAAGCATAAACTGCTCTCCATCTAGAACATCAAACACACATGCGCATTATCCCGCAGGGATGCCTTTTCGTCACTCACCTATTTCATCTCGCAGCAGCAATCTCCGGAATAGAAGAGAAATGATCTAAATCCGATCTTGGCCGTAACAAACTCTGCCTGAAGGGCGTCGCGCACCAGAGGCGCCGACGGCGCGGTGACGCGACGCACTTACGACAGAGAATAGTAGATTAATGCGCACCAGACTCAAGCATTCATACTTTATCAAATAAACTAATCAATTATACAAATAGCGCTCCGCGGCGCGGCAGAATACGAAGTGTCATGAATTGTGGCTGGGCACTACGGACAGCCGCATTGACTTCCTTATTATTTATTCCTTCCTGTGAAAGTCAATGGTTACAGGTTTTCAGCTTTCTTCAAAATGTTGTCTTTAGCGTTTAACACGGGAGTCACTAACCTCTGAAACTAAGAGCTACTTTCGGGCACCGATTAACGTGGAGGGCTACCAGTTGGATAAACACTTCTCAAATAACAAATTGCTCAAATTACTTATAATTATAATTTAAGTTTTTGGTTATTTTTTAATAATGAATAATATTCATCCAGGTGTAGTCACTGATCATGTTATGATTCTCTCAAAGTTACCAACAATGATTTAAAAGGGTAGGAAATACCCCGTAATTAATATATCAACGTGCAACACTATTTTATTTATCTTTGCAAATATTTACATTTTTAAATGATTACTTCTATATTAGAGAAAGCTTACTTGTAAGTGGTGTTATGGTGAGCTATTTTAGAACAGGCCTGTGAGCAACACACGAGAGCCTCGTGAGCTATCTGGTGCCCATCGGTACCATATTTGGTGACTCCTGGTTTAACAGAAATGAAATTCATAAAGGTTCGTAACCATCAGGTAGCGCTTAAAGCATGCGACCTGCTTATGCTTCCTTCCTTAAGCGCTGGAATAGAAGCCATTCATTTATTAGCTATCCAATTTCATCCTCAGTATATCCTTTTTACACAGATGCTGCCCCCTTCGTGGGGTATATTATCGGGGCCGCCAATGCGCTTCTAACTGGCAATAAAGTCAATACATTTTGAAAAAAAAAAAAAAAAAAAAAACTTCTGTACATGTTCCTAGTTGCATAGGAAATCGCTGACTCTCTTTTGCTTTATTTTCAGAAACTGGTATCAGAAGCAGAGCCGCAGCTGACTCCATCTCTCCTTTTAAGATGATAATCCCATAACCACAGCATACACAATTTGCGTCAGCATTCATTTATACATTTTAAGTTACCCCAGAACACCTCATCAGTTTCTCAATGCTCAACACATCCACACATTCCGTTCAATAACATTTTTGGTTTCATAACACCTTAAAGTCATAGGACCATTCAGGCTTCCCACCAGATTCATAATCCAGTCACTCATTCAGAATTGGAGCCACCACCACAGCAGCACACAAGGGCTATCGTAACAACACATACAAACACTAGGAAAGTAGTCTCCCGACGCCTTCAAATCTTATATCTGACTCAGCCACAGCCATCTCAGGGAAGCTCAGAGGACCCTCACCAGCAGACGCAGTAATCCCAGCGGCCAAGGGCATGGGCCTAGTCCAGGGAGAGAATACGACCCAACCATACCAGCTTCCCGAGGGCAGAGGAACTACCCAGTCTCCCAAGGGCGCGGGCATGACCCAGCCATCTAGCTTCCTTTCTTCCTTCCAGCTGATTTGCACTTAGCCTTCTCCCCCTTTTCACTCACCTAACTCCAGTAGGAGTTCTCTCCCTGCCCAGGCCCCCTTGTCACCCCCGCCCCCCCCGGCCGCTGCCACAGAAGTTTTCACTGCCCCCCAACTTTTCTAACTTCTGTAGGACCCCGCCCCCCCCATGGCTCTGGCCCCCGCAGGGGCGTTACCCCGAGCTTCGATTCTCGCAGGAATCATCTCACTGCCCTGGCCTTAGCTTTTTATATTATGTCATTCCATAATGACATATAGTATAGCACTATTTATTTTTCTCTCTGTTTGATTTTATTTATATAAATTTATATCTATATGCACCCACGCATATAAATATGAATTTATATATAGTGCTGTCACCCTCACGCTCTGTTCCCGCAGGAACACCCCCAGAGCACCTATACCGCCCGTCACCCTCCAGTAAGAAGTCTTCACCTCCCCCTCATCTTTCCCGACTCCTACTGGAGCAGCTAAATAGCTCACCCAACCCCGAGCTGTGACACGAGTCATGTCACCGACCCTCCCCGGCCCTAGCTTTTATTTATGTTTATTTTTGTTTATTTCTCACACTTATCTTTTATTTTTTAAATTTATTTATATATATGTATATATATATGCACCCACGCATATAAATATATATTTATATATAGTGCTGTCACCCTCAAGCTCTAACTCCCGCGGAGTTAATCCCGAGCACCGGACCCCCGCAGGGGTCATCGCCCAACTGCCATTTCCCCCTTCAGCTGGGGCTTCACCGACCATTCCTTTTCCCGACTCCAGCTGGAGATGGCACATACAGCTCTCTCTCCCGCAGGAGAGCCAAGAGCTTCGACTCTCGCAAGAGTCAGTAAAAACGCCCCCCCAAGGCCCTAGATTACCCCATTATATATTTATATATCTATATGTTTCATATAAATATATAATTATATATAGTGCTGCCACCTCCCAGCTCAATCTCCGCAAGGAGTGTTCCTCGAGCAAATTACTCCTTTGGAGTCCCCGCCCCCCCTGCCCCCCTTCACCCCCCTCTCCAGCCGGAGTCCTTCACTCCCCTTCCCTTGTAATGACTCCAGCAGGATTCCCGCCCACCCCATGGCTCTGACCCCCGCAGGGGTCTCCCCGAGTCTCTACTCCAGCAGGAGTATTCACAGCCCAAGCCAACTCTGCTCGGGTTCCCGCAGGAACCTGTTTCACCCTTTGCTCCAAAGGAGCCCTCTTTACCTTTTCTTTTTCAAATAACTATATCCAGCAGCCGGATATAGCATTTCAAGCCTTTTGGGGAGTTTCTTCGAATACACGGCTGCTGTCCCGAGCTTCATGCATTTGGGGAGCTCTCGAGAACCACCTGATCTCGTACTCCCCTCACATGCTCTATGGACCTGGCGGGAGCCCTGGGCTCAACTATCTCCGAGCTCAGGGTTCTCTCCCGGGACAGCATGCCAAACCTGCTTACAGCTGTCAAGCAATATCTAAGTGTGAACTCTTGAAGTGAAGTTTTTAAACTAATTTCGAGAGGAGCACGTGATATAATTGACAGCAGCTGGCCACCTATCTACACTCATTAGTTAGCCAATCAGATCTATCCTAACCCACTATAAGTAGCCTAGCTAGACATTACTCCCTTATCTTCGTTTTCCGAAGAAACCCCCCATCCACCCCTTTCTCCTCCTTTTCTCCTTTACAAAAAGGGGAGCTCTCGAGAACCACCTGATCTCGTACTCCCCTCACATGCTCTATGGACCTGGCGGGAGCCCTGGGCTCAACTATCTCCGAGCTCAGGGTTCTCTCCCGGGACAGCATGCCAAACCTGCTTACAGCTGTCAAGCAATATCTAAGTGTGAACTCTTGAAACATATTTAACAGTGCATGAAATGTTGTCTAAAACAAAAAGAAAATGCTTTTTAGTGGCTGGAACTGGTTTTATCACATTCTGAATTGAACGTTGAAAATGAGCTTTTCAGAGCCAGCAGAGGTCAAAATAAGCAGTAATGCAAACTCAGTCAGAGACAAAGATTTTCACTTGCAACTTGCTTTAACATGTTTAACAGTGCATGAAATGTTGTCTAAAACAAAAAGAAAATGCTTTTTAGTGGCTGGAACTGGTTTTATCATATTCTGAATTGAACGTTGAAAATGAGCTTTTCAGAGCCAGCAGAGGTCAAAATAAGCAGTAATGCAAACTCAGTCAGAGACATAGATTTTCACTTGCAACTTGCTTTAACATGTTTAACAGTGCATGAAATGTTATCTTAAACAAAAAGAATAATGCATTTTAGTGGCTGGAACTGGTTTTATCACATTCTGAATTGAACGTTGAAAATGAGCTTTTCAGAGCCAGCAGAGGTCAAAATAAGCAGTAATGCAAACTCAGTCAGAGACATAGATTTTCACTTGCAACTTGCTTTAACATGTTTAACAGTGCATGAAATGTTGTCTAAAACAAAAACATAATGCTTTTTAGTGGCTGGAACTGGTTTTATCACATTCTGAATTGAACGTTGAAAATGAGCTTTTCAGAGCCAGCAGAGGTCAAAATAAGCAGTAATGCAAACTCAGTCATAGACATAGATTTTCACTTGCAACTTGCTTTAACATGTTTAACAGTGCATGAAATGTTGTCTAAAACAAAAAGAAAATGCTTTTTAGTGGCTGGAACTGGTTTTATCACATTCTGAATTGAACGTTGAAAATGAGCTTTTCAGAGCCAGCAGAGGTCAAAATAAGCAGTAATGCAAACTCAGTCAGAGACAAAGATTTTCACTTGCAACTTGCTTTAACATGTTTAACAGTGCATGAAATGTTGTCTAAAACAAAAAGAAAATGCTTTTTAGTGGCTGGAACTGGTTTTATCATATTCTGAATTGAACGTTGAAAATGAGCTTTTCAGAGCCAGCAGAGGTCAAAATAAGCAGTAATGCAAACTCAGTCAGAGACATAGATTTTCACTTGCAACTTGCTTTAACATGTTTAACAGTGCATGAAATGTTATCTTAAACAAAAAGAATAATGCATTTTAGTGGCTGGAACTGGTTTTATCACATTCTGAATTGAACGTTGAAAATGAGCTTTTCAGAGCCAGCAGAGGTCAAAATAAGCAGTAATGCAAACTCAGTCAGAGACATAGATTTTCACTTGCAACTTGCTTTAACATGTTTAACAGTGCATGAAATGTTGTCTAAAACAAAAACATAATGCTTTTTAGTGGCTGGAACTGGTTTTATCACATTCTGAATTGAACGTTGAAAATGAGCTTTTCAGAGCCAGCAGAGGTCAAAATAAGCAGTAATGCAAACTCAGTCATAGACATAGATTTTCACTTGCAACTTGCTTTAACATGTTTAACAGTGCATGAAATGTTGTCTAAAACAAAAAGAAAATGCTTTTTAGTGGCTGGAACTGGTTTTATCACATTCTGAATTGAACGTTGAAAATGAGCTTTTCAGAGCCAGCAGAGGTCAAAATAAGCAGTAATGCAAACTCAGTCAGAGACAAAGATTTTCACTTGCAACTTGCTTTAACATATTTAACAGTGCATGAAATGTTGTCTAAAACAAAAAGAAAATGCTTTTTAGTGGCTGGAACTGGTTTTATCACATTCTGAATTGAACGTTGAAAATGAGCTTTTCAGAGCCAGCAGAGGTCAAAATAAGCAGTAATGCAAACTCAGTCATAGACATAGATTTTCACTTGCAACTTTCTTAAACATATTTAACAGTGCATGAAATGTTGTCTAAAACAAAAAGATAATGCTTTTTAGTGGCTGGAACTGGTTTTATCACATTCTGAATTGAACGTTGAAAATGAGCTTTTCAGAGCCAGCAGAGGTCAAAATAAGCAGTAATGCAAACTCAGTCAGAGACATAGATTTTCACTTGCAACTTGCTTTAACATGTTTAACAGTGCATGAAATGTTGTCTAAAACAAAAAGAAAATGCTTTTTAGTGGCTGGAACTGGTTTTATCACATTCTGAATTGAACGTTGAAAATGAGCTTTTCAGAGCCAGCAGAGGTCAAAATAAGCAGTAATGCAAACTCAGTCAGAGACAAAGATTTTCACTTGCAACTTGCTTTAACATGTTTAACAGTGCATAAAATGTTATCTTAAACAAAAAGAAAATGCTTTTTAGTGGCTGGAACTGGTTTTATCACATTCTGAATTGAACGTTGAAAATGAGCTTTTCAGAGCCAGCAGAGGTCAAAATAAGCAGTAATGCAAACTCAGTCATAGACATAGATTTTCACTTGCAACTTTCTTAAACATATTTAACAGTGCATGAAATGTTGTCTAAAACAAAAAGATAATGCTTTTTAGTGGCTGGAACTGGTTTTATCACATTCTGAATTGAACGTTGAAAATGAGCTTTTCAGAGCCAGCAGAGGTCAAAATAAGCAGTAATGCAAACTCAGTCAGAGACATAGATTTTCACTTGCAACTTGCTTTAACATGTTTAACAGTGCATGAAATGTTGTCTAAAACAAAAAGAAAATGCTTTTTAGTGGCTGGAACTGGTTTTATCACATTCTGAATTGAACGTTGAAAATGAGCTTTTCAGAGCCAGCAGAGGTCAAAATAAGCAGTAATGCAAACTCAGTCAGAGACAAAGATTTTCACTTGCAACTTGCTTTAACATGTTTAACAGTGCATGAAATGTTGTCTAAAACAAAAAGAAAATGCTTTTTAGTGGCTGGATCTGGTTTTATCACATTCTGAATTGAACGTTGAAAATGAGCTTTTCAGAGCCAGCAGAGGTCAAAATAAGCAGTAATGCAAACTCAGTCATAGACATAGATTTTCACTTGCAACTTGCTTTAACATGTTTAACAGTGCATGAAATGTTATCTAAAACAAAAAGAATAATGCATTTTAGTGGCTGGATCTGGTTTTATCACTTTCTGAATTCAACGTTGAAAATGAGCTGTTCTCAGCCAGCAGAGGTCAAAATAAGCAGTAATGCAAACTCAGTCATAGACATAGATTTTCACTTGCAACTTGCTGTAACATATTTAACAGTGCATGAAATGTTGTCTAAAACAAAAACATAATGCTTTTTAGTGGCTGGAACTGGTTTTATCACATTCTGAATTGAACGTTGAAAATGAGCTTTTCAGAGCCAGCAGAGGTCAAAATAAGCAGTAATGCAAACTCAGTCATAGACATAGATTTTCACTTGCAACTTGCTTTAACATGTTTAACAGTGCATGAAATGTTGTCTAAAACAAAAAGAAAATGCTTTTTAGTGGCTGGAACTGGTTTTATCACATTCTGAATTGAACGTTGAAAATGAGCTTTTCAGAGCCAGCAGAGGTCAAAATGAGCAGTAATGCAAACTCAGTCAGAGACAAAGATTTTCACTTGCAACTTGCTTTAACATATTTAACAGTGCATGAAATGTTGTCTAAAACAAAAAGAAAATGCTTTTTAGTGGCTGGAACTGGTTTTATCACATTCTGAATTGAACGTTGAAAATGAGCTTTTCAGAGCCAGCAGAGGTCAAAATAAGCAGTAATGCAAACTCAGTCATAGACATAGATTTTCACTTGCAACTTTCTTAAACATATTTAACAGTGCATGAAATGTAGTCTAAAACAAAAAGATAATGCTTTTTAGTGGCTGGAACTGGTTTTATCACATTCTGAATTGAACGTTGAAAATGAGCTTTTCAGAGCCAGCAGAGGTCAAAATAAGCAGTAATGCAAACTCAGTCAGAGACATAGATTTTCACTTGCAACTTGCTTTAACATGTTTAACAGTGCATGAAATGTTGTCTAAAACAAAAAGAAAATGCTTTTTAGTGGCTGGAACTGGTTTTATCACATTCTGAATTGAACGTTGAAAATGAGCTTTTCAGAGCCAGCAGAGGTCAAAATAAGCAGTAATGCAAACTCAGTCAGAGACAAAGATTTTCACTTGCAACTTGCTTTAACATGTTTAACAGTGCATGAAATGTTGTCTAAAACAAAAAGAAAATGCTTTTTAGTGGCTGGATCTGGTTTTATCACATTCTGAATTGAACGTTGAAAATGAGCTTTTCAGAGCCAGCAGAGGTCAAAATAAGCAGTAATGCAAACTCAGTCATAGACATAGATTTTAACTTGCAACTTGCTTTAACATGTTTAACAGTGCATGAAATGTTATCTAAAACAAAAAGAATAATGCATTTTAGTGGCTGGATCTGGTTTTATCACTTTCTGAATTCAACGTTGAAAATGAGCTGTTCTCAGCCAGCAGAGGTCAAAATAAGCAGTAATGCAAACTCAGTCATAGACATAGATTTTCACTTGCAACTTGCTGTAACATATTTAACAGTGCATGAAATGTTGTCTAAAACAAAAACATAATGCTTTTTAGTGGCTGGAACTGGTTTTATCACATTCTGAATTGAACGTTGAAAATGAGCTTTTCAGAGCCAGCAGAGGTCAAAATAAGCAGTAATGCAAACTCAGTCATAGACATAGATTTTCACTTGCAACTTGCTTTAACATGTTTAACAGTGCATGAAATGTTGTCTAAAACAAAAAGAAAATGCTTTTTAGTGGCTGGAACTGGTTTTATCACATTCTGAATTGAACGTTGAAAATGAGCTTTTCAGAGCCAGCAGATGTCAAAATAAGCAGTAATGCAAACTCAGTCAGAGACAAAGATTTTCACTTGCAACTTGCTTTAACATATTTAACAGTGCATGAAATGTTGTCTAAAACAAAAAGAAAATGCTTTTTAGTGGCTGGAACTGGTTTTATCACATTCTGAATTGAACGTTGAAAATGAGCTTTTCAGAGCCAGCAGAGGTCAAAATAAGCAGTAATGCAAACTCAGTCATAGACATAGATTTTCACTTGCAACTTTCTTAAACATATTTAACAGTGCATGAAATGTTGTCTAAAACAAAAAGATAATGCTTTTTAGTGGCTGGAACTGGTTTTATCACATTCTGAATTGAACGTTGAAAATGAGCTTTTCAGAGCCAGCAGAGGTCAAAATAAGCAGTAATGCAAACTCAGTCAGAGACATAGATTTTCACTTGCAACTTGCTTTAACATGTTTAACAGTGCATGAAATGTTGTCTAAAACAAAAACATAATGCTTTTTAGTGGCTGGAACTGGTTTTATCACATTCTGAATTGAACGTTGAAAATGAGCTTTTCAGAGCCAGCAGAGGTCAAAATAAGCAGTAATGCAAACTCAGTCATAGACATAGATTTTCACTTGCAACTTGCTTTAACATGTTTAACAGTGCATGAAATGTTGTCTAAAACAAAAACATAATGCTTTTTAGTGGCTGGAACTGGTTTTATCACATTCTGAATTGAACGTTGAAAATGAGCTTTTCAGAGCCAGCAGAGGTCAAAATAAGCAGTAATGCAAACTCAGTCAGAGACAAAGATTTTCACTTGCAACTTGCTTTAACATATTTAACAGTGCATGAAATGTTGTCTAAAACAAAAAGAATGATGCATTTTAGTAGCTGGATCTGGTTTTATCACATTCTGTGATGGACGTTGAAAATGAGCTTTTCAGAGCCAGCAGAGGTCAAAATAAGCAGTAATGCAAACTCAGTCAGAGACATAGATTTTCACTTGCAACTTTCTTAAACATATTTAACAGTGCATGAAATGTTGTCTAAAACAAAAAGAAAATGCTTTTTAGTGGCTGGAACTGGTTTTATCACATTCTGAATTGAACGTTGAAAATGAGCTTTTCAGAGCCAGCAGAGGTCAAAATAAGCAGTAATGCAAACTCAGTCAGAGACAAAGATTTTCACTTGCAACTTGCTTTAACATGTTTAACAGTGCATGAAATGTTGTCTAAAACAAAAAGAAAATGCTTTTTAGTGGCTGGAACTGGTTTTATCACATTCTGAATTGAACGTTGAAAATGAGCTTTTCAGAGCCAGCAGAGGTCAAAATAAGCAGTAATGCAAACTCAGTCATAGACATAGATTTTCACTTGCAACTTGCTTTAACATGTTTAACAGTGCATGAAATGTTGTCTAAAACAAAAAGAAAATGCTTTTTAGTGGCTGGAACTGGTTTTATCACATTCTGAATTGAACGTTGAAAATGAGCTTTTCAGAGCCAGCAGAGGTCAAAATAAGCAGTAATGCAAACTCAGTCAGAGACAAAGATTTTCACTTGCAACTTGCTTTAACATGTTTAACAGTGCATGAAATGTTGTCTAAAACAAAAAGAAAATGCTTTTTAGTGGCTGGAACTGGTTTTATCATATTCTGAATTGAACGTTGAAAATGAGCTTTTCAGAGCCAGCAGAGGTCAAAATAAGCAGTAATGCAAACTCAGTCAGAGACATAGATTTTCACTTGCAACTTGCTTTAACATGTTTAACAGTGCATGAAATGTTATCTTAAACAAAAAGAATAATGCATTTTAGTGGCTGGAACTGGTTTTATCACATTCTGAATTGAACGTTGAAAATGAGCTTTTCAGAGCCAGCAGAGGTCAAAATAAGCAGTAATGCAAACTCAGTCAGAGACATAGATTTTCACTTGCAACTTGCTTTAACATGTTTAACAGTGCATGAAATGTTGTCTAAAACAAAAACATAATGCTTTTTAGTGGCTGGAACTGGTTTTATCACATTCTGAATTGAACGTTGAAAATGAGCTTTTCAGAGCCAGCAGAGGTCAAAATAAGCAGTAATGCAAACTCAGTCATAGACATAGATTTTCACTTGCAACTTGCTTTAACATGTTTAACAGTGCATGAAATGTTGTCTAAAACAAAAAGAAAATGCTTTTTAGTGGCTGGAACTGGTTTTATCACATTCTGAATTGAACGTTGAAAATGAGCTTTTCAGAGCCAGCAGAGGTCAAAATAAGCAGTAATGCAAACTCAGTCAGAGACAAAGATTTTCACTTGCAACTTGCTTTAACATATTTAACAGTGCATGAAATGTTGTCTAAAACAAAAAGAAAATGCTTTTTAGTGGCTGGAACTGGTTTTATCACATTCTGAATTGAACGTTGAAAATGAGCTTTTCAGAGCCAGCAGAGGTCAAAATAAGCAGTAATGCAAACTCAGTCATAGACATAGATTTTCACTTGCAACTTTCTTAAACATATTTAACAGTGCATGAAATGTTGTCTAAAACAAAAAGATAATGCTTTTTAGTGGCTGGAACTGGTTTTATCACATTCTGAATTGAACGTTGAAAATGAGCTTTTCAGAGCCAGCAGAGGTCAAAATAAGCAGTAATGCAAACTCAGTCAGAGACATAGATTTTCACTTGCAACTTGCTTTAACATGTTTAACAGTGCATGAAATGTTGTCTAAAACAAAAAGAAAATGCTTTTTAGTGGCTGGAACTGGTTTTATCACATTCTGAATTGAACGTTGAAAATGAGCTTTTCAGAGCCAGCAGAGGTCAAAATAAGCAGTAATGCAAACTCAGTCAGAGACAAAGATTTTCACTTGCAACTTGCTTTAACATGTTTAACAGTGCATGAAATGTTGTCTAAAACAAAAAGAAAATGCTTTTTAGTGGCTGGAACTGGTTTTATCACATTCTGAATTGAACGTTGAAAATGAGCTTTTCAGAGCCAGCAGAGGTCAAAATAAGCAGTAATGCAAACTCAGTCATAGACATAGATTTTCACTTGCAACTTTCTTAAACATATTTAACAGTGCATGAAATGTTGTCTAAAACAAAAAGATAATGCTTTTTAGTGGCTGGAACTGGTTTTATCACATTCTGAATTGAACGTTGAAAATGAGCTTTTCAGAGCCAGCAGAGGTCAAAATAAGCAGTAATGCAAACTCAGTCAGAGACATAGATTTTCACTTGCAACTTGCTTTAACATGTTTAACAGTGCATGAAATGTTGTCTAAAACAAAAAGAAAATGCTTTTTAGTGGCTGGAACTGGTTTTATCACATTCTGAATTGAACGTTGAAAATGAGCTTTTCAGAGCCAGCAGAGGTCAAAATAAGCAGTAATGCAAACTCAGTCAGAGACAAAGATTTTCACTTGCAACTTGCTTTAACATGTTTAACAGTGCATGAAATGTTGTCTAAAACAAAAAGAAAATGCTTTTTAGTGGCTGGATCTGGTTTTATCACATTCTGAATTGAACGTTGAAAATGAGCTTTTCAGAGCCAGCAGAGGTCAAAATAAGCAGTAATGCAAACTCAGTCATAGACATAGATTTTCACTTGCAACTTACTTTAACATGTTTAACAGTGCATGAAATGTTATCTAAAACAAAAAGAATAATGCATTTTAGTGGCTGGATCTGGTTTTATCACTTTCTGAATTCAACGTTGAAAATGAGCTGTTCTCAGCCAGCAGAGGTCAAAATAAGCAGTAATGCAAACTCAGTCATAGACATAGATTTTCACTTGCAACTTGCTGTAACATATTTAACAGTGCATGAAATGTTGTCTAAAACAAAAACATAATGCTTTTTAGTGGCTGGAACTGGTTTTATCACATTCTGAATTGAACGTTGAAAATGAGCTTTTCAGAGCCAGCAGAGGTCAAAATAAGCAGTAATGCAAACTCAGTCATAGACATAGATTTTCACTTGCAACTTGCTTTAACATGTTTAACAGTGCATGAAATGTTGTCTAAAACAAAAAGAAAATGCTTTTTAGTGGCTGGAACTGGTTTTATCACATTCTGAATTGAACGTTGAAAATGAGCTTTTCAGAGCCAGCAGAGGTCAAAATGAGCAGTAATGCAAACTCAGTCAGAGACAAAGATTTTCACTTGCAACTTGCTTTAACATATTTAACAGTGCATGAAATGTTGTCTAAAACAAAAAGAAAATGCTTTTTAGTGGCTGGAACTGGTTTTATCACATTCTGAATTGAACGTTGAAAATGAGCTTTTCAGAGCCAGCAGAGGTCAAAATAAGCAGTAATGCAAACTCAGTCATAGACATAGATTTTCACTTGCAACTTTCTTAAACATATTTAACAGTGCATGAAATGTAGTCTAAAACAAAAAGATAATGCTTTTTAGTGGCTGGAACTGGTTTTATCACATTCTGAATTGAACGTTGAAAATGAGCTTTTCAGAGCCAGCAGAGGTCAAAATAAGCAGTAATGCAAACTCAGTCAGAGACATAGATTTTCACTTGCAACTTGCTTTAACATGTTTAACAGTGCATGAAATGTTGTCTAAAACAAAAAGAAAATGCTTTTTAGTGGCTGGAACTGGTTTTATCACATTCTGAATTGAACGTTGAAAATGAGCTTTTCAGAGCCAGCAGAGGTCAAAATAAGCAGTAATGCAAACTCAGTCAGAGACAAAGATTTTCACTTGCAACTTGCTTTAACATGTTTAACAGTGCATGAAATGTTGTCTAAAACAAAAAGAAAATGCTTTTTAGTGGCTGGATCTGGTTTTATCACATTCTGAATTGAACGTTGAAAATGAGCTTTTCAGAGCCAGCAGAGGTCAAAATAAGCAGTAATGCAAACTCAGTCATAGACATAGATTTTAACTTGCAACTTGCTTTAACATGTTTAACAGTGCATGAAATGTTATCTAAAACAAAAAGAATAATGCATTTTAGTGGCTGGATCTGGTTTTATCACTTTCTGAATTCAACGTTGAAAATGAGCTGTTCTCAGCCAGCAGAGGTCAAAATAAGCAGTAATGCAAACTCAGTCATAGACATAGATTTTCACTTGCAACTTGCTGTAACATATTTAACAGTGCATGAAATGTTGTCTAAAACAAAAACATAATGCTTTTTAGTGGCTGGAACTGGTTTTATCACATTCTGAATTGAACGTTGAAAATGAGCTTTTCAGAGCCAGCAGAGGTCAAAATAAGCAGTAATGCAAACTCAGTCATAGACATAGATTTTCACTTGCAACTTGCTTTAACATGTTTAACAGTGCATGAAATGTTGTCTAAAACAAAAAGAAAATGCTTTTTAGTGGCTGGAACTGGTTTTATCACATTCTGAATTGAACGTTGAAAATGAGCTTTTCAGAGCCAGCAGATGTCAAAATAAGCAGTAATGCAAACTCAGTCAGAGACAAAGATTTTCACTTGCAACTTGCTTTAACATATTTAACAGTGCATGAAATGTTGTCTAAAACAAAAAGAAAATGCTTTTTAGTGGCTGGAACTGGTTTTATCACATTCTGAATTGAACGTTGAAAATGAGCTTTTCAGAGCCAGCAGAGGTCAAAATAAGCAGTAATGCAAACTCAGTCATAGACATAGATTTTCACTTGCAACTTTCTTAAACATATTTAACAGTGCATGAAATGTTGTCTAAAACAAAAAGATAATGCTTTTTAGTGGCTGGAACTGGTTTTATCACATTCTGAATTGAACGTTGAAAATGAGCTTTTCAGAGCCAGCAGAGGTCAAAATAAGCAGTAATGCAAACTCAGTCAGAGACATAGATTTTCACTTGCAACTTGCTTTAACATGTTTAACAGTGCATGAAATGTTGTCTAAAACAAAAACATAATGCTTTTTAGTGGCTGGAACTGGTTTTATCACATTCTGAATTGAACGTTGAAAATGAGCTTTTCAGAGCCAGCAGAGGTCAAAATAAGCAGTAATGCAAACTCAGTCATAGACATAGATTTTCACTTGCAACTTGCTTTAACATGTTTAACAGTGCATGAAATGTTGTCTAAAACAAAAACATAATGCTTTTTAGTGGCTGGAACTGGTTTTATCACATTCTGAATTGAACGTTGAAAATGAGCTTTTCAGAGCCAGCAGAGGTCAAAATAAGCAGTAATGCAAACTCAGTCAGAGACAAAGATTTTCACTTGCAACTTGCTTTAACATATTTAACAGTGCATGAAATGTTGTCTAAAACAAAAAGAATGATGCATTTTAGTAGCTGGATCTGGTTTTATCACATTCTGTGATGGACGTTGAAAATGAGCTTTTCAGAGCCAGCAGAGGTCAAAATAAGCAGTAATGCAAACTCAGTCAGAGACATAGATTTTCACTTGCAACTTTCTTAAACATATTTAACAGTGCATGAAATGTTGTCTAAAACAAAAAGAAAATGCTTTTTAGTGGCTGGAACTGGTTTTATCACATTCTGAATTGAACGTTGAAAATGAGCTTTTCAGAGCCAGCAGAGGTCAAAATAAGCAGTAATGCAAACTCAGTCAGAGACAAAGATTTTCACTTGCAACTTGCTTTAACATGTTTAACAGTGCATGAAATGTTGTCTAAAACAAAAAGAAAATGCTTTTTAGTGGCTGGAACTGGTTTTATCACATTCTGAATTGAACGTTGAAAATGAGCTTTTCAGAGCCAGCAGAGGTCAAAATAAGCAGTAATGCAAACTCAGTCATAGACATAGATTTTCACTTGCAACTTGCTTTAACATGTTTAACAGTGCATGAAATGTTGTCTAAAACAAAAAGAAAATGCTTTTTAGTGGCTGGAACTGGTTTTATCACATTCTGAATTGAACGTTGAAAATGAGCTTTTCAGAGCCAGCAGAGGTCAAAATAAGCAGTAATGCAAACTCAGTCAGAGACAAAGATTTTCACTTGCAACTTGCTTTAACATATTTAACAGTGCATGAAATGTTGTCTAAAACAAAAAGAAAATGCTTTTTAGTGGCTGGAACTGGTTTTATCACATTCTGAATTGAACGTTGAAAATGAGCTTTTCAGAGCCAGCAGAGGTCAAAATAAGCAGTAATGCAAACTCAGTCATAGACATAGATTTTCACTTGCAACTTTCTTAAACATATTTAACAGTGCATGAAATGTTGTCTAAAACAAAAAGATAATGCTTTTTAGTGGCTGGAACTGGTTTTATCACATTCTGAATTGAACGTTGAAAATGAGCTTTTCAGAGCCAGCAGAGGTCAAAATAAGCAGTAATGCAAACTCAGTCAGAGACATAGATTTTCACTTGCAACTTGCTTTAACATGTTTAACAGTGCATGAAATGTTGTCTAAAACAAAAAGAAAATGCTTTTTAGTGGCTGGAACTGGTTTTATCACATTCTGAATTGAACGTTGAAAATGAGCTTTTCAGAGCCAGCAGAGGTCAAAATAAGCAGTAATGCAAACTCAGTCATAGACATAGATTTTCACTTGCAACTTGCTTTAACATGTTTAACAGTGCATGAAATGTTGTCTAAAACAAAAAGAAAATGCTTTTTAGTGGCTGGAACTGGTTTTATCACATTCTGAATTGAACGTTGAAAATGAGCTTTTCAGAGCCAGCAGAGGTCAAAATAAGCAGTAATGCAAACTCAGTCATAGACATAGATTTTCACTTGCAACTTTCTTAAACATATTTAACAGTGCATGAAATGTTGTCTAAAACAAAAAGATAATGCTTTTTAGTGGCTGGAACTGGTTTTATCACATTCTGAATTGAACGTTGAAAATGAGCTTTTCAGAGCCAGCAGAGGTCAAAATAAGCAGTAATGCAAACTCAGTCAGAGACATAGATTTTCACTTGCAACTTGCTTTAACATGTTTAACAGTGCATGAAATGTTGTCTAAAACAAAAAGAAAATGCTTTTTAGTGGCTGGAACTGGTTTTATCACATTCTGAATTGAACGTTGAAAATGAGCTTTTCAGAGCCAGCAGAGGTCAAAATAAGCAGTAATGCAAACTCAGTCATAGACATAGATTTTCACTTGCAACTTGCTTTAACATGTTTAACAGTGCATGAAATGTTGTCTAAAACAAAAAGATAATGCTTTTTAGTGGCTGGAACTGGTTTTATCACATTCTGAATTGAACGTTGAAAATGAGCTTTTCAGAGCCAGCAGAGGTCAAAATAAGCAGTAATGCAAACTCAGTCAGAGACAAAGATTTTCACTTGCAACTTGCTTTAACATGTTTAACAGTGCATGAAATGTTGTCTAAAACAAAAAGAAAATGCTTTTTAGTGGCTGGAACTGGTTTTATCATATTCTGAATTGAACGTTGAAAATGAGCTTTTCAGAGCCAGCAGAGGTCAAAATAAGCAGTAATGCAAACTCAGTCAGAGACATAGATTTTCACTTGCAACTTGCTTTAACATGTTTAACAGTGCATGAAATGTTATCTTAAACAAAAAGAATAATGCATTTTAGTGGCTGGAACTGGTTTTATCACATTCTGAATTGAACGTTGAAAATGAGCTTTTCAGAGCCAGCAGAGGTCAAAATAAGCAGTAATGCAAACTCAGTCAGAGACATAGATTTTCACTTGCAACTTGCTTTAACATGTTTAACAGTGCATGAAATGTTGTCTAAAACAAAAACATAATGCTTTTTAGTGGCTGGAACTGGTTTTATCACATTCTGAATTGAACGTTGAAAATGAGCTTTTCAGAGCCAGCAGAGGTCAAAATAAGCAGTAATGCAAACTCAGTCATAGACATAGATTTTCACTTGCAACTTGCTTTAACATGTTTAACAGTGCATGAAATGTTGTCTAAAACAAAAAGAAAATGCTTTTTAGTGGCTGGAACTGGTTTTATCACATTCTGAATTGAACGTTGAAAATGAGCTTTTCAGAGCCAGCAGAGGTCAAAATAAGCAGTAATGCAAACTCAGTCAGAGACAAAGATTTTCACTTGCAACTTGCTTTAACATATTTAACAGTGCATGAAATGTTGTCTAAAACAAAAAGAAAATGCTTTTTAGTGGCTGGAACTGGTTTTATCACATTCTGAATTGAACGTTGAAAATGAGCTTTTCAGAGCCAGCAGAGGTCAAAATAAGCAGTAATGCAAACTCAGTCATAGACATAGATTTTCACTTGCAACTTTCTTAAACATATTTAACAGTGCATGAAATGTTGTCTAAAACAAAAAGATAATGCTTTTTAGTGGCTGGAACTGGTTTTATCACATTCTGAATTGAACGTTGAAAATGAGCTTTTCAGAGCCAGCAGAGGTCAAAATAAGCAGTAATGCAAACTCAGTCAGAGACATAGATTTTCACTTGCAACTTGCTTTAACATGTTTAACAGTGCATGAAATGTTGTCTAAAACAAAAAGAAAATGCTTTTTAGTGGCTGGAACTGGTTTTATCACATTCTGAATTGAACGTTGAAAATGAGCTTTTCAGAGCCAGCAGAGGTCAAAATAAGCAGTAATGCAAACTCAGTCAGAGACAAAGATTTTCACTTGCAACTTGCTTTAACATGTTTAACAGTGCATGAAATGTTGTCTAAAACAAAAAGAAAATGCTTTTTAGTGGCTGGAACTGGTTTTATCACATTCTGAATTGAACGTTGAAAATGAGCTTTTCAGAGCCAGCAGAGGTCAAAATAAGCAGTAATGCAAACTCAGTCATAGACATAGATTTTCACTTGCAACTTTCTTAAACATATTTAACAGTGCATGAAATGTTGTCTAAAACAAAAAGATAATGCTTTTTAGTGGCTGGAACTGGTTTTATCACATTCTGAATTGAACGTTGAAAATGAGCTTTTCAGAGCCAGCAGAGGTCAAAATAAGCAGTAATGCAAACTCAGTCAGAGACATAGATTTTCACTTGCAACTTGCTTTAACATGTTTAACAGTGCATGAAATGTTGTCTAAAACAAAAAGAAAATGCTTTTTAGTGGCTGGAACTGGTTTTATCACATTCTGAATTGAACGTTGAAAATGAGCTTTTCAGAGCCAGCAGAGGTCAAAATAAGCAGTAATGCAAACTCAGTCAGAGACAAAGATTTTCACTTGCAACTTGCTTTAACATGTTTAACAGTGCATGAAATGTTGTCTAAAACAAAAAGAAAATGCTTTTTAGTGGCTGGATCTGGTTTTATCACATTCTGAATTGAACGTTGAAAATGAGCTTTTCAGAGCCAGCAGAGGTCAAAATAAGCAGTAATGCAAACTCAGTCATAGACATAGATTTTCACTTGCAACTTGCTTTAACATGTTTAACAGTGCATGAAATGTTATCTAAAACAAAAAGAATAATGCATTTTAGTGGCTGGATCTGGTTTTATCACTTTCTGAATTCAACGTTGAAAATGAGCTGTTCTCAGCCAGCAGAGGTCAAAATAAGCAGTAATGCAAACTCAGTCATAGACATAGATTTTCACTTGCAACTTGCTGTAACATATTTAACAGTGCATGAAATGTTGTCTAAAACAAAAACATAATGCTTTTTAGTGGCTGGAACTGGTTTTATCACATTCTGAATTGAACGTTGAAAATGAGCTTTTCAGAGCCAGCAGAGGTCAAAATAAGCAGTAATGCAAACTCAGTCATAGACATAGATTTTCACTTGCAACTTGCTTTAACATGTTTAACAGTGCATGAAATGTTGTCTAAAACAAAAAGAAAATGCTTTTTAGTGGCTGGAACTGGTTTTATCACATTCTGAATTGAACGTTGAAAATGAGCTTTTCAGAGCCAGCAGAGGTCAAAATAAGCAGTAATGCAAACTCAGTCAGAGACAAAGATTTTCACTTGCAACTTGCTTTAACATATTTAACAGTGCATGAAATGTTGTCTAAAACAAAAAGAAAATGCTTTTTAGTGGCTGGAACTGGTTTTATCACATTCTGAATTGAACGTTGAAAATGAGCTTTTCAGAGCCAGCAGAGGTCAAAATAAGCAGTAATGCAAACTCAGTCATAGACATAGATTTTCACTTGCAACTTTCTTAAACATATTTAACAGTGCATGAAATGTAGTCTAAAACAAAAAGATAATGCTTTTTAGTGGCTGGAACTGGTTTTATCACATTCTGAATTGAACGTTGAAAATGAGCTTTTCAGAGCCAGCAGAGGTCAAAATAAGCAGTAATGCAAACTCAGTCAGAGACATAGATTTTCACTTGCAACTTGCTTTAACATGTTTAACAGTGCATGAAATGTTGTCTAAAACAAAAAGAAAATGCTTTTTAGTGGCTGGAACTGGTTTTATCACATTCTGAATTGAACGTTGAAAATGAGCTTTTCAGAGCCAGCAGAGGTCAAAATAAGCAGTAATGCAAACTCAGTCAGAGACAAAGATTTTCACTTGCAACTTGCTTTAACATGTTTAACAGTGCATGAAATGTTGTCTAAAACAAAAAGAAAATGCTTTTTAGTGGCTGGATCTGGTTTTATCACATTCTGAATTGAACGTTGAAAATGAGCTTTTCAGAGCCAGCAGAGGTCAAAATAAGCAGTAATGCAAACTCAGTCATAGACATAGATTTTCACTTGCAACTTTGTTAAACATATTTAACAGTGCATGAAATGTAGTCTAAAACAAAAAGATAATGCTTTTTAGTGGCTGGAACTGGTTTTATCACATTCTGAATTGAACGTTGAAAATGAGCTTTTCAGAGCCAGCAGAGGTCAAAATAAGCAGTAATGCAAACTCAGTCAGAGACATAGATTTTCACTTGCAACTTGCTTTAACATGTTTAACAGTGCATGAAATGTTGTCTAAAACAAAAAGAAAATGCTTTTTAGTGGCTGGAACTGGTTTTATCACATTCTGAATTGAACGTTGAAAATGAGCTTTTCAGAGCCAGCAGAGGTCAAAATAAGCAGTAATGCAAACTCAGTCAGAGACAAAGATTTTCACTTGCAACTTGCTTTAACATGTTTAACAGTGCATGAAATGTTGTCTAAAACAAAAAGAAAATGCTTTTTAGTGGCTGGATCTGGTTTTATCACATTCTGAATTGAACGTTGAAAATGAGCTTTTCAGAGCCAGCAGAGGTCAAAATAAGCAGTAATGCAAACTCAGTCATAGACATAGATTTTCACTTGCAACTTGCTTTAACATGTTTAACAGTGCATGAAATGTTATCTAAAACAAAAAGAATAATGCATTTTAGTGGCTGGATCTGGTTTTATCACTTTCTGAATTCAACGTTGAAAATGAGCTGTTCTCAGCCAGCAGAGGTCAAAATAAGCAGTAATGCAAACTCAGTCATAGACATAGATATTCACTTGCAACTTGCTGTAACATATTTAACAGTGCATGAAATGTTGTCTAAAACAAAAACATAATGCTTTTTAGTGGCTGGAACTGGTTTTATCACATTCTGAATTGAACGTTGAAAATGAGCTTTTCAGAGCCAGCAGAGGTCAAAATAAGCAGTAATGCAAACTCAGTCATAGACATAGATTTTCACTTGCAACTTGCTTTAACATGTTTAACAGTGCATGAAATGTTGTCTAAAACAAAAAGAAAATGCTTTTTAGTGGCTGGAACTGGTTTTATCACATTCTGAATTGAACGTTGAAAATGAGCTTTTCAGAGCCAGCAGAGGTCAAAATAAGCAGTAATGCAAACTCAGTCAGAGACAAAGATTTTCACTTGCAACTTGCTTTAACATATTTAACAGTGCATGAAATGTTGTCTAAAACAAAAAGAAAATGCTTTTTAGTGGCTGGAACTGGTTTTATCACATTCTGAATTGAACGTTGAAAATGAGCTTTTCAGAGCCAGCAGAGGTCAAAATAAGCAGTAATGCAAACTCAGTCATAGACATAGATTTTCACTTGCAACTTTCTTAAACATATTTAACAGTGCATGAAATGTTGTCTAAAACAAAAAGATAATGCTTTTTAGTGGCTGGAACTGGTTTTATCACATTCTGAATTGAACGTTGAAAATGAGCTTTTCAGAGCCAGCAGAGGTCAAAATAAGCAGTAATGCAAACTCAGTCAGAGACATAGATTTTCACTTGCAACTTGCTTTAACATGTTTAACAGTGCATGAAATGTTGTCTAAAACAAAAACATAATGCTTTTTAGTGGCTGGAACTGGTTTTATCACATTCTGAATTGAACGTTGAAAATGAGCTTTTCAGAGCCAGCAGAGGTCAAAATAAGCAGTAATGCAAACTCAGTCATAGACATAGATTTTCACTTGCAACTTGCTTTAACATGTTTAACAGTGCATGAAATGTTGTCTAAAACAAAAACATAATGCTTTTTAGTGGCTGGAACTGGTTTTATCACATTCTGAATTGAACGTTGAAAATGAGCTTTTCAGAGCCAGCAGAGGTCAAAATAAGCAGTAATGCAAACTCAGTCAGAGACAAAGATTTTCACTTGCAACTTGCTTTAACATATTTAACAGTGCATGAAATGTTGTCTAAAACAAAAAGAATGATGCATTTTAGTAGCTGGATCTGGTTTTATCACATTCTGTGATGGACGTTGAAAATGAGCTTTTCAGAGCCAGCAGAGGTCAAAATAAGCAGTAATGCAAACTCAGTCAGAGACATAGATTTTCACTTGCAACTTTCTTAAACATATTTAACAGTGCATGAAATGTTGTCTAAAACAAAAAGAAAATGCTTTTTAGTGGCTGGAACTGGTTTTATCACATTCTGAATTGAACGTTGAAAATGAGCTTTTCAGAGCCAGCAGAGGTCAAAATAAGCAGTAATGCAAACTCAGTCAGAGACAAAGATTTTCACTTGCAACTTGCTTTAACATGTTTAACAGTGCATGAAATGTTGTCTAAAACAAAAAGAAAATGCTTTTTAGTGGCTGGAACTGGTTTTATCATATTCTGAATTGAACGTTGAAAATGAGCTTTTCAGAGCCAGCAGAGGTCAAAATAAGCAGTAATGCAAACTCAGTCAGAGACATAGATTTTCACTTGCAACTTGCTTTAACATGTTTAACAGTGCATGAAATGTTATCTTAAACAAAAAGAATAATGCATTTTAGTGGCTGGAACTGGTTTTATCACATTCTGAATTGAACGTTGAAAATGAGCTTTTCAGAGCCAGCAGAGGTCAAAATAAGCAGTAATGCAAACTCAGTCAGAGACATAGATTTTCACTTGCAACTTGCTTTAACATGTTTAACAGTGCATGAAATGTTGTCTAAAACAAAAACATAATGCTTTTTAGTGGCTGGAACTGGTTTTATCACATTCTGAATTGAACGTTGAAAATGAGCTTTTCAGAGCCAGCAGAGGTCAAAATAAGCAGTAATGCAAACTCAGTCATAGACATAGATTTTCACTTGCAACTTGCTTTAACATATTTAACAGTGCATGAAATGTTGTCTAAAACGAAAAGAAAATGCTTTTTAGTGGCTGGAACTGGTTTTATCACATTCTGAATTGAACGTTGAAAATGAGCTTTTCAGAGCCAGCAGAGGTCAAAATAAGCAGTAATGCAAACTCAGTCATAGACATAGATTTTCACTTGCAACTTTCTTAAACATATTTAACAGTGCATGAAATGTTGTCTAAAACAAAAAGATAATGCTTTTTAGTGGCTGGAACTGGTTTTATCACATTCTGAATTGAACGTTGAAAATGAGCTTTTCAGAGCCAGCAGAGGTCAAAATAAGCAGTAATGCAAACTCAGTCAGAGACATAGATTTTCACTTGCAACTTGCTTTAACATGTTTAACAGTGCATGAAATGTTGTCTAAAACAAAAAGAAAATGCTTTTTAGTGGCTGGAACTGGTTTTATCACATTCTGAATTGAACGTTGAAAATGAGCTTTTCAGAGCCAGCAGAGGTCAAAATAAGCAGTAATGCAAACTCAGTCATAGACATAGATTTTCACTTGCAACTTGCTTTAACATGTTTAACAGTGCATGAAATGTTGTCTAAAACAAAAAGAATAATGCTTTTTAGTGGCTGGAACTGGTTTTATCACATTCTGAATTGAACGTTGAAAATGAGCTTTTCAGAGCCAGCAGAGGTCAAAATAAGCAGTAATGCAAACTCAGTCAGAGACAAAGATTTTTACTTGCAACTTGCTTTAACATATTTAACAGTGCATGAAATGTTATCTAAAACAAAAAGAATAATGCATTTTAGTGGCTGGATCTGGTTTTATCACTTTCTGAATTCAACGTTGAAAATGAGCTGTTCTCAGCCAGCAGAGGTCAAAATAAGCAGTAATGCAAACTCAGTCATAGACATTGATTTTCACTTGCAACTTGCTGTAACATATTTAACAGTGCATGAAATGTTGTCTAAAACAAAAAGAAAATGCTTTTTAGTGGCTGGAACTGGTTTTATCACATTCTGAATTGAACGTTGAAAATGAGCTTTTCAGAGCCAGCAGAGGTCAAAATAAGCAGTAATGCAAACTCAGTCATAGACATAGATTTTCACTTGCAACTTGCTTTAACATGTTTAACAGTGCATGAAATGTTGTCTAAAACAAAAAGAAAATGCTTTTTAGTGGCTGGAACTGGTTTTATCACATTCTGAATTGAACGTTGAAAATGAGCTTTTCAGAGCCAGCAGAGGTCAAAATAAGCAGTAATGCAAACTCAGTCAGAGACAAAGATTTTCACTTGCAACTTGCTTTAACATATTTAACAGTGCATGAAATGTTGTCTAAAACAAAAAGAATGATGCATTTTAGTAGCTGGATCTGGTTTTATCACATTCTGTGATGGACGTTGAAAATGAGCTTTTCAGAGCCAGCAGAGGTCAAAATAAGCAGTAATGCAAACTCAGTCAGAGACATAGATTTTCACTTGCAACTTTCTTAAACATATTTAACAGTGCATGAAATGTTGTCTAAAACAAAAAGAAAATGCTTTTTAGTAGCTGGATCTGGTTTTATCACATTCTGTGATGGACGTTGAAAATGAGCTTTTCAGAGCCAGCAGAGGTCAAAATAAGCAGTAATGCAAACTCAGTCAGAGACATAGATTTTCACTTGCAACTTTCTTAAACATATTTAACAGTGCATGAAATGTTGTCTAAAACAAAAAGAAAATGCTTTTTAGTGGCTGGAACTGGTTTTATCACATTCTGAATTGAACGTTGAAAATGAGCTTTTCAGAGCCAGCAGAGGTCAAAATAAGCAGTAATGCAAACTCAGTCAGAGACAAAGATTTTCACTTGCAACTTGCTTTAACATGTTTAACAGTGCATGAAATGTTGTCTAAAACAAAAAGAAAATGCTTTTTAGTGGCTGGAACTGGTTTTATCATATTCTGAATTGAACGTTGAAAATGAGCTTTTCAGAGCCAGCAGAGGTCAAAATAAGCAGTAATGCAAACTCAGTCAGAGACAAAGATTTTCACTTGCAACTTGCTTTAACATGTTTAACAGTGCATGAAATGTTGTCTAAAACAAACAGAAAATGCTTTTTAGTGGCTGGATCTAGTTTTATCACATTCTGAATTGAACGTTGAAAATTAGCTTTTCAGAGCCAGCAGAGGTCAAAATAAGCAGTAATGCAAACTCAGTCATAGACATAGATTTTCACTTGCAACTTGCTTTAACATGTTTAACAGTGCATGAAATGTTATCTAAAACAAAAAGAATAATGCATTTTAGTGGCTGGATCTGGTTTTATCACTTTCTAAATTCAACGTTGAAAATGAGCTGTTTTTAGCCAGCAGAGGTCAAAATAAGCAGTAATGCAAACTCAGTCATAGACATAGATTTTCACTTGCAACTTGCTTTAACATATTTAACAGTGCATGAAATGTTGTCTAAAACAAAAAGAAAATGCTTTTTAGTGGCTGGAACTGGTTTTATCACATTCTGAATTGAACGTTGAAAATGAGCTTTTCAGAGCCAGCAGAGGTCAAAATAAGCAGTAATGCAAACTCAGTCAGAGACATAGATTTTCACTTGCAACTTGCTTTAACATGTTTAACAGTGCATGAAATGTTGTCTAAAACAAAAAGATAATGCTTTTTAGTGGCTGGAACTGGTTTTATCACATTCTGAATTGAACGTTGAAAATGAGCTTTTCAGAGCCAGCAGAGGTCAAAATAAGCAGTGATGCAAACTCAGTCATAGACATAGATTTTCACTTGCAACTTTCTTAAACATATTTAACAGTGCATGAAATGTTGTCTAAAACAAAAAGATAATGCTTTTTAGTGGCTGGAACTGGTTTTATCACATTCTGAATTGAACGTTGAAAATGAGCTTTTCAGAGCCAGCAGAGGTCAAAATAAGCAGTAATGCAAACTCAGTCAGAGACATAGATTTTCACTTGCAACTTGCTTTAACATGTTTAACAGTGCATGAAATGTTGTCTAAAACAAAAACATAATGCTTTTTAGTGGCTGGAACTGGTTTTATCACATTCTGAATTGAACGTTGAAAATGAGCTTTTCAGAGCCAGCAGAGGTCAAAATAAGCAGTAATGCAAACTCAGTCAGAGACAAAGATTTTCACTTGCAACTTGCTTTAACATATTTAACAGTGCATGAAATGTTGTCTAAAACAAAAAGAATGATGCATTTTAGTAGCTGGATCTGGTTTTATCACATTCTGTGATGGACGTTGAAAATGAGCTTTTCAGAGCCAGCAGAGGTCAAAATAAGCAGTAATGCAAACTCAGTCAGAGACATAGATTTTCACTTGCAACTTTCTTAAACATATTTAACAGTGCATGAAATGTTGTCTAAAACAAAAAGAAAATGCTTTTTAGTGGCTGGAACTGGTTTTATCACATTCTGAATTGAACGTTGAAAATGAGCTTTTCAGAGCCAGCAGAGGTCAAAATAAGCAGTAATGCAAACTCAGTCAGAGACAAAGATTTTCACTTGCAACTTGCTTTAACATGTTTAACAGTGCATGAAATGTTGTCTAAAACAAAAAGAAAATGCTTTTTAGTGGCTGGAACTGGTTTTATCATATTCTGAATTGAACGTTGAAAATGAGCTTTTCAGAGCCAGCAGAGGTCAAAATAAGCAGTAATGCAAACTCAGTCAGAGACATAGATTTTCACTTGCAACTTGCTTTAACATGTTTAACAGTGCATGAAATGTTATCTTAAACAAAAAGAATAATGCATTTTAGTGGCTGGAACTGGTTTTATCACATTCTGAATTGAACGTTGAAAATGAGCTTTTCAGAGCCAGCAGAGGTCAAAATAAGCAGTAATGCAAACTCAGTCAGAGACATAGATTTTCACTTGCAACTTGCTTTAACATGTTTAACAGTGCATGAAATGTTGTCTAAAACAAAAACATAATGCTTTTTAGTGGCTGGAACTGGTTTTATCACATTCTGAATTGAACGTTGAAAATGAGCTTTTCAGAGCCAGCAGAGGTCAAAATAAGCAGTAATGCAAACTCAGTCATAGACATAGATTTTCACTTGCAACTTGCTTTAACATGTTTAACAGTGCATGAAATGTTGTCTAAAACAAAAAGAAAATGCTTTTTAGTGGCTGGAACTGGTTTTATTACATTCTGAATTGAACGTTGAAAATGAGCTTTTCAGAGCCAGCAGAGGTCAAAATAAGCAGTAATGCAAACTCAGTCAGAGACAAAGATTTTCACTTGCAACTTGCTTTAACATATTTAACAGTGCATGAAATGTTGTCTAAAACAAAAAGAAAATGCTTTTTAGTGGCTGGAACTGGTTTTATCACATTCTGAATTGAACGTTGAAAATGAGCTTTTCAGAGCCAGCAGAGGTCAAAATAAGCAGTAATGCAAACTCAGTCATAGACATAGATTTTCACTTGCAACTTTCTTAAACATATTTAACAGTGCATGAAATGTTGTCTAAAACAAAAAGATAATGCTTTTTAGTGGCTGGAACTGGTTTTATCACATTCTGAATTGAACGTTGAAAATGAGCTTTTCAGAGCCAGCAGAGGTCAAAATAAGCAGTAATGCAAACTCAGTCAGAGACATAGATTTTCACTTGCAACTTGCTTTAACATGTTTAACAGTGCATGAAATGTTGTCTAAAACAAAAAAAAATGCTTTTTAGTGGCTGGAACTGGTTTTATCACATTCTGAATTGAACGTTGAAAATGAGCTTTTCAGAGCCAGCAGAGGTCAAAATAAGCAGTAATGCAAACTCAGTCATAGACATAGATTTTCACTTGCAACTTGCTTTAACATGTTTAACAGTGCATGAAATGTTGTCTAAAACAAAAAGAAAATGCTTTTTAGTGGCTGGAACTGGTTTTATCACATTCTGAATTGAACGTTGAAAATGAGCTTTTCAGAGCCAGCAGAGGTCAAAATAAGCAGTAATGCAAACTCAGTCAGAGACAAAGATTTTTACTTGCAACTTGCTTTAACATATTTAACAGTGCATGAAATGTTATCTAAAACAAAAAGAATAATGCATTTTAGTGGCTGGATCTGGTTTTATCACTTTCTGAATTCAACGTTGAAAATGAGCTGTTCTCAGCCAGCAGAGGTCAAAAAAGCAGTAATGCAAACTCAGTCATAGACATAGATTTTCACTTGCAACTTGCTGTAACATATTTAACAGTGCATGAAATGTTGTCTAAAACAAAAAGAAAATGCTTTTTAGTGGCTGGAACTGGTTTTATCACATTCTGAATTGAACGTTGAAAATGAGCTTTTCAGAGCCAGCAGAGGTCAAAATAAGCAGTAATGCAAACTCAGTCATAGACATAGATTTTCACTTGCAACTTGCTTTAACATGTTTAACAGTGCATGAAATGTTGTCTAAAACAAAAAGAAAATGCTTTTTAGTGGCTGGAACTGGTTTTATCACATTCTGAATTGAACGTTGAAAATGAGCTTTTCAGAGCCAGCAGAGGTCAAAATAAGCAGTAATGCAAACTCAGTCAGAGACAAAGATTTTCACTTGCAACTTGCTTTAACATATTTAACAGTGCATGAAATGTTGTCTAAAACAAAAAGAATGATGCATTTTAGTAGCTGGATCTGGTTTTATCACATTCTGTGATGGACGTTGAAAATGAGCTTTTCAGAGCCAGCAGAGGTCAAAATAAGCAGTAATGCAAACTCAGTCAGAGACATAGATTTTCACTTGCAACTTTCTTAAACATATTTAACAGTGCATGAAATGTTGTCTAAAACAAAAAGAAAATGCTTTTTAGTGGCTGGAACTGGTTTTATCACATTCTGAATTGAACGTTGAAAATGAGCTTTTCAGAGCCAGCAGAGGTCAAAATAAGCAGTAATGCAAACTCAGTCAGAGACAAAGATTTTCACTTGCAACTTTCTTAAACATATTTAACAGTGCATGAAATGTTGTCTAAAACAAAAAGAAAATGCTTTTTAGTGGCTGGAACTGGTTTTATCACATTCTGAATTGAACGTTGAAAATGAGCTTTTCAGAGCCAGCAGAGGTCAAAATAAGCAGTAATGCAAACTCAGTCAGAGACAAAGATTTTCACTTGCAACTTGCTTTAACATGTTTAACAGTGCATGAAATGTTGTCTAAAACAAAAAGAAAATGCTTTTTAGTGGCTGGAACTGGTTTTATCATATTCTGAATTGAACGTTGAAAATGAGCTTTTCAGAGCCAGCAGAGGTCAAAATAAGCAGTAATGCAAACTCAGTCAGAGACAAAGTTTTTCACTTGCAACTTGCTTTAACATGTTTAACAGTGCATGAAATGTTGTCTAAAACAAAAAGAAAATGCTTTTTAGTGGCTGGATCTGGTTTTATCACATTCTGAATTGAACGTTGAAAATGAGCTTTTCAGAGCCAGCAGAGGTCAAAATAAGCAGTAATGCAAACTCAGTCAGAGACATAGATTTTCACTTGCAACTTGCTTTAACATGTTTAACAGTGCATGAAATGTTGTCTAAAACAAAAAGAAAATGCTTTTTAGTGGCTGGAACTGGTTTTATCACATTCTGAATTGAACGTTGAAAATGAGCTTTTCAGAGCCAGCAGAGTTCAAAATAAGCAGTAATGCAAACTCAGTCAGAGACAAAGATTTTCACTTGCAACTTGCTTTAACATGTTTAACAGTGCATGAAATGTTGTCTAAAACAAAAAGAAAATGCTTTTTAGTGGCTGGATCTGGTTTTATCACATTCTGAATTGAACGTTGAAAATGAGCTTTTCAGAGCCAGCAGAGGTCAAAATAAGCAGTAATGCAAACTCAGTCATAGACATAGATTTTCACTTGCAACTTGCTTTAACATGTTTAACAGTGCATGAAATGTTATCTAAAACAAAAAGAATAATGCATTTTAGTGGCTGGATCTGGTTTTATCACTTTCTGAATTCAACGTTGAAAATGAGCTGTTCTCAGCCAGCAGAGGTCAAAATAAGCAGTAATGCAAACTCAGTCATAGACATAGATTTTCACTTGCAACTTGCTGTAACATATTTAACAGTGCATGAAATGTTGTCTAAAACAAAAACATAATGCTTTTTAGTGGCTGGAACTGGTTTTATCACATTCTGAATTGAACGTTGAAAATGAGCTTTTCAGAGCCAGCAGAGGTCAAAATAAGCAGTAATGCAAACTCAGTCATAGACATAGATTTTCACTTGCAACTTGCTTTAACATGTTTAACAGTGCATGAAATGTTGTCTAAAACAAAAAGAAAATGCTTTTTAGTGGCTGGAACTGGTTTTATCACATTCTGAATTGAACGTTGAAAATGAGCTTTTCAGAGCCAGCAGATGTCAAAATAAGCAGTAATGCAAACTCAGTCAGAGACAAAGATTTTCACTTGCAACTTGCTTTAACATATTTAACAGTGCATGAAATGTTGTCTAAAACAAAAAGAAAATGCTTTTTAGTGGCTGGAACTGGTTTTATCACATTCTGAATTGAACGTTGAAAATGAGCTTTTCAGAGCCAGCAGAGGTCAAAATAAGCAGTAATGCAAACTCAGTCATAGACATAGATTTTCACTTGCAACTTTCTTAAACATATTTAACAGTGCATGAAATGTTGTCTAAAACAAAAAGATAATGCTTTTTAGTGGCTGGAACTGGTTTTATCACATTCTGAATTGAACGTTGAAAATGAGCTTTTCAGAGCCAGCAGAGGTCAAAATAAGCAGTAATGCAAACTCAGTCAGAGACATAGATTTTCACTTGCAACTTGCTTTAACATGTTTAACAGTGCATGAAATGTTGTCTAAAACAAAAACATAATGCTTTTTAGTGGCTGGAACTGGTTTTATCACATTCTGAATTGAACGTTGAAAATGAGCTTTTCAGAGCCAGCAGAGGTCAAAATAAGCAGTAATGCAAACTCAGTCATAGACATAGATTTTCACTTGCAACTTGCTTTAACATGTTTAACAGTGCATGAAATGTTGTCTAAAACAAAAACATAATGCTTTTTAGTGGCTGGAACTGATTTTATCACATTCTGAATTGAACGTTGAAAATGAGCTTTTCAGAGCCAGCAGAGGTCAAAATAAGCAGTAATGCAAACTCAGTCAGAGACAAAGATTTTCACTTGCAACTTGCTTTAACATATTTAACAGTGCATGAAATGTTGTCTAAAACAAAAAGAATGATGCATTTTAGTAGCTGGATCTGGTTTTATCACATTCTGTGATGGACGTTGAAAATGAGCTTTTCAGAGCCAGCAGAGGTCAAAATAAGCAGTAATGCAAACTCAGTCAGAGACATAGATTTTCACTTGCAACTTTCTTAAACATATTTAACAGTGCATGAAATGTTGTCTAAAACAAAAAGAAAATGCTTTTTAGTGGCTGGAACTGGTTTTATCACATTCTGAATTGAACGTTGAAAATGAGCTTTTCAGAGCCAGCAGAGGTCAAAATAAGCAGTAATGCAAACTCAGTCAGAGACAAAGATTTTCACTTGCAACTTGCTTTAACATGTTTAACAGTGCATGAAATGTTGTCTAAAACAAAAAGAAAATGCTTTTTAGTGGCTGGAACTGGTTTTATCACATTCTGAATTGAACGTTGAAAATGAGCTTTTCAGAGCCAGCAGAGGTCAAAATAAGCAGTAATGCAAACTCAGTCATAGACATAGATTTTCACTTGCAACTTGCTTTAACATGTTTAACAGTGCATGAAATGTTGTCTAAAACAAAAAGAAAATGCTTTTTAGTGGCTGGAACTGGTTTTATCACATTCTGAATTGAACGTTGAAAATGAGCTTTTCAGAGCCAGCAGAGGTCAAAATAAGCAGTAATGCAAACTCAGTCAGAGACAAAGATTTTCACTTGCAACTTGCTTTAACATATTTAACAGTGCATGAAATGTTGTCTAAAACAAAAAGAAAATGCTTTTTAGTGGCTGGAACTGGTTTTATCACATTCTGAATTGAACGTTGAAAATGAGCTTTTCAGAGCCAGCAGAGGTCAAAATAAGCAGTAATGCAAACTCAGTCATAGACATAGATTTTCACTTGCAACTTTCTTAAACATATTTAACAGTGCATGAAATGTTGTCTAAAACAAAAAGATAATGCTTTTTAGTGGCTGGAACTGGTTTTATCACATTCTGAATTGAACGTTGAAAATGAGCTTTTCAGAGCCAGCAGAGGTCAAAATAAGCAGTAATGCAAACTCAGTCAGAGACATAGATTTTCACTTGCAACTTGCTTTAACATGTTTAACAGTGCATGAAATGTTGTCTAAAACAAAAAGAAAATGCTTTTTAGTGGCTGGAACTGGTTTTATCACATTCTGAATTGAACGTTGAAAATGAGCTTTTCAGAGCCAGCAGAGGTCAAAATAAGCAGTAATGCAAACTCAGTCATAGACATAGATTTTCACTTGCAACTTGCTTTAACATGTTTAACAGTGCATGAAATGTTGTCTAAAACAAAAAGAAAATGCTTTTTAGTGGCTGGAACTGGTTTTATCACATTCTGAATTGAACGTTGAAAATGAGCTTTTCAGAGCCAGCAGAGGTCAAAATAAGCAGTAATGCAAACTCAGTCAGAGACAAAGATTTTCACTTGCAACTTGCTTTAACATGTTTAACAGTGCATGAAATGTTGTCTAAAACAAAAAGAAAATGCTTTTTAGTGGCTGGAACTGGTTTTATCATATTCTGAATTGAACGTTGAAAATGAGCTTTTCAGAGCCAGCAGAGGTCAAAATAAGCAGTAATGCAAACTCAGTCAGAGACATAGATTTTCACTTGCAACTTGCTTTAACATGTTTAACAGTGCATGAAATGTTATCTTAAACAAAAAGAATAATGCATTTTAGTGGCTGGAACTGGTTTTATCACATTCTGAATTGAACGTTGAAAATGAGCTTTTCAGAGCCAGCAGAGGTCAAAATAAGCAGTAATGCAAACTCAGTCAGAGACATAGATTTTCACTTGCAACTTGCTTTAACATGTTTAACAGTGCATGAAATGTTGTCTAAAACAAAAACATAATGCTTTTTAGTGGCTGGAACTGGTTTTATCACATTCTGAATTGAACGTTGAAAATGAGCTTTTCAGAGCCAGCAGAGGTCAAAATAAGCAGTAATGCAAACTCAGTCATAGACATAGATTTTCACTTGCAACTTGCTTTAACATGTTTAACAGTGCATGAAATGTTGTCTAAAACAAAAAGAAAATGCTTTTTAGTGGCTGGAACTGGTTTTATCACATTCTGAATTGAACGTTGAAAATGAGCTTTTCAGAGCCAGCAGAGGTCAAAATAAGCAGTAATGCAAACTCAGTCATAGACATAGATTTTCACTTGCAACTTGCTTTAACATGTTTAACAGTGCATGAAATGTTGTCTAAAACAAAAAGAAAATGCTTTTTAGTGGCTGGAACTGGTTTTATCACATTCTGAATTGAACGTTGAAAATGAGCTTTTTAGAGCCAGCAGATGTCAAAATAAGCAGTAATGCAAACTCAGTCAGAGACAAAGATTTTCACTTGCAACTTGCTTTAACATATTTAACAGTGCATGAAATGTTGTCTAAAACAAAAAGAAAATGCTTTTTAGTGGCTGGAACTGGTTTTATCACATTCTGAATTGAACGTTGAAAATGAGCTTTTCAGAGCCAGCAGAGGTCAAAATAAGCAGTAATGCAAACTCAGTCATAGACATAGATTTTCACTTGCAACTTTCTTAAACATATTTAACAGTGCATGAAATGTTGTCTAAAACAAAAAGATAATGCTTTTTAGTGGCTGGAACTGGTTTTATCACATTCTGAATTGAACGTTGAAAATGAGCTTTTCAGAGCCAGCAGAGGTCAAAATAAGCAGTAATGCAAACTCAGTCAGAGACATAGATTTTCACTTGCAACTTGCTTTAACATGTTTAACAGTGCATGAAATGTTGTCTAAAACAAAAACATAATGCTTTTTAGTGGCTGGAACTGGTTTTATCACATTCTGAATTGAACGTTGAAAATGAGCTTTTCAGAGCCAGCAGAGGTCAAAATAAGCAGTAATGCAAACTCAGTCATAGACATAGATTTTCACTTGCAACTTGCTTTAACATGTTTAACAGTGCATGAAAGGTTGTCTAAAACAAAAACATAATGCTTTTTAGTGGCTGGAACTGGTTTTATCACATTCTGAATTGAACGTTGAAAATGAGCTTTTCAGAGCCAGCAGAGGTCAAAATAAGCAGTAATGCAAACTCAGTCAGAGACAAAGATTTTCACTTGCAACTTGCTTTAACATATTTAACAGTGCATGAAATGTTGTCTAAAACAAAAAGAATGATGCATTTTAGTAGCTGGATCTGGTTTTATCACATTCTGTGATGGACGTTGAAAATGAGCTTTTCAGAGCCAGCAGAGGTCAAAATAAGCAGTAATGCAAACTCAGTCAGAGACATAGATTTTCACTTGCAACTTTCTTAAACATATTTAACAGTGCATGAAATGTTGTCTAAAACAAAAAGAAAATGCTTTTTAGTGGCTGGAACTGGTTTTATCACATTCTGAATTGAACGTTGAAAATGAGCTTTTCAGAGCCAGCAGAGGTCAAAATAAGCAGTAATGCAAACTCAGTCAGAGACAAAGATTTTCACTTGCAACTTGCTTTAACATGTTTAACAGTGCATGAAATGTTGTCTAAAACAAAAAGAAAATGCTTTTTAGTGGCTGGAACTGGTTTTATCACATTCTGAATTGAACGTTGAAAATGAGCTTTTCAGAGCCAGCAGAGGTCAAAATAAGCAGTAATGCAAACTCAGTCATAGACATAGATTTTCACTTGCAACTTTCTTAAACATATTTAACAGTGCATGAAATGTTGTCTAAAACAAAAAGATAATGCTTTTTAGTGGCTGGAACTGGTTTTATCACATTCTGAATTGAACGTTGAAAATGAGCTTTTCAGAGCCAGCAGAGGTCAAAATAAGCAGTAATGCAAACTCAGTCAGAGACATAGATTTTCACTTGCAACTTGCTTTAACATGTTTAACAGTGCATGAAATGTTGTCTAAAACAAAAAGAAAATGCTTTTTAGTGGCTGGAACTGGTTTTATCACATTCTGAATTGAACGTTGAAAATGAGCTTTTCAGAGCCAGCAGAGGTCAAAATAAGCAGTAATGCAAACTCAGTCATAGACATAGATTTTCACTTGCAACTTGCTTTAACATGTTTAACAGTGCATGAAATGTTGTCTAAAACAAAAAGAAAATGCTTTTTAGTGGCTGGAACTGGTTTTATCACATTCTGAATTGAACGTTGAAAATGAGCTTTTCAGAGCCAGCAGAGGTCAAAATAAGCAGTAATGCAAACTCAGTCAGAGACAAAGATTTTCACTTGCAACTTGCTTTAACATTTTTAACAGTGCATGAAATGTTGTCTAAAACAAAAAGAAAATGCTTTTTAGTGGCTGGAACTGGTTTTATCATATTCTGAATTGAACGTTGAAAATGAGCTTTTCAGAGCCAGCAGAGGTCAAAATAAGCAGTAATGCAAACTCAGTCAGAGACATAGATTTTCACTTGCAACTTGCTTTAACATGTTTAACAGTGCATGAAATGTTATCTTAAACAAAAAGAATAATGCATTTTAGTGGCTGGAACTGGTTTTATCACATTCTGAATTGAACGTTGAAAATGAGCTTTTCAGAGCCAGCAGAGGTCAAAATAAGCAGTAATGCAAACTCAGTCAGAGACATAGATTTTCACTTGCAACTTGCTTTAACATGTTTAACAGTGCATGAAATGTTGTCTAAAACAAAAACATAATGCTTTTTAGTGGCTGGAACTGGTTTTATCACATTCTGAATTGAACGTTGAAAATGAGCTTTTCAGAGCCAGCAGAGGTCAAAATAAGCAGTAATGCAAACTCAGTCATAGACATAGATTTTCACTTGCAACTTGCTTTAACATGTTTAACAGTGCATGAAATGTTGTCTAAAACAAAAAGAAAATGCTTTTTAGTGGCTGGAACTGGTTTTATCACATTCTGAATTGAACGTTGAAAATGAGCTTTTCAGAGCCAGCAGAGGTCAAAATAAGCAGTAATGCAAACTCAGTCATAGACATAGATTTTCACTTGCAACTTGCTTTAACATGTTTAACAGTGCATGAAATGTTGTCTAAAACAAAAAGAAAATGCTTTTTAGTGGCTGGAACTGGTTTTATCACATTCTGAATTGAACGTTGAAAATGAGCTTTTCAGAGCCAGCAGATGTCAAAATAAGCAGTAATGCAAACTCAGTCAGAGACAAAGATTTTCACTTGCAACTTGCTTTAACATATTTAACAGTGCATGAAATGTTGTCTAAAACAAAAAGAAAATGCTTTTTAGTGGCTGGAACTGGTTTTATCACATTCTGAATTGAACGTTGAAAATGAGCTTTTCAGAGCCAGCAGAGGTCAAAATAAGCAGTAATGCAAACTCAGTCATAGACATAGATTTTCACTTGCAACTTTCTTAAACATATTTAACAGTGCATGAAATGTTGTCTAAAACAAAAAGATAATGCTTTTTAGTGGCTGGAACTGGTTTTATCACATTCTGAATTGAACGTTGAAAATGAGCTTTTCAGAGCCAGCAGAGGTCAAAATAAGCAGTAATGCAAACTCAGTCAGAGACATAGATTTTCACTTGCAACTTGCTTTAACATGTTTAACAGTGCATGAAATGTTGTCTAAAACAAAAACATAATGCTTTTTAGTGGCTGGAACTGGTTTTATCACATTCTGAATTGAACGTTGAAAATGAGCTTTTCAGAGCCAGCAGAGGTCAAAATAAGCAGTAATGCAAACTCAGTCATAGACATAGATTTTCACTTGCAACTTGCTTTAACATGTTTAACAGTGCATGAAATGTTGTCTAAAACAAAAACATAATGCTTTTTAGTGGCTGGAACTGGTTTTATCACATTCTGAATTGAACGTTGAAAATGAGCTTTTCAGAGCCAGCAGAGGTCAAAATAAGCAGTAATGCAAACTCAGTCAGAGACAAAGATTTTCACTTGCAACTTGCTTTAACATATTTAACAGTGCATGAAATGTTGTCTAAAACAAAAAGAATGATGCATTTTAGTAGCTGGATCTGGTTTTATCACATTCTGTGATGGACGTTGAAAATGAGCTTTTCAGAGCCAGCAGAGGTCAAAATAAGCAGTAATGCAAACTCAGTCAGAGACATAGATTTTCACTTGCAACTTTCTTAAACATATTTAACAGTGCATGAAATGTTGTCTAAAACAAAAAGAAAATGCTTTTTAGTGGCTGGAACTGGTTTTATCACATTCTGAATTGAACGTTGAAAATGAGCTTTTCAGAGCCAGCAGAGGTCAAAATAAGCAGTAATGCAAACTCAGTCAGAGACAAAGATTTTCACTTGCAACTTGCTTTAACATGTTTAACAGTGCATGAAATGTTGTCTAAAACAAAAAGAAAATGCTTTTTAGTGGCTGGAACTGGTTTTATCACATTCTGAATTGAACGTTGAAAATGAGCTTTTCAGAGCCAGCAGAGGTCAAAATAAGCAGTAATGCAAACTCAGTCATAGACATAGATTTTCACTTGCAACTTTCTTAAACATATTTAACAGTGCATGAAATGTTGTCTAAAACAAAAAGATAATGCTTTTTAGTGGCTGGAACTGGTTTTATCACATTCTGAATTGAACGTTGAAAATGAGCTTTTCAGAGCCAGCAGAGGTCAAAATAAGCAGTAATGCAAACTCAGTCAGAGACATAGATTTTCACTTGCAACTTGCTTTAACATGTTTAACAGTGCATGAAATGTTGTCTAAAACAAAAAGAAAATGCTTTTTAGTGGCTGGAACTGGTTTTATCACATTCTGAATTGAACGTTGAAAATGAGCTTTTCAGAGCCAGCAGAGGTCAAAATAAGCAGTAATGCAAACTCAGTCATAGACATAGATTTTCACTTGCAACTTGCTTTAACATGTTTAACAGTGCATGAAATGTTGTCTAAAACAAAAAGAAAATGCTTTTTAGTGGCTGGAACTGGTTTTATCATATTCTGAATTGAACGTTGAAAATGAGCTTTTCAGAGCCAGCAGAGGTCAAAATAAGCAGTAATGCAAACTCAGTCAGAGACAAAGATTTTCACTTGCAACTTGCTTTAACATTTTTAACAGTGCATGAAATGTTGTCTAAAACAAAAAGAAAATGCTTTTTAGTGGCTGGAACTGGTTTTATCATATTCTGAATTGAACGTTGAAAATGAGCTTTTCAGAGCCAGCAGAGGTCAAAATAAGCAGTAATGCAAACTCAGTCAGAGACATAGATTTTCACTTGCAACTTGCTTTAACATGTTTAACAGTGCATGAAATGTTATCTTAAACAAAAAGAATAATGCATTTTAGTGGCTGGAACTGGTTTTATCACATTCTGAATTGAACGTTGAAAATGAGCTTTTCAGAGCCAGCAGAGGTCAAAATAAGCAGTAATGCAAACTCAGTCAGAGACATAGATTTTCACTTGCAACTTGCTTTAACATGTTTAACAGTGCATGAAATGTTGTCTAAAACAAAAACATAATGCTTTTTAGTGGCTGGAACTGGTTTTATCACATTCTGAATTGAACGTTGAAAATGAGCTTTTCAGAGCCAGCAGAGGTCAAAATAAGCAGTAATGCAAACTCAGTCATAGACATAGATTTTCACTTGCAACTTGCTTTAACATGTTTAACAGTGCATGAAATGTTGTCTAAAACAAAAAGAAAATGCTTTTTAGTGGCTGGAACTGGTTTTATCACATTCTGAATTGAACGTTGAAAATGAGCTTTTCAGAGCCAGCAGAGGTCAAAATAAACAGTAATGCAAACTCAGTCAGAGACAAAGATTTTCACTTGCAACTTGCTTTAACATATTTAACAGTGCATGAAATGTTGTCTAAAACAAAAAGAAAATGCTTTTTAGTGGCTGGAACTGGTTTTATCACATTCTGAATTGAACGTTGAAAATGAGCTTTTCAGAGCCAGCAGAGGTCAAAATAAGCAGTAATGCAAACTCAGTCATAGACATAGATTTTCACTTGCAACTTTCTTAAACATATTTAACAGTGCATGAAATGTTGTCTAAAACAAAAAGATAATGCTTTTTAGTGGCTGGAACTGGTTTTATCACATTCTGAATTGAACGTTGAAAATGAGCTTTTCAGAGCCAGCAGAGGTCAAAATAAGCAGTAATGCAAACTCAGTCAGAGACATAGATTTTCACTTGCAACTTGCTTTAACATGTTTAACAGTGCATGAAATGTTGTCTAAAACAAAAAGAAAATGCTTTTTAGTGGCTGGAACTGGTTTTATCACATTCTGAATTGAACGTTGAAAATGAGCTTTTCAGAGCCAGCAGAGGTCAAAATAAGCAGTAATGCAAACTCAGTCAGAGACAAAGATTTTCACTTGCAACTTGCTTTAACATGTTTAACAGTGCATGAAATGTTGTCTAAAACAAAAAGAAAATGCTTTTTAGTGGCTGGAACTGGTTTTATCACATTCTGAATTGAACGTTGAAAATGAGCTTTTCAGAGCCAGCAGAGGTCAAAATAAGCAGTAATGCAAACTCAGTCATAGACATAGATTTTCACTTGCAACTTTCTTAAACATATTTAACAGTGCATGAAATGTTGTCTAAAACAAAAAGATAATGCTTTTTAGTGGCTGGAACTGGTTTTATCACATTCTGAATTGAACGTTGAAAATGAGCTTTTCAGAGCCAGCAGAGGTCAAAATAAGCAGTAATGCAAACTCAGTCAGAGACATAGATTTTCACTTGCAACTTGCTTTAACATGTTTAACAGTGCATGAAATGTTGTCTAAAACAAAAAGAAAATGCTTTTTAGTGGCTGGAACTGGTTTTATCACATTCTGAATTGAACGTTGAAAATGAGCTTTTCAGAGCCAGCAGAGGTCAAAATAAGCAGTAATGCAAACTCAGTCAGAGACAAAGATTTTCACTTGCAACTTGCTTTAACATGTTTAACAGTGCATGAAATGTTGTCTAAAACAAAAAGAAAATGCTTTTTAGTGGCTGGATCTGGTTTTATCACATTCTGAATTGAACGTTGAAAATGAGCTTTTCAGAGCCAGCAGAGGTCAAAATAAGCAGTAATGCAAACTCAGTCATAGACATAGATTTTCACTTGCAACTTGCTTTAACATGTTTAACAGTGCATGAAATGTTATCTAAAACAAAAAGAATAATGCATTTTAGTGGCTGGATCTGGTTTTATCACTTTCTGAATTCAACGTTGAAAATGAGCTGTTCTCAGCCAGCAGAGGTCAAAATAAGCAGTAATGCAAACTCAGTCATAGACATAGATTTTCACTTGCAACTTGCTGTAACATATTTAAAAGTGCATGAAATGTTGTCTAAAACAAAAACATAATGCTTTTTAGTGGCTGGAACTGGTTTTATCACATTCTGAATTGAACGTTGAAAATGAGCTTTTCAGAGCCAGCAGAGGTCAAAATAAGCAGTAATGCAAACTCAGTCATAGACATAGATTTTCACTTGCAACTTTCTTAAACATATTTAACAGTGCATGAAATGTTGTCTAAAACAAAAAGATAATGCTTTTTAGTGGCTGGAACTGGTTTTATCACATTCTGAATTGAACGTTGAAAATGAGCTTTTCAGAGCCAGCAGAGGTCAAAATAAGCAGTAATGCAAACTCAGTCAGAGACATAGATTTTCACTTGCAACTTGCTTTAACATGTTTAACAGTGCATGAAATGTTGTCTAAAACAAAAACATAATGCTTTTTAGTGGCTGGAACTGGTTTTATCACATTCTGAATTGAACGTTGAAAATGAGCTTTTCAGAGCCAGCAGAGGTCAAAATAAGCAGTAATGCAAACTCAGTCATAGACATAGATTTTCACTTGCAACTTGCTTTAACATGTTTAACAGTGCATGAAATGTTGTCTAAAACAAAAACATAATGCTTTTTAGTGGCTGGAACTGGTTTTATCACATTCTGAATTGAACGTTGAAAATGAGCTTTTCAGAGCCAGCAGAGGTCAAAATAAGCAGTAATGCAAACTCAGTCAGAGACAAAGATTTTCACTTGCAACTTGCTTTAACATATTTAACAGTGCATGAAATGTTGTCTAAAACAAAAAGAATGATGCATTTTAGTAGCTGGATCTGGTTTTATCACATTCTGTGATGGACGTTGAAAATGAGCTTTTCAGAGCCAGCAGAGGTCAAAATAAGCAGTAATGCAAACTCAGTCAGAGACATAGATTTTCACTTGCAACTTTCTTAAACATATTTAACAGTGCATGAAATGTTGTCTAAAACAAAAAGAAAATGCTTTTTAGTGGCTGGAACTGGTTTTATCACATTCTGAATTGAACGTTGAAAATGAGCTTTTCAGAGCCAGCAGAGGTCAAAATAAGCAGTAATGCAAACTCAGTCAGAGACAAAGATTTTCACTTGCAACTTGCTTTAACATGTTTAACAGTGCATGAAATGTTGTCTAAAACAAAAAGAAAATGCTTTTTAGTGGCTGGAACTGGTTTTATCACATTCTGAATTGAACGTTGAAAATGAGCTTTTCAGAGCCAGCAGAGGTCAAAATAAGCAGTAATGCAAACTCAGTCATAGACATAGATTTTCACTTGCAACTTTCTTAAACATATTTAACAGTGCATGAAATGTTGTCTAAAACAAAAAGATAATGCTTTTTAGTGGCTGGAACTGGTTTTATCACATTCTGAATTGAACGTTGAAAATGAGCTTTTCAGAGCCAGCAGAGGTCAAAATAAGCAGTAATGCAAACTCAGTCAGAGACATAGATTTTCACTTGCAACTTGCTTTAACATGTTTAACAGTGCATGAAATGTTGTCTAAAACAAAAAGAAAATGCTTTTTAGTGGCTGGAACTGGTTTTATCACATTCTGAATTGAACGTTGAAAATGAGCTTTTCAGAGCCAGCAGAGGTCAAAATAAGCAGTAATGCAAACTCAGTCATAGACATAGATTTTCACTTGCAACTTGCTTTAACATGTTTAACAGTGCATGAAATGTTGTCTAAAACAAAAAGAAAATGCTTTTTAGTGGCTGGAACTGGTTTTATCATATTCTGAATTGAACGTTGAAAATGAGCTTTTCAGAGCCAGCAGAGGTCAAAATAAGCAGTAATGCAAACTCAGTCAGAGACAAAGATTTTCACTTGCAACTTGCTTTAACATTTTTAACAGTGCATGAAATGTTGTCTAAAACAAAAAGAAAATGCTTTTTAGTGGCTGGAACTGGTTTTATCATATTCTGAATTGAACGTTGAAAATGAGCTTTTCAGAGCCAGCAGAGGTCAAAATAAGCAGTAATGCAAACTCAGTCAGAGACATAGATTTTCACTTGCAACTTGCTTTAACATGTTTAACAGTGCATGAAATGTTATCTTAAACAAAAAGAATAATGCATTTTAGTGGCTGGAACTGGTTTTATCACATTCTGAATTGAACGTTGAAAATGAGCTTTTCAGAGCCAGCAGAGGTCAAAATAAGCAGTAATGCAAACTCAGTCAGAGACATAGATTTTCACTTGCAACTTGCTTTAACATGTTTAACAGTGCATGAAATGTTGTCTAAAACAAAAACATAATGCTTTTTAGTGGCTGGAACTGGTTTTATCACATTCTGAATTGAACGTTGAAAATGAGCTTTTCAGAGCCAGCAGAGGTCAAAATAAGCAGTAATGCAAACTCAGTCATAGACATAGATTTTCACTTGCAACTTGCTTTAACATGTTTAACAGTGCATGAAATGTTGTCTAAAACAAAAAGAAAATGCTTTTTAGTGGCTGGAACTGGTTTTATCACATTCTGAATTGAACGTTGAAAATGAGCTTTTCAGAGCCAGCAGAGGTCAAAATAAACAGTAATGCAAACTCAGTCAGAGACAAAGATTTTCACTTGCAACTTGCTTTAACATATTTAACAGTGCATGAAATGTTGTCTAAAACAAAAAGAAAATGCTTTTTAGTGGCTGGAACTGGTTTTATCACATTCTGAATTGAACGTTGAAAATGAGCTTTTCAGAGCCAGCAGAGGTCAAAATAAGCAGTAATGCAAACTCAGTCATAGACATAGATTTTCACTTGCAACTTTCTTAAACATATTTAACAGTGCATGAAATGTTGTCTAAAACAAAAAGATAATGCTTTTTAGTGGCTGGAACTGGTTTTATCACATTCTGAATTGAACGTTGAAAATGAGCTTTTCAGAGCCAGCAGAGGTCAAAATAAGCAGTAATGCAAACTCAGTCAGAGACATAGATTTTCACTTGCAACTTGCTTTAACATGTTTAACAGTGCATGAAATGTTGTCTAAAACAAAAAGAAAATGCTTTTTAGTGGCTGGAACTGGTTTTATCACATTCTGAATTGAACGTTGAAAATGAGCTTTTCAGAGCCAGCAGAGGTCAAAATAAGCAGTAATGCAAACTCAGTCAGAGACAAAGATTTTCACTTGCAACTTGCTTTAACATGTTTAACAGTGCATGAAATGTTGTCTAAAACAAAAAGAAAATGCTTTTTAGTGGCTGGAACTGGTTTTATCACATTCTGAATTGAACGTTGAAAATGAGCTTTTCAGAGCCAGCAGAGGTCAAAATAAGCAGTAATGCAAACTCAGTCATAGACATAGATTTTCACTTGCAACTTTCTTAAACATATTTAACAGTGCATGAAATGTTGTCTAAAACAAAAAGATAATGCTTTTTAGTGGCTGGAACTGGTTTTATCACATTCTGAATTGAACGTTGAAAATGAGCTTTTCAGAGCCAGCAGAGGTCAAAATAAGCAGTAATGCAAACTCAGTCAGAGACATAGATTTTCACTTGCAACTTGCTTTAACATGTTTAACAGTGCATGAAATGTTGTCTAAAACAAAAAGAAAATGCTTTTTAGTGGCTGGAACTGGTTTTATCACATTCTGAATTGAACGTTGAAAATGAGCTTTTCAGAGCCAGCAGAGGTCAAAATAAGCAGTAATGCAAACTCAGTCAGAGACAAAGATTTTCACTTGCAACTTGCTTTAACATGTTTAACAGTGCATGAAATGTTGTCTAAAACAAAAAGAAAATGCTTTTTAGTGGCTGGATCTGGTTTTATCACATTCTGAATTGAACGTTGAAAATGAGCTTTTCAGAGCCAGCAGAGGTCAAAATAAGCAGTAATGCAAACTCAGTCATAGACATAGATTTTCACTTGCAACTTGCTTTAACATGTTTAACAGTGCATGAAATGTTATCTAAAACAAAAAGAATAATGCATTTTAGTGGCTGGATCTGGTTTTATCACTTTCTGAATTCAACGTTGAAAATGAGCTGTTCTCAGCCAGCAGAGGTCAAAATAAGCAGTAATGCAAACTCAGTCATAGACATAGATTTTCACTTGCAACTTGCTGTAACATATTTAACAGTGCATGAAATGTTGTCTAAAACAAAAACATAATGCTTTTTAGTGGCTGGAACTGGTTTTATCACATTCTGAATTGAACGTTGAAAATGAGCTTTTCAGAGCCAGCAGAGGTCAAAATAAGCAGTAATGCAAACTCAGTCATAGACATAGATTTTCACTTGCAACTTGCTTTAACATGTTTAACAGTGCATGAAATGTTGTCTAAAACAAAAAGAAAATGCTTTTTAGTGGCTGGAACTGGTTTTATCACATTCTGAATTGAACGTTGAAAATGAGCTTTTCAGAGCCAGCAGAGGTCAAAATAAGCAGTAATGCAAACTCAGTCAGAGACAAAGATTTTCACTTGCAACTTGCTTTAACATATTTAACAGTGCATGAAATGTTGTCTAAAACAAAAAGAAAATGCTTTTTAGTGGCTGGAACTGGTTTTATCACATTCTGAATTGAACGTTGAAAATGAGCTTTTCAGAGCCAGCAGAGGTCAAAATAAGCAGTAATGCAAACTCAGTCATAGACATAGATTTTCACTTGCAACTTTCTTAAACATATTTAACAGTGCATGAAATGTAGTCTAAAACAAAAAGATAATGCTTTTTAGTGGCTGGAACTGGTTTTATCACATTCTGAATTGAACGTTGAAAATGAGCTTTTCAGAGCCAGCAGAGGTCAAAATAAGCAGTAATGCAAACTCAGTCAGAGACATAGATTTTCACTTGCAACTTGCTTTAACATGTTTAACAGTGCATGAAATGTTGTCTAAAACAAAAAGAAAATGCTTTTTAGTGGCTGGAACTGGTTTTATCACATTCTGAATTGAACGTTGAAAATGAGCTTTTCAGAGCCAGCAGAGGTCAAAATAAGCAGTAATGCAAACTCAGTCAGAGACAAAGATTTTCACTTGCAACTTGCTTTAACATGTTTAACAGTGCATGAAATGTTGTCTAAAACAAAAAGAAAATGCTTTTTAGTGGCTGGATCTGGTTTTATCACATTCTGAATTGAACGTTGAAAATGAGCTTTTCAGAGCCAGCAGAGGTCAAAATAAGCAGTAATGCAAACTCAGTCATAGACATAGATTTTCACTTGCAACTTTCTTAAACATATTTAACAGTGCATGAAATGTAGTCTAAAACAAAAAGATAATGCTTTTTAGTGGCTGGAACTGGTTTTATCACATTCTGAATTGAACGTTGAAAATGAGCTTTTCAGAGCCAGCAGAGGTCAAAATAAGCAGTAATGCAAACTCAGTCAGAGACATAGATTTTCACTTGCAACTTGCTTTAACATGTTTAACAGTGCATGAAATGTTGTCTAAAACAAAAAGAAAATGCTTTTTAGTGGCTGGAACTGGTTTTATCACATTCTGAATTGAACGTTGAAAATGAGCTTTTCAGAGCCAGCAGAGGTCAAAATAAGCAGTAATGCAAACTCAGTCAGAGACAAAGATTTTCACTTGCAACTTGCTTTAACATGTTTAACAGTGCATGAAATGTTGTCTAAAACAAAAAGAAAATGCTTTTTAGTGGCTGGATCTGGTTTTATCACATTCTGAATTGAACGTTGAAAATGAGCTTTTCAGAGCCAGCAGAGGTCAAAATAAGCAGTAATGCAAACTCAGTCATAGACATAGATTTTCACTTGCAACTTGCTTTAACATGTTTAACAGTGCATGAAATGTTATCTAAAACAAAAAGAATAATGCATTTTAGTGGCTGGATCTGGTTTTATCACTTTCTGAATTCAACGTTGAAAATGAGCTGTTCTCAGCCAGCAGAGGTCAAAATAAGCAGTAATGCAAACTCAGTCATAGACATAGATTTTCACTTGCAACTTGCTGTAACATATTTAACAGTGCATGAAATGTTGTCTAAAACAAAAACATAATGCTTTTTAGTGGCTGGAACTGGTTTTATCACATTCTGAATTGAACGTTGAAAATGAGCTTTTCAGAGCCAGCAGAGGTCAAAATAAGCAGTAATGCAAACTCAGTCATAGACATAGATTTTCACTTGCAACTTGCTTTAACATGTTTAACAGTGCATGAAATGTTGTCTAAAACAAAAAGAAAATGCTTTTTAGTGGCTGGAACTGGTTTTATCACATTCTGAATTGAACGTTGAAAATGAGCTTTTCAGAGCCAGCAGAGGTCAAAATAAGCAGTAATGCAAACTCAGTCAGAGACAAAGATTTTCACTTGCAACTTGCTTTAACATATTTAACAGTGCATGAAATGTTGTCTAAAACAAAAAGAAAATGCTTTTTAGTGGCTGGAACTGGTTTTATCACATTCTGAATTGAACGTTGAAAATGAGCTTTTCAGAGCCAGCAGAGGTCAAAATAAGCAGTAATGCAAACTCAGTCATAGACATAGATTTTCACTTGCAACTTTCTTAAACATATTTAACAGTGCATGAAATGTTGTCTAAAACAAAAAGATAATGCTTTTTAGTGGCTGGAACTGGTTTTATCACATTCTGAATTGAACGTTGAAAATGAGCTTTTCAGAGCCAGCAGAGGTCAAAATAAGCAGTAATGCAAACTCAGTCAGAGACATAGATTTTCACTTGCAACTTGCTTTAACATGTTTAACAGTGCATGAAATGTTGTCTAAAACAAAAACATAATGCTTTTTAGTGGCTGGAACTGGTTTTATCACATTCTGAATTGAACGTTGAAAATGAGCTTTTCAGAGCCAGCAGAGGTCAAAATAAGCAGTAATGCAAACTCAGTCATAGACATAGATTTTCACTTGCAACTTGCTTTAACATGTTTAACAGTGCATGAAATGTTGTCTAAAACAAAAACATAATGCTTTTTAGTGGCTGGAACTGGTTTTATCACATTCTGAATTGAACGTTGAAAATGAGCTTTTCAGAGCCAGCAGAGGTCAAAATAAGCAGTAATGCAAACTCAGTCAGAGACAAAGATTTTCACTTGCAACTTGCTTTAACATATTTAACAGTGCATGAAATGTTGTCTAAAACAAAAAGAATGATGCATTTTAGTAGCTGGATCTGGTTTTATCACATTCTGTGATGGACGTTGAAAATGAGCTTTTCAGAGCCAGCAGAGGTCAAAATAAGCAGTAATGCAAACTCAGTCAGAGACAAAGATTTTCACTTGCAACTTGCTTTAACATGTTTAACAGTGCATGAAATGTTGTCTAAAACAAAAAGAAAATGCTTTTTAGTGGCTGGAACTGGTTTTATCATATTCTGAATTGAACGTTGAAAATGAGCTTTTCAGAGCCAGCAGAGGTCAAAATAAGCAGTAATGCAAACTCAGTCAGAGACATAGATTTTCACTTGCAACTTGCTTTAACATGTTTAACAGTGCATGAAATGTTATCTTAAACAAAAAGAATAATGCATTTTAGTGGCTGGAACTGGTTTTATCACATTCTGAATTGAACGTTGAAAATGAGCTTTTCAGAGCCAGCAGAGGTCAAAATAAGCAGTAATGCAAACTCAGTCAGAGACATAGATTTTCACTTGCAACTTGCTTTAACATGTTTAACAGTGCATGAAATGTTGTCTAAAACAAAAACATAATGCTTTTTAGTGGCTGGAACTGGTTTTATCACATTCTGAATTGAACGTTGAAAATGAGCTTTTCAGAGCCAGCAGAGGTCAAAATAAGCAGTAATGCAAACTCAGTCATAGACATAGATTTTCACTTGCAACTTGCTTTAACATATTTAACAGTGCATGAAATGTTGTCTAAAACAAAAAGAAAATGCTTTTTAGTGGCTGGAACTGGTTTTATCACATTCTGAATTGAACGTTGAAAATGAGCTTTTCAGAGCCAGCAGAGGTCAAAATAAGCAGTAATGCAAACTCAGTCATAGACATAGATTTTCACTTGCAACTTTCTTAAACATATTTAACAGTGCATGAAATGTTGTCTAAAACAAAAAGATAATGCTTTTTAGTGGCTGGAACTGGTTTTATCACATTCTGAATTGAACGTTGAAAATGAGCTTTTCAGAGCCAGCAGAGGTCAAAATAAGCAGTAATGCAAACTCAGTCAGAGACATAGATTTTCACTTGCAACTTGCTTTAACATGTTTAACAGTGCATGAAATGTTGTCTAAAACAAAAAGAAAATGCTTTTTAGTGGCTGGAACTGGTTTTATCACATTCTGAATTGAACGTTGAAAATGAGCTTTTCAGAGCCAGCAGAGGTCAAAATAAGCAGTAATGCAAACTCAGTCATAGACATAGATTTTCACTTGCAACTTGCTTTAACATGTTTAACAGTGCATGAAATGTTGTCTAAAACAAAAAGAAAATGCTTTTTAGTGGCTGGAACTGGTTTTATCATATTCTGAATTGAACGTTGAAAATGAGCTTTTCAGAGCCAGCAGAGGTCAAAATAAGCAGTAATGCAAACTCAGTCAGAGACATAGATTTTCACTTGCAACTTGCTTTAACATGTTTAACAGTGCATGAAATGTTGTCTAAAACAAAAACATAATGCTTTTTAGTGGCTGGAACTGGTTTTATCACATTCTGAATTGAACGTTGAAAATGAGCTTTTCAGAGCCAGCAGAGGTCAAAATAAGCAGTAATGCAAACTCAGTCATAGACATAGATTTTCACTTGCAACTTGCTTTAACATGTTTAACAGTGCATGAAATGTTGTCTAAAACAAAAACATAATGCTTTTTAGTGGCTGGAACTGGTTTTATCACATTCTGAATTGAACGTTGAAAATGAGCTTTTCAGAGCCAGCAGAGGTCAAAATAAGCAGTAATGCAAACTCAGTCAGAGACAAAGATTTTCACTTGCAACTTGCTTTAACATATTTAACAGTGCATGAAATGTTGTCTTAAACAAAAAGAATGATGCATTTTAGTAGCTGGATCTGGTTTTATCACATTCTGTGATGGACGTTGAAAATGAGCTTTTCAGAGCCAGCAGAGGTCAAAATAAGCAGTAATGCAAACTCAGTCAGAGACATAGATTTTCACTTGCAACTTTCTTAAACATATTTAACAGTGCATGAAATGTTGTCTAAAACAAAAAGAAAATGCTTTTTAGTGGCTGGAACTGGTTTTATCACATTCTGAATTGAACGTTGAAAATGAGCTTTTCAGAGCCAGCAGAGGTCAAAATAAGCAGTAATGCAAACTCAGTCAGAGACAAAGATTTTCACTTGCAACTTGCTTTAACATGTTTAACAGTGCATGAAATGTTGTCTAAAACAAAAAGAAAATGCTTTTTAGTGGCTGGAACTGGTTTTATCATATTCTGAATTGAACGTTGAAAATGAGCTTTTCAGAGCCAGCAGAGGTCAAAATAAGCAGTAATGCAAACTCAGTCAGAGACATAGATTTTCACTTGCAACTTGCTTTAACATGTTTAACAGTGCATGAAATGTTATCTTAAACAAAAAGAATAATGCATTTTAGTGGCTGGAACTGGTTTTATCACATTCTGAATTGAACGTTGAAAATGAGCTTTTCAGAGCCAGCAGAGGTCAAAATAAGCAGTAATGCAAACTCAGTCAGAGACATAGATTTTCACTTGCAACTTGCTTTAACATGTTTAACAGTGCATGAAATGTTGTCTAAAACAAAAACATAATGCTTTTTAGTGGCTGGAACTGGTTTTATCACATTCTGAATTGAACGTTGAAAATGAGCTTTTCAGAGCCAGCAGAGGTCAAAATAAGCAGTAATGCAAACTCAGTCATAGACATAGATTTTCACTTGCAACTTGCTTTAACATATTTAACAGTGCATGAAATGTTGTCTAAAACAAAAAGAAAATGCTTTTTAGTGGCTGGAACCGGTTTTATCACATTCTGAATTGAACGTTGAAAATGAGCTTTTCAGAGCCAGCAGAGGTCAAAATAAGCAGTAATGCAAACTCAGTCATAGACATAGATTTTCACTTGCAACTTTCTTAAACATATTTAACAGTGCATGAAATGTTGTCTAAAACAAAAAGATAATGCTTTTTAGTGGCTGGAACTGGTTTTATCACATTCTGAATTGAACGTTGAAAATGAGCTTTTCAGAGCCAGCAGAGGTCAAAATAAGCAGTAATGCAAACTCAGTCATAGACATAGATTTTCACTTGCAACTTGCTTTAACATGTTTAACAGTGCATGAAATGTTGTCTAAAACAAAAAGAAAATGCTTTTTAGTGGCTGGAACTGGTTTTATCACATTCTGAATTGAACGTTGAAAATGAGCTTTTCAGAGCCAGCAGAGGTCAAAATAAGCAGTAATGCAAACTCAGTCAGAGACAAAGATTTTTACTTGCAACTTGCTTTAACATATTTAACAGTGCATGAAATGTTATCTAAAACAAAAAGAATAATGCATTTTAGTGGCTGGATCTGGTTTTATCACTTTCTGAATTCAACGTTGAAAATGAGCTGTTCTCAGCCAGCAGAGGTCAAAAAAGCAGTAATGCAAACTCAGTCATAGACATAGATTTTCACTTGCAACTTGCTGTAACATATTTAACAGTGCATGAAATGTTGTCTAAAACAAAAAGAAAATGCTTTTTAGTGGCTGGAACTGGTTTTATCACATTCTGAATTGAACGTTGAAAATGAGCTTTTCAGAGCCAGCAGAGGTCAAAATAAGCAGTAATGCAAACTCAGTCATAGACATAGATTTTCACTTGCAACTTGCTTTAACATGTTTAACAGTGCATGAAATGTTGTCTAAAACAAAAAGAAAATGCTTTTTAGTGGCTGGAACTGGTTTTATCACATTCTGAATTGAACGTTGAAAATGAGCTTTTCAGAGCCAGCAGAGGTCAAAATAAGCAGTAATGCAAACTCAGTCAGAGACAAAGATTTTCACTTGCAACTTGCTTTAACATATTTAACAGTGCATGAAATGTTGTCTAAAACAAAAAGAATGATGCATTTTAGTAGCTGGATCTGGTTTTATCACATTCTGTGATGGACGTTGAAAATGAGCTTTTCAGAGCCAGCAGAGGTCAAAATAAGCAGTAATGCAAACTCAGTCAGAGACATAGATTTTCACTTGCAACTTTCTTAAACATATTTAACAGTGCATGAAATGTTGTCTAAAACAAAAAGAAAATGCTTTTTAGTGGCTGGAACTGGTTTTATCACATTCTGAATTGAACGTTGAAAATGAGCTTTTCAGAGCCAGCAGAGGTCAAAATAAGCAGTAATGCAAACTCAGTCAGAGACAAAGATTTTCACTTGCAACTTTCTTAAACATATTTAACAGTGCATGAAATGTTGTCTAAAACAAAAAGAAAATGCTTTTTAGTGGCTGGAACTGGTTTTATCACATTCTGAATTGAACGTTGAAAATGAGCTTTTCAGAGCCAGCAGAGGTCAAAATAAGCAGTAATGCAAACTCAGTCAGAGACAAAGATTTTCACTTGCAACTTGCTTTAACATGTTTAACAGTGCATGAAATGTTGTCTAAAACAAAAAGAAAATGCTTTTTAGTGGCTGGAACTGGTTTTATCATATTCTGAATTGAACGTTGAAAATGAGCTTTTCAGAGCCAGCAGAGGTCAAAATAAGCAGTAATGCAAACTCAGTCAGAGACAAAGTTTTTCACTTGCAACTTGCTTTAACATGTTTAACAGTGCATGAAATGTTGTCTAAAACAAAAAGAAAATGCTTTTTAGTGGCTGGATCTGGTTTTATCACATTCTGAATTGAACGTTGAAAATGAGCTTTTCAGAGCCAGCAGAGGTCAAAATAAGCAGTAATGCAAACTCAGTCAGAGACATAGATTTTCACTTGCAACTTGCTTGAACATGTTTAACAGTGCATGAAATGTTGTCTAAAACAAAAAGAAAATGCTTTTTAGTGGCTGGAACTGGTTTTATCACATTCTGAATTGAACGTTGAAAATGAGCTTTTCAGAGCCAGCAGAGGTCAAAATAAGCAGTAATGCAAACTCAGTCAGAGACAAAGATTTTCACTTGCAACTTGCTTTAACATGTTTAACAGTGCATGAAATGTTGTCTAAAACAAAAAGAAAATGCTTTTTAGTGGCTGGATCTGGTTTTATCACATTCTGAATTGAACGTTGAAAATGAGCTTTTCAGAGCCAGCAGAGGTCAAAATAAGCAGTAATGCAAACTCAGTCATAGACATAGATTTTCACTTGCAACTTGCTTTAACATCTTTAACAGTGCATGAAATGTTATCTAAAACAAAAAGAATAATGCATTTTAGTGGCTGGATCTGGTTTTATCACTTTCTGAATTCAACGTTGAAAATGAGCTGTTCTCAGCCAGCAGAGGTCAAAATAAGCAGTAATGCAAACTCAGTCATAGACATAGATTTTCACTTGCAACTTGCTGTAACATATTTAACAGTGCATGAAATGTTGTCTAAAACAAAAACATAATGCTTTTTAGTGGCTGGAACTGGTTTTATCACATTCTGAATTGAACGTTGAAAATGAGCTTTTCAGAGCCAGCAGAGGTCAAAATAAGCAGTAATGCAAACTCAGTCATAGACATAGATTTTCACTTGCAACTTGCTTTAACATGTTTAACAGTGCATGAAATGTTGTCTAAAACAAAAAGAAAATGCTTTTTAGTGGCTGGAACTGGTTTTATCACATTCTGAATTGAACGTTGAAAATGAGCTTTTCAGAGCCAGCAGATGTCAAAATAAGCAGTAATGCAAACTCAGTCAGAGACAAAGATTTTCACTTGCAACTTGCTTTAACATATTTAACAGTGCATGAAATGTTGTCTAAAACAAAAAGAAAATGCTTTTTAGTGGCTGGAACTGGTTTTATCACATTCTGAATTGAACGTTGAAAATGAGCTTTTCAGAGCCAGCAGAGGTCAAAATAAGCAGTAATGCAAACTCAGTCATAGACATAGATTTTCACTTGCAACTTTCTTAAACATATTTAACAGTGCATGAAATGTTGTCTAAAACAAAAAGATAATGCTTTTTAGTGGCTGGAACTGGTTTTATCACATTCTGAATTGAACGTTGAAAATGAGCTTTTCAGAGCCAGCAGAGGTCAAAATAAGCAGTAATGCAAACTCAGTCAGAGACATAGATTTTCACTTGCAACTTGCTTTAACATGTTTAACAGTGCATGAAATGTTGTCTAAAACAAAAACATAATGCTTTTTAGTGGCTGGAACTGGTTTTATCACATTCTGAATTGAACGTTGAAAATGAGCTTTTCAGAGCCAGCAGAGGTCAAAATAAGCAGTAATGCAAACTCAGTCAGAGACAAAGATTTTCACTTGCAACTTGCTTTAACATATTTAACAGTGCATGAAATGTTGTCTAAAACAAAAAGAATGATGCATTTTAGTAGCTGGATCTGGTTTTATCACATTCTGTGATGGACGTTGAAAATGAGCTTTTCAGAGCCAGCAGAGGTCAAAATAAGCAGTAATGCAAACTCAGTCAGAGACATAGATTTTCACTTGCAACTTTCTTAAACATATTTAACAGTGCATGAAATGTTGTCTAAAACAAAAAGAAAATGCTTTTTAGTGGCTGGAACTGGTTTTATCACATTCTGAATTGAACGTTGAAAATGAGCTTTTCAGAGCCAGCAGAGGTCAAAATAAGCAGTAATGCAAACTCAGTCAGAGACAAAGATTTTCACTTGCAACTTGCTTTAACATGTTTAACAGTGCATGAAATGTTGTCTAAAACAAAAAGAAAATGCTTTTTAGTGGCTGGAACTGGTTTTATCACATTCTGAATTGAACGTTGAAAATGAGCTTTTCAGAGCCAGCAGAGGTCAAAATAAGCAGTAATGCAAACTCAGTCATAGACATAGATTTTCACTTGCAACTTGCTTTAACATGTTTAACAGTGCATGAAATGTTGTCTAAAACAAAAAGAAAATGCTTTTTAGTGGCTGGAACTGGTTTTATCACATTCTGAATTGAACGTTGAAAATGAGCTTTTCAGAGCCAGCAGAGGTCAAAATAAGCAGTAATGCAAACTCAGTCAGAGACAAAGATTTTCACTTGCAACTTGCTTTAACATATTTAACAGTGCATGAAATGTTGTCTAAAACAAAAAGAAAATGCTTTTTAGTGGCTGGAACTGGTTTTATCACATTCTGAATTGAACGTTGAAAATGAGCTTTTCAGAGCCAGCAGAGGTCAAAATAAGCAGTAATGCAAACTCAGTCATAGACATAGATTTTCACTTGCAACTTTCTTAAACATATTTAACAGTGCATGAAATGTTGTCTAAAACAAAAAGATAATGCTTTTTAGTGGCTGGAACTGGTTTTATCACATTCTGAATTGAACGTTGAAAATGAGCTTTTCAGAGCCAGCAGAGGTCAAAATAAGCAGTAATGCAAACTCAGTCAGAGACATAGATTTTCACTTGCAACTTGCTTTAACATGTTTAACAGTGCATGAAATGTTGTCTAAAACAAAAAGAAAATGCTTTTTAGTGGCTGGAACTGGTTTTATCACATTCTGAATTGAACGTTGAAAATGAGCTTTTCAGAGCCAGCAGAGGTCAAAATAAGCAGTAATGCAAACTCAGTCATAGACATAGATTTTCACTTGCAACTTGCTTTAACATGTTTAACAGTGCATGAAATGTTGTCTAAAACAAAAAGAAAATGCTTTTTAGTGGCTGGAACTGGTTTTATCACATTCTGAATTGAACGTTGAAAATTAGCTTTTCAGAGCCAGCAGAGGTCAAAATAAGCAGTAATGCAAACTCAGTCAGAGACAAAGATTTTCACTTGCAACTTGCTTTAACATGTTTAACAGTGCATGAAATGTTGTCTAAAACAAAAAGAAAATGCTTTTTAGTGGCTGGAACTGGTTTTATCATATTCTGAATTGAACGTTGAAAATGAGCTTTTCAGAGCCAGCAGAGGTCAAAATAAGCAGTAATGCAAACTCAGTCAGAGACATAGATTTTCACTTGCAACTTGCTTTAACATGTTTAACAGTGCATGAAATGTTATCTTAAACAAAAAGAATAATGCATTTTAGTGGCTGGAACTGGTTTTATCACATTCTGAATTGAACGTTGAAAATGAGCTTTTCAGAGCCAGCAGAGGTCAAAATAAGCAGTAATGCAAACTCAGTCAGAGACAAAGATTTTCACTTGCAACTTGCTTTAACATGTTTAACAGTGCATGAAATGTTGTCTAAAACAAAAAGAAAATGCTTTTTAGTGGCTGGAACTGGTTTTATCATATTCTGAATTGAACGTTGAAAATGAGCTTTTCAGAGCCAGCAGAGGTCAAAATAAGCAGTAATGCAAACTCAGTCAGAGACATAGATTTTCACTTGCAACTTGCTTTAACATGTTTAACAGTGCATGAAATGTTATCTTAAACAAAAAGAATAATGCATTTTAGTGGCTGGAACTGGTTTTATCACATTCTGAATTGAACGTTGAAAATGAGCTTTTCAGAGCCAGCAGAGGTCAAAATAAGCAGTAATGCAAACTCAGTCAGAGACATAGATTTTCACTTGCAACTTGCTTTAACATGTTTAACAGTGCATGAAATGTTGTCTAAAACAAAAACATAATGCTTTTTAGTGGCTGGAACTGGTTTTATCACATTCTGAATTGAACGTTGAAAATGAGCTTTTCAGAGCCAGCAGAGGTCAAAATAAGCAGTAATGCAAACTCAGTCATAGACATAGATTTTCACTTGCAACTTGCTTTAACATATTTAACAGTGCATGAAATGTTGTCTAAAACAAAAAGAAAATGCTTTTTAGTGGCTGGAACTGGTTTTATCACATTCTGAATTGAACGTTGAAAATGAGCTTTTCAGAGCCAGCAGAGGTCAAAATAAGCAGTAATGCAAACTCAGTCATAGACATAGATTTTCACTTGCAACTTTCTTAAACATATTTAACAGTGCATGAAATGTTGTCTAAAACAAAAAGATAATGCTTTTTAGTGGCTGGAACTGGTTTTATCACATTCTGAATTGAACGTTGAAAATGAGCTTTTCAGAGCCAGCAGAGGTCAAAATAAGCAGTAATGCAAACTCAGTCAGAGACATAGATTTTCACTTGCAACTTGCTTTAACATGTTTAACAGTGCATGAAATGTTGTCTAAAACAAAAAGAAAATGCTTTTTAGTGGCTGGAACTGGTTTTATCACATTCTGAATTGAACGTTGAAAATGAGCTTTTCAGAGCCAGCAGAGGTCAAAATAAGCAGTAATGCAAACTCAGTCATAGACATAGATTTTCACTTGCAACTTGCTTTAACATGTTTAACAGTGCATGAAATGTTGTGTAAAACAAAAAGAAAATGCTTTTTAGTGGCTGGAACTGGTTTTATCATATTCTGAATTGAACGTTGAAAATGAGCTTTTCAGAGCCAGCAGAGGTCAAAATAAGCAGTAATGCAAACTCAGTCAGAGACATAGATTTTCACTTGCAACTTGCTTTAACATGTTTAACAGTGCATGAAATGTTGTCTAAAACAAAAACATAATGCTTTTTAGTGGCTGGAACTGGTTTTATCACATTCTGAATTGAACGTTGAAAATGAGCTTTTCAGAGCCAGCAGAGGTCAAAATAAGCAGTAATGCAAACTCAGTCATAGACATAGATTTTCACTTGCAACTTGCTTTAACATGTTTAACAGTGCATGAAATGTTGTCTAAAACAAAAACATAATGCTTTTTAGTGGCTGGAACTGGTTTTATCACATTCTGAATTGAACGTTGAAAATGAGCTTTTCAGAGCCAGCAGAGGTCAAAATAAGCAGTAATGCAAACTCAGTCAGAGACAAAGATTTTCACTTGCAACTTGCTTTAACATATTTAACAGTGCATGAAATGTTGTCTAAAACAAAAAGAATGATGCATTTTAGTAGCTGGATCTGGTTTTATCACATTCTGTGATGGACGTTGAAAATGAGCTTTTCAGAGCCAGCAGAGGTCAAAATAAGCAGTAATGCAAACTCAGTCAGAGACATAGATTTTCACTTGCAACTTTCTTAAACATATTTAACAGTGCATGAAATGTTGTCTAAAACAAAAAGAAAATGCTTTTTAGTGGCTGGAACTGGTTTTATCACATTCTGAATTGAACGTTGAAAATGAGCTTTTCAGAGCCAGCAGAGGTCAAAATAAGCAGTAATGCAAACTCAGTCAGAGACAAAGATTTTCACTTGCAACTTGCTTTAACATGTTTAACAGTGCATGAAATGTTGTCTAAAACAAAAAGAAAATGCTTTTTAGTGGCTGGAACTGGTTTTATCATATTCTGAATTGAACGTTGAAAATGAGCTTTTCAGAGCCAGCAGAGGTCAAAATAAGCAGTAATGCAAACTCAGTCAGAGACATAGATTTTCACTTGCAACTTGCTTTAACATGTTTAACAGTGCATGAAATGTTATCTTAAACAAAAAGAATAATGCATTTTAGTGGCTGGAACTGGTTTTATCACATTCTGAATTGAACGTTGAAAATGAGCTTTTCAGAGCCAGCAGAGGTCAAAATAAGCAGTAATGCAAACTCAGTCAGAGACATAGATTTTCACTTGCAACTTGCTTTAACATGTTTAACAGTGCATGAAATGTTGTCTAAAACAAAAACATAATGCTTTTTAGTGGCTGGAACTGGTTTTATCACATTCTGAATTGAACGTTGAAAATGAGCTTTTCAGAGCCAGCAGAGGTCAAAATAAGCAGTAATGCAAACTCAGTCATAGACATAGATTTTCACTTGCAACTTGCTTTAACATATTTAACAGTGCATGAAATGTTGTCTAAAACAAAAAGAAAATGCTTTTTAGTGGCTGGAACCGGTTTTATCACATTCTGAATTGAACGTTGAAAATGAGCTTTTCAGAGCCAGCAGAGGTCAAAATAAGCAGTAATGCAAACTCAGTCATAGACATAGATTTTCACTTGCAACTTTCTTAAACATATTTAACAGTGCATGAAATGTTGTCTAAAACAAAAAGATAATGCTTTTTAGTGGCTGGAACTGGTTTTATCACATTCTGAATTGAACGTTGAAAATGAGCTTTTCAGAGCCAGCAGAGGTCAAAATAAGCAGTAATGCAAACTCAGTCAGAGACATAGATTTTCACTTGCAACTTGCTTTAACATGTTTAACAGTGCATGAAATGTTGTCTAAAACAAAAAGAAAATGCTTTTTAGTGGCTGGAACTGGTTTTATCACATTCTGAATTGAACGTTGAAAATGAGCTTTTCAGAGCCAGCAGAGGTCAAAATAAGCAGTAATGCAAACTCAGTCATAGACATAGATTTTCACTTGCAACTTGCTTTAACATGTTTAACAGTGCATGAAATGTTGTCTAAAACAAAAAGAAAATGCTTTTTAGTGGCTGGAACTGGTTTTATCACATTCTGAATTGAACGTTGAAAATGAGCTTTTCAGAGCCAGCAGAGGTCAAAATAAGCAGTAATGCAAACTCAGTCAGAGACAAAGATTTTTACTTGCAACTTGCTTTAACATATTTAACAGTGCATGAAATGTTATCTAAAACAAAAAGAATAATGCATTTTAGTGGCTGGATCTGGTTTTATCACTTTCTGAATTCAACGTTGAAAATGAGCTGTTCTCAGCCAGCAGAGGTCAAAAAAGCAGTAATGCAAACTCAGTCATAGACATAGATTTTCACTTGCAACTTGCTGTAACATATTTAACAGTGCATGAAATGTTGTCTAAAACAAAAAGAAAATGCTTTTTAGTGGCTGGAACTGGTTTTATCACATTCTGAATTGAACGTTGAAAATGAGCTTTTCAGAGCCAGCAGAGGTCAAAATAAGCAGTAATGCAAACTCAGTCATAGACATAGATTTTCACTTGCAACTTGCTTTAACATGTTTAACAGTGCATGAAATGTTGTCTAAAACAAAAAGAAAATGCTTTTTAGTGGCTGGAATTGGTTTTATCACATTCTGAATTGAACGTTGAAAATGAGCTTTTCAGAGCCAGCAGAGGTCAAAATAAGCAGTAATGCAAACTCAGTCAGAGACAAAGATTTTCACTTGCAACTTGCTTTAACATATTTAACAGTGCATGAAATGTTGTCTAAAACAAAAAGAATGATGCATTTTAGTAGCTGGATCTGGTTTTATCACATTCTGTGATGGACGTTGAAAATGAGCTTTTCAGAGCCAGCAGAGGTCAAAATAAGCAGTAATGCAAACTCAGTCAGAGACATAGATTTTCACTTGCAACTTTCTTAAACATATTTAACAGTGCATGAAATGTTGTCTAAAACAAAAAGAAAATGCTTTTTAGTGGCTGGAACTGGTTTTATCACATTCTGAATTGAACGTTGAAAATGAGCTTTTCAGAGCCAGCAGAGGTCAAAATAAGCAGTAATGCAAACTCAGTCAGAGACAAAGATTTTCACTTGCAACTTGCTTTAACATGTTTAACAGTGCATGAAATGTTGTCTAAAACAAAAAGAAAATGCTTTTTAGTGGCTGGAACTGGTTTTATCATATTCTGAATTGAACGTTGAAAATGAGCTTTTCAGAGCCAGCAGAGGTCAAAATAAGCAGTAATGCAAACTCAGTCAGAGACAAAGTTTTTCACTTGCAACTTGCTTTAACATGTTTAACAGTGCATGAAATGTTGTCTAAAACAAAAAGAAAATGCTTTTTAGTGGCTGGATCTGGTTTTATCACATTCTGAATTGAACGTTGAAAATGAGCTTTTCAGAGCCAGCAGAGGTCAAAATAAGCAGTAATGCAAACTCAGTCAGAGACATAGATTTTCACTTGCAACTTGCTTGAACATGTTTAACAGTGCATGAAATGTTGTCTAAAACAAAAAGAAAATGCTTTTTAGTGGCTGGAACTGGTTTTATCACATTCTGAATTGAACGTTGAAAATGAGCTTTTCAGAGCCAGCAGAGGTCAAAATAAGCAGTAATGCAAACTCAGTCAGAGACAAAGATTTTCACTTGCAACTTGCTTTAACATGTTTAACAGTGCATGAAATGTTGTCTAAAACAAAAAGAAAATGCTTTTTAGTGGCTGGATCTGGTTTTATCACATTCTGAATTGAACGTTGAAAATGAGCTTTTCAGAGCCAGCAGAGGTCAAAATAAGCAGTAATGCAAACTCAGTCATAGACATAGATTTTCACTTGCAACTTGCTTTAACATCTTTAACAGTGCATGAAATGTTATCTAAAACAAAAAGAATAATGCATTTTAGTGGCTGGATCTGGTTTTATCACTTTCTGAATTCAACGTTGAAAATGAGCTGTTCTCAGCCAGCAGAGGTCAAAATAAGCAGTAATGCAAACTCAGTCATAGACATAGATTTTCACTTGCAACTTGCTGTAACATATTTAACAGTGCATGAAATGTTGTCTAAAACAAAAACATAATGCTTTTTAGTGGCTGGAACTGGTTTTATCACATTCTGAATTGAACGTTGAAAATGATTTTTTCAGAGCCAGCAGAGGTCAAAATAAGCAGTAATGCAAACTCAGTCATAGACATAGATTTTCACTTGCAACTTGCTTTAACATGTTTAACAGTGCATGAAATGTTGTCTAAAACAAAAAGAAAATGCTTTTTAGTGGCTGGAACTGGTTTTATCACATTCTGAATTGAACGTTGAAAATGAGCTTTTCAGAGCCAGCAGATGTCAAAATAAGCAGTAATGCAAACTCAGTCAGAGACAAAGATTTTCACTTGCAACTTGCTTTAACATATTTAACAGTGCATGAAATGTTGTCTAAAACAAAAAGAAAATGCTTTTTAGTGGCTGGAACTGGTTTTATCACATTCTGAATTGAACGTTGAAAATGAGCTTTTCAGAGCCAGCAGAGGTCAAAATAAGCAGTAATGCAAACTCAGTCATAGACATAGATTTTCACTTGCAACTTTCTTAAACATATTTAACAGTGCATGAAATGTTGTCTAAAACAAAAAGATAATGCTTTTTAGTGGCTGGAACTGGTTTTATCACATTCTGAATTGAACGTTGAAAATGAGCTTTTCAGAGCCAGCAGAGGTCAAAATAAGCAGTAATGCAAACTCAGTCAGAGACATAGATTTTCACTTGCAACTTGCTTTAACATGTTTAACAGTGCATGAAATGTTGTCTAAAACAAAAACATAATGCTTTTTAGTGGCTGGAACTGGTTTTATCACATTCTGAATTGAACGTTGAAAATGAGCTTTTCAGAGCCAGCAGAGGTCAAAATAAGCAGTAATGCAAACTCAGTCAGAGACAAAGATTTTCACTTGCAACTTGCTTTAACATATTTAACAGTGCATGAAATGTTGTCTAAAACAAAAAGAATGATGCATTTTAGTAGCTGGATCTGGTTTTATCACATTCTGTGATGGACGTTGAAAATGAGCTTTTCAGAGCCAGCAGAGGTCAAAATAAGCAGTAATGCAAACTCAGTCAGAGACATAGATTTTCACTTGCAACTTTCTTAAACATATTTAACAGTGCATGAAATGTTGTCTAAAACAAAAAGAAAATGCTTTTTAGTGGCTGGAACTGGTTTTATCACATTCTGAATTGAACGTTGAAAATGAGCTTTTCAGAGCCAGCAGAGGTCAAAATAAGCAGTAATGCAAACTCAGTCAGAGACAAAGATTTTCACTTGCAACTTGCTTTAACATGTTTAACAGTGCATGAAATGTTGTCTAAAACAAAAAGAAAATGCTTTTTAGTGGCTGGAACTGGTTTTATCACATTCTGAATTGAACGTTGAAAATGAGCTTTTCAGAGCCAGCAGAGGTCAAAATAAGCAGTAATGCAAACTCAGTCAGAGACATAGATTTTCACTTGCAACTTGCTTTAACATGTTTAACAGTGCATGAAATGTTGTCTAAAACAAAAACATAATGCTTTTTAGTGGCTGGAACTGGTTTTATCACATTCTGAATTGAACGTTGAAAATGAGCTTTTCAGAGCCAGCAGAGGTCAAAATAAGCAGTAATGCAAACTCAGTCATAGACATAGATTTTCACTTGCAACTTGCTTTAACATGTTTAACAGTGCATGAAATGTTGTCTAAAACAAAAAGAAAATGCTTTTTAGTGGCTGGAACTGGTTTTATCACATTCTGAATTGAACGTTGAAAATGAGCTTTTCAGAGCCAGCAGAGGTCAAAATAAGCAGTAATGCAAACTCAGTCAGAGACAAAGATTTTCACTTGCAACTTGCTTTAACATATTTAACAGTGCATGAAATGTTGTCTAAAACAAAAAGAAAATGCTTTTTAGTGGCTGGAACTGGTTTTATCACATTCTGAATTGAACGTTGAAAATGAGCTTTTCAGAGCCAGCAGAGGTCAAAATAAGCAGTAATGCAAACTCAGTCATAGACATAGATTTTCACTTGCAACTTTCTTAAACATATTTAACAGTGCATGAAATGTTGTCTAAAACAAAAAGATAATGCTTTTTAGTGGCTGGAACTGGTTTTATCACATTCTGAATTGAACGTTGAAAATGAGCTTTTCAGAGCCAGCAGAGGTCAAAATAAGCAGTAATGCAAACTCAGTCAGAGACATAGATTTTCACTTTCAACTTGCTTTAACATGTTTAACAGTGCATGAAATGTTGTCTAAAACAAAAAGAAAATGCTTTTTAGTGGCTGGAACTGGTTTTATCACATTCTGAATTGAACGTTGAAAATGAGCTTTTCAGAGCCAGCAGAGGTCAAAATAAGCAGTAATGCAAACTCAGTCAGAGACAAAGATTTTCACTTGCAACTTGCTTTAACATGTTTAACAGTGCATGAAATGTTGTCTAAAACAAAAAGAAAATGCTTTTTAGTGGCTGGAACTGGTTTTATCACATTCTGAATTGAACGTTGAAAATGAGCTTTTCAGAGCCAGCAGAGGTCAAAATAAGCAGTAATGCAAACTCAGTCATAGACATAGATTTTCACTTGCAACTTGCTGTAACATATTTAACAGTGCATGAAATGTTGTCTAAAACAAAAACATAATGCTTTTTAGTGGCTGGAACTGGTTTTATCACATTCTGAATTGAACGTTGAAAATGATTTTTTCAGAGCCAGCAGAGGTCAAAATAAGCAGTAATGCAAACTCAGTCATAGACATAGATTTTCACTTGCAACTTGCTTTAACATGTTTAACAGTGCATGAAATGTTGTCTAAAACAAAAAGAAAATGCTTTTTAGTGGCTGGAACTGGTTTTATCACATTCTGAATTGAACGTTGAAAATGAGCTTTTCAGAGCCAGCAGATGTCAAAATAAGCAGTAATGCAAACTCAGTCAGAGACAAAGATTTTCACTTGCAACTTGCTTTAACATATTTAACAGTGCATGAAATGTTGTCTAAAACAAAAAGAAAATGCTTTTTAGTGGCTGGAACTGGTTTTATCACATTCTGAATTGAACGTTGAAAATGAGCTTTTCAGAGCCAGCAGAGGTCAAAATAAGCAGTAATGCAAACTCAGTCATAGACATAGATTTTCACTTGCAACTTTCTTAAACATATTTAACAGTGCATGAAATGTTGTCTAAAACAAAAAGATAATGCTTTTTAGTGGCTGGAACTGGTTTTATCACATTCTGAATTGAACGTTGAAAATGAGCTTTTCAGAGCCAGCAGAGGTCAAAATAAGCAGTAATGCAAACTCAGTCAGAGACATAGATTTTCACTTGCAACTTGCTTTAACATGTTTAACAGTGCATGAAATGTTGTCTAAAACAAAAACATAATGCTTTTTAGTGGCTGGAACTGGTTTTATCACATTCTGAATTGAACGTTGAAAATGAGCTTTTCAGAGCCAGCAGAGGTCAAAATAAGCAGTAATGCAAACTCAGTCAGAGACAAAGATTTTCACTTGCAACTTGCTTTAACATATTTAACAGTGCATGAAATGTTGTCTAAAACAAAAAGAATGATGCATTTTAGTAGCTGGATCTGGTTTTATCACATTCTGTGATGGACGTTGAAAATGAGCTTTTCAGAGCCAGCAGAGGTCAAAATAAGCAGTAATGCAAACTCAGTCAGAGACATAGATTTTCACTTGCAACTTTCTTAAACATATTTAACAGTGCATGAAATGTTGTCTAAAACAAAAAGAAAATGCTTTTTAGTGGCTGGAACTGGTTTTATCACATTCTGAATTGAACGTTGAAAATGAGCTTTTCAGAGCCAGCAGAGGTCAAAATAAGCAGTAATGCAAACTCAGTCAGAGACAAAGATTTTCACTTGCAACTTGCTTTAACATGTTTAACAGTGCATGAAATGTTGTCTAAAACAAAAAGAAAATGCTTTTTAGTGGCTGGAACTGGTTTTATCACATTCTGAATTGAACGTTGAAAATGAGCTTTTCAGAGCCAGCAGAGGTCAAAATAAGCAGTAATGCAAACTCAGTCAGAGACATAGATTTTCACTTGCAACTTGCTTTAACATGTTTAACAGTGCATGAAATGTTGTCTAAAACAAAAACATAATGCTTTTTAGTGGCTGGAACTGGTTTTATCACATTCTGAATTGAACGTTGAAAATGAGCTTTTCAGAGCCAGCAGAGGTCAAAATAAGCAGTAATGCAAACTCAGTCATAGACATAGATTTTCACTTGCAACTTGCTTTAACATGTTTAACAGTGCATGAAATGTTGTCTAAAACAAAAAGAAAATGCTTTTTAGTGGCTGGAACTGGTTTTATCACATTCTGAATTGAACGTTGAAAATGAGCTTTTCAGAGCCAGCAGAGGTCAAAATAAGCAGTAATGCAAACTCAGTCAGAGACAAAGATTTTCACTTGCAACTTGCTTTAACATATTTAACAGTGCATGAAATGTTGTCTAAAACAAAAAGAAAATGCTTTTTAGTGGCTGGAACTGGTTTTATCACATTCTGAATTGAACGTTGAAAATGAGCTTTTCAGAGCCAGCAGAGGTCAAAATAAGCAGTAATGCAAACTCAGTCATAGACATAGATTTTCACTTGCAACTTTCTTAAACATATTTAACAGTGCATGAAATGTTGTCTAAAACAAAAAGATAATGCTTTTTAGTGGCTGGAACTGGTTTTATCACATTCTGAATTGAACGTTGAAAATGAGCTTTTCAGAGCCAGCAGAGGTCAAAATAAGCAGTAATGCAAACTCAGTCAGAGACATAGATTTTCACTTTCAACTTGCTTTAACATGTTTAACAGTGCATGAAATGTTGTCTAAAACAAAAAGAAAATGCTTTTTAGTGGCTGGAACTGGTTTTATCACATTCTGAATTGAACGTTGAAAATGAGCTTTTCAGAGCCAGCAGAGGTCAAAATAAGCAGTAATGCAAACTCAGTCAGAGACAAAGATTTTCACTTGCAACTTGCTTTAACATGTTTAACAGTGCATGAAATGTTGTCTAAAACAAAAAGAAAATGCTTTTTAGTGGCTGGAACTGGTTTTATCACATTCTGAATTGAACGTTGAAAATGAGCTTTTCAGAGCCAGCAGAGGTCAAAATAAGCAGTGATGCAAACTCAGTCATAGACATAGATTTTCACTTGCAACTTTCTTAAACATATTTAACAGTGCATGAAATGTTGTCTAAAACAAAAAGAAAATGCTTTTTAGTGGCTGGAACTGGTTTTATCACATTCTGAATTGAACGTTGAAAATGAGCTTTTCAGAGCCAGCAGAGGTCAAAATAAGCAGTAATGCAAACTCAGTCAGAGACATAGATTTTCACTTGCAACTTGCTTTAACATGTTTAACAGTGCATGAAATATTATCTAAAACAAAAAGAATAATGCATTTTAGTGGCTGGATCTGGTTTTATCACTTTCTGAATTCAACGTTGAAAATGAGCTGTTCTCAGCCAGCAGAGGTCAAAATAAGCAGTAATGCAAACTCAGTCATAGACATAGATTTTCACTTGCAACTTGCTTTAACATATTTAACAGTGCATGAAATGTTGTCTAAAACAAAAAGAAAATGCTTTTTAGTGGCTGGATCTGGTTTTATCACATTCTGAATTGAACGTTGAAAATGAGCTTTTCAGAGCCAGCAGAGGTCAAAATAAGCAGTAATGCAAACTCAGTCAGAGACATAGATTTTCACTTGCAACTTGCTTTAACATGTTTAACAGTGCATGAAATGTTGTCTAAAACAAAAAGATAATGCTTTTTAGTGGCTGGAACTGGTTTTATCACATTCTGAATTGAACGTTGAAAATGAGCTTTTCAGAGCCAGCAGAGGTCAAAATAAGCAGTAATGCAAACTCAGTCAGAGACATAGATTTTCACTTGCAACTTGCTTTAACATGTTTAACAGTGCATGAAATGTTGTCTAAAACAAAAAGATAATGCTTTTTAGTGGCTGGAACTGGTTTATCACATTCTGAATTGAACGTTGAAAATGAGCTTTTCAGAGCCAGCAGAGGTCAAAATAAGCAGTAATGCAAACTCAGTCAGAGACATAGATTTTCACTTGCAACTTGCTTTAACATGTTTAACAGTGCACGAATTGTTGTCTAAAACAAAAAGAAAATGCTTTTTAGTGGCTGGAACTGGTTTTATCACATTCTGAATTGAACGTTGAAAATGAGCTTTTCAGAGCCAGCAGAGGTCAAAATAAGCAGTGATGCAAACTCAGTCATAGACATAGATTTTCACTTGCAACTTGCTTTAACATGTTTAACAGTGCATGAAATATTATCTAAAACAAAAAGAATAATGCATTTTAGTGGCTGGATCTGGTTTTATCACTTTCTGAATTCAACGTTGAAAATGAGCTGTTCTCAGCCAGCAGAGGTCAAAATAAGCAGTAATGCAAACTCAGTCATAGACATAGATTTTCACTTGCAACTTGCTTTAACATATTTAACAGTGCATGAAATGTTGTCTAAAACAAAAAGAAAATGCTTTTTAGTGGCTGGATCTGGTTTTATCACATTCTGAATTGAACGTTGAAAATGAGCTTTTCAGAGCCAGCAGAGGTCAAAATAAGCAGTAATGCAAACTCAGTCAGAGACATAGATTTTCACTTGCAACTTGCTTTAACATGTTTAACAGTGCATGAAATGTTGTCTAAAACAAAAAGATAATGCTTTTTAGTGGCTGGAACTGGTTTTATCACATTCTGAATTGAACGTTGAAAATGAGCTTTTCAGAGCCAGCAGAGGTCAAAATAAGCAGTAATGCAAACTCAGTCAGAGACATAGATTTTCACTTGCAACTTGCTTTAACATGTTTAACAGTGCATGAAATGTTGTCTAAAACAAAAAGATAATGCTTTTTAGTGGCTGGAACTGGTTTTATCACATTCTGAATTGAACGTTGAAAATGAGCTTTTCAGAGCCAGCAGAGGTCAAAATAAGCAGTAATGCAAACTCAGTCAGAGACATAGATTTTCACTTGCAACTTGCTTTAACATGTTTAACAGTGCATGAATTGTTGTCTAAAACAAAAAGAAAATGCTTTTTAGTGGCTGGAACTGGTTTTATCACATTCTGAATTGAACGTTGAAAATGAGCTTTTCAGAGCCAGCAGAGGTCAAAATAAGCAGTAATGCAAACTCAGTCATAGACATAGATTTTCACTTGCAACTTGCTTTAACATGTTTAACAGTGCATGAAATGTTGTCTAAAACAAAAAGAAAATGCTTTTTAGTGGCTGGAACTGGTTTTATCACATTCTGAATTGAACGTTGAAAATGAGCTTTTCAGAGCCAGCAGAGGTCAAAATAAGCAGTAATGCAAACTCAGTCAGAGACAAAGATTTTTACTTGCAACTTGCTTTAACATATTTAACAGTGCATGAAATGTTATCTAAAACAAAAAGAATAATGCATTTTAGTGGCTGGATCTGGTTTTATCACTTTCTGAATTCAACGTTGAAAATGAGCTGTTCTCAGCCAGCAGAGGTCAAAAAAGCAGTAATGCAAACTCAGTCATAGACATAGATTTTCACTTGCAACTTGCTGTAACATATTTAACAGTGCATGAAATGTTGTCTAAAACAAAAAGAAAATGCTTTTTAGTGGCTGGAACTGGTTTTATCACATTCTGAATTGAACGTTGAAAATGAGCTTTTCAGAGCCAGCAGAGGTCAAAATAAGCAGTAATGCAAACTCAGTCATAGACATAGATTTTCACTTGCAACTTGCTTTAACATGTTTAACAGTGCATGAAATGTTGTCTAAAACAAAAAGAAAATGCTTTTTAGTGGCTGGAACTGGTTTTATCACATTCTGAATTGAACGTTGAAAATGAGCTTTTCAGAGCCAGCAGAGGTCAAAATAAGCAGTAATGCAAACTCAGTCAGAGACAAAGATTTTCACTTGCAACTTGCTTTAACATATTTAACAGTGCATGAAATGTTGTCTAAAACAAAAAGAATGATGCATTTTAGTAGCTGGATCTGGTTTTATCACATTCTGTGATGGACGTTGAAAATGAGCTTTTCAGAGCCAGCAGAGGTCAAAATAAGCAGTAATGCAAACTCAGTCAGAGACATAGATTTTCACTTGCAACTTTCTTAAACATATTTAACAGTGCATGAAATGTTGTCTAAAACAAAAAGAAAATGCTTTTTAGTGGCTGGAACTGGTTTTATCACATTCTGAATTGAACGTTGAAAATGAGCTTTTCAGAGCCAGCAGAGGTCAAAATAAGCAGTAATGCAAACTCAGTCAGAGACAAAGATTTTCACTTGCAACTTTCTTAAACATATTTAACAGTGCATGAAATGTTGTCTAAAACAAAAAGAAAATGCTTTTTAGTGGCTGGAACTGGTTTTATCACATTCTGAATTGAACGTTGAAAATGAGCTTTTCAGAGCCAGCAGAGGTCAAAATAAGCAGTAATGCAAACTCAGTCAGAGACAAAGATTTTCACTTGCAACTTGCTTTAACATGTTTAACAGTGCATGAAATGTTGTCTAAAACAAAAAGAAAATGCTTTTTAGTGGCTGGAACTGGTTTTATCATATTCTGAATTGAACGTTGAAAATGAGCTTTTCAGAGCCAGCAGAGGTCAAAATAAGCAGTAATGCAAACTCAGTCAGAGACAAAGTTTTTCACTTGCAACTTGCTTTAACATGTTTAACAGTGCATGAAATGTTGTCTAAAACAAAAAGAAAATGCTTTTTAGTGGCTGGATCTGGTTTTATCACATTCTGAATTGAACGTTGAAAATGAGCTTTTCAGAGCCAGCAGAGGTCAAAATAAGCAGTAATGCAAACTCAGTCATAGACATAGATTTTCACTTGCAACTTGCTTTAACATGTTTAACAGTGCATGAAATGTTATCTAAAACAAAAAGAATAATGCATTTTAGTGGCTGGATCTGGTTTTATCACTTTCTAAATTCAACGTTGAAAATGAGCTGTTCTCAGCCAGCAGAGGTCAAAATAAGCAGTAATGCAAACTCAGTCATAGACATAGATTTTCACTTGCAACTTGCTTTAACATATTTAACAGTGCATGAAATGTTGTCTAAAACAAAAAGAAAATGCTTTTTAGTGGCTGGAACTGGTTTTATCACATTCTGAATTGAACGTTGAAAATGAGCTTTTCAGAGCCAGCAGAGGTCAAAATAAGCAGTAATGCAAACTCAGTCAGAGACATAGATTTTCACTTGCAACTTGCTTTAACATGTTTAACAGTGCATGAAATGTTGTCTAAAACAAAAACATAATGCTTTTTAGTGGCTGGAACTGGTTTTATCACATTCTGAATTGAACGTTGAAAATGAGCTTTTCAGAGCCAGCAGAGGTCAAAATAAGCAGTGATGCAAACTCAGTCATAGACATAGATTTTCACTTGCAACTTTCTTAAACATATTTAACAGTGCATGAAATGTTGTCTAAAACAAAAAGAAAATGCTTTTTAGTGGCTGGAACTGGTTTTATCACATTCTGAATTGAACATTGAAAATGAGCTTTTTAGAACCAGCAGAGGTCAAAATAAGCAGTAATGCAAACTCAGTCAGAGACATAGATTTTCACTTGCAACTTGCTTTAACATGTTTAACAGTGCATGAAATATTGTCTAAAACAAAAAGAAAATGCTTTTTAGTGGCTGGACCTGGTTTTATCATATTCTGAAGTGAACGTTGAAAATGAGCTTTTCAGAGCCAGCAGAGGTCAAAATAAGCAGTAATGCAAACTCAGTCAGAGACATAGATTTTCACTTGCAACTTGCTTTAACATGTTTAACAGTGCATGAAATGTTGTCTAAAACAAAAAGAATGATGCATTTTAGTGGCTGGATCTGGTTTTATCACTTTCTGAATTGAACGTTGAAAATGAGCTTTTCAGAGCCAGCAGAGGTCAAAATAAGCAGTAATGCAAACTCAGTCATAGACATAGATTTTCACTTGCAACTTGCTTTAACATGTTTAACAGTGCATGAAATGTTATCTTAAACAAAAAGAATAATGCATTTTAGTGGCTGGAACTGGTTTTATCACATTCTGAATTGAACGTTGAAAATTAGCTTTTCAGAGCCAGCAGAGGTCAAAATAAGCAGTAATGCAAACTCAGTCATAGACATAGATTTTCACTTGCAACTTGCTTTAACATATTTAACAGTGCATGAAATGTTGTCTAAAACAAAAAGCTAATTCTTTTTAGTGGCTGGAACTGGTTTTATCACATTCTGAATTGAACGTTGAAAATGAGCTTTTCAGAGCCAGCAGAGGTCAAAATAAGCAGTAATGCAAACTCAGTCAGAGACATAGATTTTCACTTGCAACTTGCTTTAACATGTTTAACAGTGCATGAAATGTTGTCTAAAACAAAAACATAATGCTTTTTAGTGGCTGGAACTGGTTTAATCATATTCTGAATTGAACGTTGAAAATGAGCTTTTCAGAGCCAGCAGAGGTCAAAATAAGCAGTAATGCAAACTCAGTCAGAGACATAGATTTTCACTTGCAACTTGCTTTAACATGTTTAACAGTGCATGAAATATTGTCTAAAACAAAAAGAAAATGCTTTTTAGTGGCTGGACCTGGTTTTATCATATTCTGAAGTGAACGTTGAAAATGAGCTTTTCAGAGCCAGCAGAGGTCAAAATAAGCAGTAATGCAAACTCAGTCAGAGACATAGATTTTCACTTGCAACTTGCTTTAACATGTTTAACAGTGCATGAAATGTTGTCTAAACCAAAAGAATGATGCATTTTAGTGGCTGGATCTGGTTTTATCACTTTCTGAATTGAACGTTGAAAATGAGCTTTTCAGAGCCAGCAGAGGTCAAAATAAGCAGTAATGCAAACTCAGTCATAGACATAGATTTTCACTTGCAACTTGCTTTAACATGTTTAACAGTGCATGAAATGTTATCTTAAACAAAAAGAATAATGCATTTTAGTGGCTGGAACTGGTTTTATCACATTCTGAATTGAACGTTGAAAATGAGCTTTTCAGAGCCAGCAGAGGTCAAAATAAGCAGTAATGCAAACTCAGTCAGAGACATAGATTTTCACTTGCAACTTGCTTTAACATGTTTAACAGTGCATGAAATGTTGTCTAAAACAAAAACATAATGCTTTTTAGTGGCTGGAACTGGTTTAATCATATTCTGAATTGAACGTTGAAAATGAGCTTTTCAGAGCCAGCAGAGGTCAAAATAAGCAGTAATGCAAACTCAGTCAGAGACATAGATTTTCACTTGCAACTTGCTTTAACATGTTTAACAGTGCATGAAATATTGTCTAAAACAAAAAGAAAATGCTTTTTAGTGGCTGGACCTGGTTTTATCATATTCTGAAGTGAACGTTGAAAATGAGCTTTTCAGAGCCAGCAGAGGTCAAAATAAGCAGTAATGCAAACTCAGTCAGAGACATAGATTTTCACTTGCAACTTGCTTTAACATGTTTAACAGTGCATGAAATGTTGTCTAAAACAAAAAGAATGATGCATTTTAGTGGCTGGATCTGGTTTTATCACTTTCTGAATTGAACGTTGAAAATGAGCTTTTCAGAGCCAGCAGAGGTCAAAATAAGCAGTAATGCAAACTCAGTCATAGACATAGATTTTCACTTGCAACTTGCTTTAACATATTTAACAGTGCATGAAATGTTGTCTAAAACAAAAAGAAAATGCTTTTTAGTGGCTGGATCTGGTTTTATCACATTCTGAATTGAACGTTGAAAATGAGCTTTTCAGAGCCAGCAGAGGTCAAAATAAGCAGTAATGCAAACTCAGTCAGAGACATAGATTTTCACTTGCAACTTGCTTTAACATGTTTAACAGTGCATGAAATGTTGTCTAAAACAAAAAGATAATGCTTTTTAGTGGCTGGAACTGGTTTTATCACATTCTGAATTGAACGTTGAAAATGAGCTTTTCAGAGCCAGCAGAGGTCAAAATAAGCAGTAATGCAAACTCAGTCAGAGACATAGATTTTCACTTGCAACTTGCTTTAACATGTTTAACAGTGCATGAAATGTTGTCTAAAACAAAAAGATAATGCTTTTTAGTGGCTGGAACTGGTTTTATCACATTCTGAATTGAACGTTGAAAATGAGCTTTTCAGAGCCAGCAGAGGTCAAAATAAGCAGTAATGCAAACTCAGTCAGAGACATAGATTTTCACTTGCAACTTGCTTTAACATGTTTAACAGTGCATGAATTGTTGTCTAAAACAAAAAGAAAATGCTTTTTAGTGGCTGGAACTGGTTTTATCACATTCTGAATTGAACGTTGAAAATGAGCTTTTCAGAGCCAGCAGAGGTCAAAATAAGCAGTAATGCAAACTCAGTCATAGACATAGATTTTCACTTGCAACTTGCTTTAACATGTTTAACAGTGCATGAAATGTTGTCTAAAACAAAAAGAAAATGCTTTTTAGTGGCTGGAACTGGTTTTATCACATTCTGAATTGAACGTTGAAAATGAGCTTTTCAGAGCCAGCAGAGGTCAAAATAAGCAGTAATGCAAACTCAGTCAGAGACAAAGATTTTTACTTGCAACTTGCTTTAACATATTTAACAGTGCATGAAATGTTATCTAAAACAAAAAGAATAATGCATTTTAGTGGCTGGATCTGGTTTTATCACTTTCTGAATTCAACGTTGAAAATGAGCTGTTCTCAGCCAGCAGAGGTCAAAAAAGCAGTAATGCAAACTCAGTCATAGACATAGATTTTCACTTGCAACTTGCTGTAACATATTTAACAGTGCATGAAATGTTGTCTAAAACAAAAAGAAAATGCTTTTTAGTGGCTGGAACTGGTTTTATCACATTCTGAATTGAACGTTGAAAATGAGCTTTTCAGAGCCAGCAGAGGTCAAAATAAGCAGTAATGCAAACTCAGTCATAGACATAGATTTTCACTTGCAACTTGCTTTAACATGTTTAACAGTGCATGAAATGTTGTCTAAAACAAAAAGAAAATGCTTTTTAGTGGCTGGAACTGGTTTTATCACATTCTGAATTGAACGTTGAAAATGAGCTTTTCAGAGCCAGCAGAGGTCAAAATAAGCAGTAATGCAAACTCAGTCAGAGACAAAGATTTTCACTTGCAACTTGCTTTAACATATTTAACAGTGCATGAAATGTTGTCTAAAACAAAAAGAATGATGCATTTTAGTAGCTGGATCTGGTTTTATCACATTCTGTGATGGACGTTGAAAATGAGCTTTTCAGAGCCAGCAGAGGTCAAAATAAGCAGTAATGCAAACTCAGTCAGAGACATAGATTTTCACTTGCAACTTTCTTAAACATATTTAACAGTGCATGAAATGTTGTCTAAAACAAAAAGAAAATGCTTTTTAGTGGCTGGAACTGGTTTTATCACATTCTGAATTGAACGTTGAAAATGAGCTTTTCAGAGCCAGCAGAGGTCAAAATAAGCAGTAATGCAAACTCAGTCAGAGACAAAGATTTTCACTTGCAACTTTCTTAAACATATTTAACAGTGCATGAAATGTTGTCTAAAACAAAAAGAAAATGCTTTTTAGTGGCTGGAACTGGTTTTATCACATTCTGAATTGAACGTTGAAAATGAGCTTTTCAGAGCCAGCAGAGGTCAAAATAAGCAGTAATGCAAACTCAGTCAGAGACAAAGATTTTCACTTGCAACTTGCTTTAACATGTTTAACAGTGCATGAAATGTTGTCTAAAACAAAAAGAAAATGCTTTTTAGTGGCTGGAACTGGTTTTATCATATTCTGAATTGAACGTTGAAAATGAGCTTTTCAGAGCCAGCAGAGGTCAAAATAAGCAGTAATGCAAACTCAGTCAGAGACAAAGTTTTTCACTTGCAACTTGCTTTAACATGTTTAACAGTGCATGAAATGTTGTCTAAAACAAAAAGAAAATGCTTTTTAGTGGCTGGATCTGGTTTTATCACATTCTGAATTGAACGTTGAAAATGAGCTTTTCAGAGCCAGCAGAGGTCAAAATAAGCAGTAATGCAAACTCAGTCATAGACATAGATTTTCACTTGCAACTTGCTTTAACATGTTTAACAGTGCATGAAATGTTATCTAAAACAAAAAGAATAATGCATTTTAGTGGCTGGATCTGGTTTTATCACTTTCTAAATTCAACGTTGAAAATGAGCTGTTCTCAGCCAGCAGAGGTCAAAATAAGCAGTAATGCAAACTCAGTCATAGACATAGATTTTCACTTGCAACTTGCTTTAACATATTTAACAGTGCATGAAATGTTGTCTAAAACAAAAAGAAAATGCTTTTTAGTGGCTGGAACTGGTTTTATCACATTCTGAATTGAACGTTGAAAATGAGCTTTTCAGAGCCAGCAGAGGTCAAAATAAGCAGTAATGCAAACTCAGTCAGAGACATAGATTTTCACTTGCAACTTGCTTTAACATGTTTAACAGTGCATGAAATGTTGTCTAAAACAAAAACATAATGCTTTTTAGTGGCTGGAACTGGTTTTATCACATTCTGAATTGAACGTTGAAAATGAGCTTTTCAGAGCCAGCAGAGGTCAAAATAAGCAGTGATGCAAACTCAGTCATAGACATAGATTTTCACTTGCAACTTTCTTAAACATATTTAACAGTGCATGAAATGTTGTCTAAAACAAAAAGAAAATGCTTTTTAGTGGCTGGAACTGGTTTTATCACATTCTGAATTGAACATTGAAAATGAGCTTTTTAGAACCAGCAGAGGTCAAAATAAGCAGTAATGCAAACTCAGTCAGAGACATAGATTTTCACTTGCAACTTGCTTTAACATGTTTAACAGTGCATGAAATATTGTCTAAAACAAAAAGAAAATGCTTTTTAGTGGCTGGACCTGGTTTTATCATATTCTGAAGTGAACGTTGAAAATGAGCTTTTCAGAGCCAGCAGAGGTCAAAATAAGCAGTAATGCAAACTCAGTCAGAGACATAGATTTTCACTTGCAACTTGCTTTAACATGTTTAACAGTGCATGAAATGTTGTCTAAAACAAAAAGAATGATGCATTTTAGTGGCTGGATCTGGTTTTATCACTTTCTGAATTGAACGTTGAAAATGAGCTTTTCAGAGCCAGCAGAGGTCAAAATAAGCAGTAATGCAAACTCAGTCATAGACATAGATTTTCACTTGCAACTTGCTTTAACATGTTTAACAGTGCATGAAATGTTATCTTAAACAAAAAGAATAATGCATTTTAGTGGCTGGAACTGGTTTTATCACATTCTGAATTGAACGTTGAAAATTAGCTTTTCAGAGCCAGCAGAGGTCAAAATAAGCAGTAATGCAAACTCAGTCATAGACATAGATTTTCACTTGCAACTTGCTTTAACATATTTAACAGTGCATGAAATGTTGTCTAAAACAAAAAGCTAATTCTTTTTAGTGGCTGGAACTGGTTTTATCACATTCTGAATTGAACGTTGAAAATGAGCTTTTCAGAGCCAGCAGAGGTCAAAATAAGCAGTAATGCAAACTCAGTCAGAGACATAGATTTTCACTTGCAACTTGCTTTAACATGTTTAACAGTGCATGAAATGTTGTCTAAAACAAAAACATAATGCTTTTTAGTGGCTGGAACTGGTTTAATCATATTCTGAATTGAACGTTGAAAATGAGCTTTTCAGAGCCAGCAGAGGTCAAAATAAGCAGTAATGCAAACTCAGTCAGAGACATAGATTTTCACTTGCAACTTGCTTTAACATGTTTAACAGTGCATGAAATATTGTCTAAAACAAAAAGAAAATGCTTTTTAGTGGCTGGACCTGGTTTTATCATATTCTGAAGTGAACGTTGAAAATGAGCTTTTCAGAGCCAGCAGAGGTCAAAATAAGCAGTAATGCAAACTCAGTCAGAGACATAGATTTTCACTTGCAACTTGCTTTAACATGTTTAACAGTGCATGAAATGTTGTCTAAACCAAAAGAATGATGCATTTTAGTGGCTGGATCTGGTTTTATCACTTTCTGAATTGAACGTTGAAAATGAGCTTTTCAGAGCCAGCAGAGGTCAAAATAAGCAGTAATGCAAACTCAGTCATAGACATAGATTTTCACTTGCAACTTGCTTTAACATGTTTAACAGTGCATGAAATGTTATCTTAAACAAAAAGAATAATGCATTTTAGTGGCTGGAACTGGTTTTATCACATTCTGAATTGAACGTTGAAAATGAGCTTTTCAGAGCCAGCAGAGGTCAAAATAAGCAGTAATGCAAACTCAGTCAGAGACATAGATTTTCACTTGCAACTTGCTTTAACATGTTTAACAGTGCATGAAATGTTGTCTAAAACAAAAACATAATGCTTTTTAGTGGCTGGAACTGGTTTAATCATATTCTGAATTGAACGTTGAAAATGAGCTTTTCAGAGCCAGCAGAGGTCAAAATAAGCAGTAATGCAAACTCAGTCAGAGACATAGATTTTCACTTGCAACTTGCTTTAACATGTTTAACAGTGCATGAAATATTGTCTAAAACAAAAAGAAAATGCTTTTTAGTGGCTGGACCTGGTTTTATCATATTCTGAAGTGAACGTTGAAAATGAGCTTTTCAGAGCCAGCAGAGGTCAAAATAAGCAGTAATGCAAACTCAGTCAGAGACATAGATTTTCACTTGCAACTTGCTTTAACATGTTTAACAGTGCATGAAATGTTGTCTAAAACAAAAAGAATGATGCATTTTAGTGGCTGGATCTGGTTTTTTCACTTTCTGAATTGAACGTTGAAAATGAGCTTTTCAGAGCCAGCAGAGGTCAAAATAAGCAGTAATGCAAACTCAGTCATAGACATAGATTTTCACTTGCAACTTGCTTTAACATGTTTAACAGTGCATGAAATGTTATCTTAAACAAAAAGAATAATGCATTTTAGTGGCTGGAACTGGTTTTATCACATTCTGAATTGAACGTTGAAAATGAGCTTTTCAGAGCCAGCAGAGGTCAAAATAAGCAGTAATGCAAACTCAGTCATAGACATAGATTTTCACTTGCAACTTGCTTTAACATATTTAACAGTGCATGAAATGTTGTCTAAAACAAAAAGCTAATTCTTTTTAGTAGCTGGATCTGGTTTTATCACATTCTGAATTGAACGTTGAAAATGAGCTTTTCAGAGCCAGCAGAGGTCAAAATAAGCAGTAATGCAAACTCAGTCAGAGACATAGATTTTCACTTGCAACTTGCTTTAACATGTTTAACAGTGCATGAAATGTTGTCTAAAACAAAAACATAATGCTTTTTAGTGGCTGGAACTGGTTTAATCATATTCTGAATTGAACGTTGAAAATGAGCTTTTCAGAGCCAGCAGAGGTCAAAATAAGCAGTAATGCAAACTCAGTCATAGACATAGATTTTCACTTGCAACTTGCTTTAACATGTTTAACAGTGCATGAAATGTTGTCTAAAACAAAAAGAAAATGCTTTTTAGTGGCTGGAACTGGTTTTATCACATTCTGAATTGAACGTTGAAAATGAGCTTTTCAGAGCCAGCAGAGGTCAAAATAAGCAGTAATGCAAACTCAGTCAGAGACAAAGATTTTCACTTGCAACTTGCTTTAACATATTTAACAGTGCATGAAATGTTGTCTAAAACAAAAAGAAAATGCTTTTTAGTGGCTGGAACTGGTTTTATCACATTCTGAATTGAACGTTGAAAATGAGCTTTTCAGAGCCAGCAGAGGTCAAAATAAGCAGTAATGCAAACTCAGTCATAGACATAGATTTTCACTTGCAACTTTCTTAAACATATTTAACAGTGCATGAAATGTTGTCTAAAACAAAAAGATAATGCTTTTTAGTGGCTGGAACTGGTTTTATCACATTCTGAATTGAACGTTGAAAATGAGCTTTTCAGAGCCAGCAGAGGTCAAAATAAGCAGTAATGCAAACTCAGTCAGAGACATAGATTTTCACTTGCAACTTGCTTTAACATGTTTAACAGTGCATGAAATGTTGTCTAAAACAAAAAGAATGATGCATTTTAGTGGCTGGATCTGGTTTTATCACTTTCTGAATTCAACGTTGAAAATGAGCTGTTCTCAGCCAGCAGAGGTCAAAATAAACAGTAATGCAAACTCAGTCATAGACATAGATTTTCACTTGCAACTTGCTTTAACATGTTTAACAGTGCATGAAATGTTATCTTAAACAAAAAGAATAATGCATTTTAGTGGCTGGAACTGGTTTTATCACATTCTGAATTGAACGTTGAAAATGAGCTTTTCAGAGCCAGCAGAGGTCAAAATAAGCAGTAATGCAAACTCAGTCAGAGACATAGATTTTCACTTGCAACTTGCTTTAACATGTTTAACAGTGCATGAAATGTTGTCTAAAACAAAAAGAATGATGCATTTTAGTAGCTGGATCTGGTTTTATCACATTCTGTGATGGACGTTGAAAATGAGCTTTTCAGAGCCAGCAGAGGTCAAAATAAGCAGTAATGCAAACTCAGTCAGAGACATAGATTTTCACTTGCAACTTGCTTTAACATGTTTAACAGTGCATGAAATGTTGTCTAAAACAAAAAGAATGATGCATTTTAGTGGCTGGATCTGGTTTTATCACTTTCTGAATTCAACGTTGAAAATGAGCTGTTCTCAGCCAGCAGAGGTCAAAATAAACAGTAATGCAAACTCAGTCAGAGACATAGATTTTCACTTGCAACTTGCTTTAACATGTTTAACAGTGCATGAAATGTTGTCTAAAACAAAAAGAATGATGCATTTTAGTGGCTGGATCTGGTTTTATCACATTCTGAATTGAACGTTGAAAATGACCTTTTCAGAGCCAGCAGAGGTCAAAATAAGCAGTAATGCAAACTCAGTCATAGACATAGATTTTCACTTGCAACTTGCTTTAACATGTTTAACAGTGCATGAAATGTTGTCTAAAACAAAAAGAATGATGCATTTTAGTAGCTGGATCTGGTTTTATCACATTCTGTGATGGACGTTGAAAATGAGCTTTTCAGAGCCAGCAGAGGTCAAAATAAGCAGTAATGCAAACTCAGTCAGAGACATAGATTTTCACTTGCAACTTTCTTAAACATATTTAACAGTGCATGAAATGTTGTCTAAAACAAAAAGAAAATGCTTTTTAGTGGCTGGAACTGGTTTTATCACATTCTGAATTGAACGTTGAAAATGAGCTTTTCAGAGCCAGCAGAGGTCAAAATAAGCAGTAATGCAAACTCAGTCAGAGACAAAGATTTTCACTTGCAACTTGCTTTAACATGTTTAACAGTGCATAAAATGTTGTCTAAAACAAAAAGAAAATGCTTTTTAGTGGCTGGAACTGGTTTTATCATATTCTGAATTGAACGTTGAAAATGAGCTTTTCAGAGCCAGCAGAGGTCAAAATAAGCAGTAATGCAAACTCAGTCAGAGACAAAGATTTTCACTTGCAACTTGCTTTAACATGTTTAACAGTGCATGAAATGTTGTCTAAAACAAAAAGAAAATGCTTTTTAGTGGCTGGATCTGGTTTTATCACATTCTGAATTGAACGTTGAAAATGAGCTTTTCAGAGCCAGCAGAGGTCAAAATAAGCAGTAATGCAAACTCAGTCATAGACATAGATTTTCACTTGCAACTTGCTTTAACATGTTTAACAGTGCATGAAATGTTATCTAAAACAAAAAGAATAATGCATTTTAGTGGCTGGATCTGGTTTTATCACTTTCTGAATTCAACGTTGAAAATGAGCTGTTCTCAGCCAGCAGAGGTCAAAATAAGCAGTAATGCAAACTCAGTCATAGACATAGATTTTCACTTGCAACTTGCTTTAACATATTTAACAGTGCATGAAATGTTGTCTAAAACAAAAAGAAAATGCTTTTTAGTGGCTGGAACTGGTTTTATCACATTCTGAATTGAACGTTGAAAATGAGCTTTTTAGAACCAGCAGAGGTCAAAATAAGCAGTAATGCAAACTCAGTCAGAGACATAGATTTTCACTTGCAACTTGCTTTAACATGTTTAACAGTGCATGAAATATTGTCTAAAACAAAAAGAAAATGCTTTTTAGTGGCTGGACCTGGTTTTATCATATTCTGAAGTGAACGTTGAAAATGAGCTTTTCAGAGCCAGCAGAGGTCAAAATAAGCAGTAATGCAAACTCAGTCAGAGACATAGATTTTCACTTGCAACTTGCTTTAACATGTTTAACAGTGCATGAAATGTTGTCTAAAACAAAAAGAATGATGCATTTTAGTGGCTGGATCTGGTTTTATCACTTTCTGAATTGAACGTTGAAAATGAGCTTTTCAGAGCCAGCAGAGGTCAAAATAAGCAGTAATGCAAACTCAGTCATAGACATAGATTTTCACTTGCAACTTGCTTTAACATGTTTAACAGTGCATGAAATGTTATCTTAAACAAAAAGAATAATGCATTTTAGTGGCTGGAACTGGTTTTATCACATTCTGAATTGAACGTTGAAAATGAGCTTTTCAGAGCCAGCAGAGGTCAAAATAAGCAGTAATGCAAACTCAGTCATAGACATAGATTTTCACTTGCAACTTGCTTTAACATATTTAACAGTGCATGAAATGTTGTCTAAAACAAAAAGCTAATTCTTTTTAGTGGCTGGAACTGGTTTTATCACATTCTGAATTGAACGTTGAAAATGAGCTTTTCAGAGCCAGCAGAGGTCAAAATAAGCAGTAATGCAAACTCAGTCAGAGACATAGATTTTCACTTGCAACTTGCTTTAACATGTTTAACAGTGCATGAAATGTTGTCTAAAACAAAAACATAATGCTTTTTAGTGGCTGGAACTGGTTTAATCATATTCTGAATTGAACGTTGAAAATGAGCTTTTCAGAGCCAGTAGAGGTCAAAATAAGCAGTAATGCAAACTCAGTCATAGACATAGATTTTCACTTGCAACTTGCTTTAACATGTTTAACAGTGCATGAAATGTTGTCTAAAACAAAAAGAAAATGCTTTTTAGTGGCTGGAACTGGTTTTATCACATTCTGAATTGAACGTTGAAAATGAGCTTTTCAGAGCCAGCAGAGGTCAAAATAAGCAGTAATGCAAACTCAGTCAGAGACATAGATTTTCACTTGCAACTTGCTTTAACATATTTAACAGTGCATGAAATGTTGTCTAAAACAAAAAGAAAATGCTTTTTAGTGGCTGGAACTGGTTTTATCACATTCTGAATTGAACGTTGAAAATGAGCTTTTCAGAGCCAGCAGAGGTCAAAATAAGCAGTAATGCAAACTCAGTCATAGACATAGATTTTCACTTGCAACTTTCTTAAACATATTTAACAGTGCATGAAATGTTGTCTAAAACAAAAAGATAATGCTTTTTAGTGGCTGGAACTGGTTTTATCACATTCTGAATTGAACGTTGAAAATGAGCTTTTCAGAGCCAGCAGAGGTCAAAATAAGCAGTAATGCAAACTCAGTCAGAGACATAGATTTTCACTTGCAACTTGCTTTAACATGTTTAACAGTGCATGAAAAGTTGTCTAAAACAAAAAGAATGATGCATTTTAGTGGGTGGATCTGGTTTTATCACTTTCTGAATTCAACGTTGAAAATGAGCTGTTCTCAGCCAGCAGAGGTCAAAATAAACAGTAATGCAAACTCAGTCAGAGACATAGATTTTCACTTGCAACTTGCTTTAACATGTTTAACAGTGCATGAATTGTTGTCTAAAACAAAAAGAATGATGCATTTTAGTGGCTGGATCTGGTTTTATCACATTCTGAATTGAACGTTGAAAATGAGCTTTTCAGAGCCAGCAGAGGTCAAAATAAGCAGTAATGCAAACTCAGTCATAGACATAGATTTTCACTTGCAACTTGCTTTAACATGTTTAACAGTGCATGAAATGTTGTCTAAAACAAAAAGAATGATGCATTTTAGTAGCTGGATCTGGTTTTATCACATTCTGTGATGGACGTTGAAAATGAGCTTTTCAGAGCCAGCAGAGGTCAAAATAAGCAGTAATGCAAACTCAGTCAGAGACATAGATTTTCACTTGCAACTTTCTTAAACATATTTAACAGTGCATGAAATGTTGTCTAAAACAAAAAGAAAATGCTTTTTAGTGGCTGGAACTGGTTTTATCACATTCTGAATTGAACGTTGAAAATGAGCTTTTCAGAGCCAGCAGAGGTCAAAATAAGCAGTAATGCAAACTCAGTCAGAGACAAAGATTTTCACTTGCAACTTGCTTTAACATGTTTAACAGTGCATGAAATGTTGTCTAAAACAAAAAGAAAATGCTTTTTAGTGGCTGGAACTGGTTTTATCATATTCTGAATTGAACGTTGAAAATGAGCTTTTCAGAGCCAGCAGAGGTCAAAATAAGCAGTAATGCAAACTCAGTCAGAGACAAAGATTTTCACTTGCAACTTGCTTTAACATGTTTAACAGTGCATGAAATGTTGTCTAAAACAAAAAGAAAATGCTTTTTAGTGGCTGGATCTGGTTTTATCACATTCTGAATTGAACGTTGAAAATGAGCTTTTCAGAGCCAGCAGAGGTCAAAATAAACAGTAATGCAAACTCAGTCAGAGACATAGATTTTCACTTGCAACTTGCTTTAACATGTTTAACAGTGCATGAAATGTTGTCTAAAACAAAAAGAATGATGCATTTTAGTGGCTGGATCTGGTTTTATCACATTCTGAATTGAACGTTGAAAATGAGCTTTTCAGAGCCAGCAGAGGTCAAAATAAGCAGTAATGCAAACTCAGTCATAGACATAGATTTTCACTTGCAACTTGCTTTAACATGTTTAACAGTGCATGAAATGTTGTCTAAAACAAAAAGAATAATGCATTTTAGTAGCTGGATCTGGTTTTATCACATTCTGTGATGGACGTTGAAAATGAGCTTTTCAGAGCCAGCAGAGGTCAAAATAAGCAGTAATGCAAACTCAGTCAGAGACATAGATTTTCACTTGCAACTTTCTTAAACATATTTAACAGTGCATGAAATGTTGTCTAAAACAAAAAGAAAATGCTTTTTAGTGGCTGGAACTGGTTTTATCACATTCTGAATTGAACGTTAAAAATGAGCTTTTCAGAGCCAGCAGAGGTCAAAATAAGCAGTAATGCAAACTCAGTCAGAGACAAAGATTTTCACTTGCAACTTGCTTTAACATGTTTAACAGTGCATAAAATGTTGTCTAAAACAAAAAGAAAATGCTTTTTAGTGGCTGGAACTGGTTTTATCATATTCTGAATTGAACGTTGAAAATGAGCTTTTCAGAGCCAGCAGAGGTCAAAATAAGCAGTAATGCAAACTCAGTCAGAGACAAAGATTTTCACTTGCAACTTGCTTTAACATGTTTAACAGTGCATGAAATGTTGTCTAAAACAAAAAGAAAATGCTTTTTAGTGGCTGGATCTGGTTTTATCACATTCTGAATTGAACGTTGAAAATGAGCTTTTCAGAGCCAGCAGAGGTCAAAATAAGCAGTAATGCAAACTCAGTCATAGACATAGATTTTCACTTGCAACTTGCTTTAACATGTTTAACAGTGCATGAAATGTTATCTAAAACAAAAAGAATAATGCATTTTAGTGGCTGGATCTGGTTTTATCACTTTCTGAATTCAACGTTGAAAATGAGCTGTTCTCAGCCAGCAGAGGTCAAAATAAGCAGTAATGCAAACTCAGTCATAGACATAGATTTTCACTTGCAACTTGCTTTAACATATTTAACAGTGCATGAAATGTTGTCTAAAACAAAAAGAAAATGCTTTTTAGTGGCTGGAACTGGTTTTATCACATTCTGAATTGAACGTTGAAAATGAGCTTTTTAGAACCAGCAGAGGTCAAAATAAGCAGTAATGCAAACTCAGTCAGAGACATAGATTTTCACTTGCAACTTGCTTTAACATGTTTAACAGTGCATGAAATATTGTCTAAAACAAAAAGAAAATGCTTTTTAGTGGCTGGACCTGGTTTTATCATATTCTGAAGTGAACGTTGAAAATGAGCTTTTCAGAGCCAGCAGAGGTCAAAATAAGCAGTAATGCAAACTCAGTCAGAGACATAGATTTTCACTTGCAACTTGCTTTAACATGTTTAACAGTGCATGAAATGTTGTCTAAAACAAAAAGAATGATGCATTTTAGTGGCTGGATCTGGTTTTATCACTTTCTGAATTGAACGTTGAAAATGAGCTTTTCAGAGCCAGCAGAGGTCAAAATAAGCAGTAATGCAAACTCAGTCATAGACATAGATTTTCACTTGCAACTTGCTTTAACATGTTTAACAGTGCATGAAATGTTATCTTAAACAAAAAGAATAATGCATTTTAGTGGCTGGAACTGGTTTTATCACATTCTGAATTGAACGTTGAAAATGAGCTTTTCAGAGCCAGCAGAGGTCAAAATAAGCAGTAATGCAAACTCAGTCATAGACATAGATTTTCACTTGCAACTTGCTTTAACATATTTAACAGTGCATGAAATGTTGTCTAAAACAAAAAGCTAATTCTTTTTAGTGGCTGGAACTGGTTTTATCACATTCTGAATTGAACGTTGAAAATGAGCTTTTCAGAGCCAGCAGAGGTCAAAATAAGCAGTAATGCAAACTCAGTCAGAGACATAGATTTTCACTTGCAACTTGCTTTAACATGTTTAACAGTGCATGAAATGTTGTCTAAAACAAAAACATAATGCTTTTTAGTGGCTGGAACTGGTTTAATCATATTCTGAATTGAACGTTGAAAATGAGCTTTTCAGAGCCAGCAGAGGTCAAAATAAGCAGTAATGCAAACTCAGTCATAGACATAGATTTTCACTTGCAACTTGCTTTAACATGTTTAACAGTGCATGAAATGTTGTCTAAAACAAAAAGAAAATGCTTTTTAGTGGCTGGAACTGGTTTTATCACATTCTGAATTGAACGTTGAAAATGAGCTTTTCAGAGCCAGCAGAGGTCAAAATAAGCAGTAATGCAAACTCAGTCAGAGACATAGATTTTCACTTGCAACTTGCTTTAACATATTTAACAGTGCATGAAATGTTGTCTAAAACAAAAAGAAAATGCTTTTTAGTGGCTGGAACTGGTTTTATCACATTCTGAATTGAACGTTGAAAATGAGCTTTTCAGAGCCAGCAGAGGTCAAAATAAGCAGTAATGCAAACTCAGTCATAGACATAGATTTTCACTTGCAACTTTCTTAAACATATTTAAAAGTGCATGAAATGTTGTCTAAAACAAAAAGATAATGCTTTTTAGTGGCTGGAACTGGTTTTATCACATTCTGAATTGAACGTTGAAAATGAGCTTTTCAGAGCCAGCAGAGGTCAAAATAAGCAGTAATGCAAACTCAGTCAGAGACATAGATTTTCACTTGCAACTTGCTTTAACATGTTTAACAGTGCATGAAATGTTGTCTAAAACAAAAAGAATGATGCATTTTAGTGGGTGGATCTGGTTTTATCACATTCTGAATTCAACGTTGAAAATGAGCTGTTCTCAGCCAGCAGAGGTCAAAATAAACAGTAATGCAAACTCAGTCAGAGACATAGATTTTCACTTGCAACTTGCTTTAACATGTTTAACAGTGCATGAATTGTTGTCTAAAACAAAAAGAATGATGCATTTTAGTGGCTGGATCTGGTTTTATCACATTCTGAATTGAACGTTGAAAATGAGCTTTTCAGAGCCAGCAGAGGTCAAAATAAGCAGTAATGCAAACTCAGTCATAGACATAGATTTTCACTTGCAACTTGCTTTAACATGTTTAACAGTGCATGAAATGTTGTCTAAAACAAAAAGAATGATGCATTTTAGTAGCTGGATCTGGTTTTATCACATTCTGTGATGGACGTTGAAAATGAGCTTTTCAGAGCCAGCAGAGGTCAAAATAAGCAGTAATGCAAACTCAGTCAGAGACATAGATTTTCACTTGCAACTTTCTTAAACATATTTAACAGTGCATGAAATGTTGTCTAAAACAAAAAGAAAATGCTTTTTAGTGGCTGGAACTGGTTTTATCACATTCTGAATTGAACGTTGAAAATGAGCTTTTCAGAGCCAGCAGAGGTCAAAATAAGCAGTAATGCAAACTCAGTCAGAGACAAAGATTTTCACTTGCAACTTGCTTTAACATGTTTAACAGTGCATGAAATGTTGTCTAAAACAAAAAGAAAATGCTTTTTAGTGGCTGGAACTGGTTTTATCATATTCTGAATTGAACGTTGAAAATGAGCTTTTCAGAGCCAGCAGAGGTCAAAATAAGCAGTAATGCAAACTCAGTCAGAGACAAAGATTTTCACTTGCAACTTGCTTTAACATGTTTAACAGTGCATGAAATGTTGTCTAAAACAAAAAGAAAATGCTTTTTAGTGGCTGGATCTGGTTTTATCACATTCTGAATTGAACGTTGAAAATGAGCTTTTCAGAGCCAGCAGAGGTCAAAATAAGCAGTAATGCAAACTCAGTCATAGACATAGATTTTCACTTGCAACTTGCTTTAACATGTTTAACAGTGCATGAAATGTTGTCTAAAACAAAAAGAAAATGCTTTTTAGTGGCTGGAACTGGTTTTATCACATTCTGAATTGAACGTTGAAAATGAGCTTTTCAGAGCCAGCAGAGGTCAAAATAAGCAGTGATGCAAACTCAGTCATAGACATAGATTTTCACTTGCAACTTGCTTTAACATGTTTAACAGTGCATGAAATGTTGTCTAAAACAAAAAGAAAATGCTTTTTAGTGGCTGGAACTGGTTTTATCACATTCTGAATTGAACGTTGAAAATGAGCTTTTCAGAGCCAGCAGAGGTCAAAATAAGCAGTAATGCAAACTCAGTCAGAGACAAAGATTTTCACTTGCAACTTGCTTTAACATATTTAACAGTGCATGAAATGTTGTCTAAAACAAAAAGAAAATGCTTTTTAGTGGCTGGATCTGGTTTTATCACATTCTGAATTGAACGTTGAAAATGAGCTTTTCAGAGCCAGCAGAGGTCAAAATAAGCAGTAATGCAAACTCAGTCATAGACATAGATTTTCACTTGCAACTTGCTTTAACATGTTTAACAGTGCATGAAATGTTATCTAAAACAAAAAGAATAATGCATTTTAGTGGCTGGAGCTGGTTTTATCACATTCTGAATTGAACGTTGAAAATGAGCTTTTCAGAGCCAGCAGAGGTCAAAATAAGCAGTAATGCAAACTCAGTCATAGACATAGATTTTCACTTGCAACTTGCTTTAAACATGTTTAACAGTGCATGAAATGTTATCTTAAACAAAAAGAATAATGCATTTTAGTGGCTGGAACTGGTTTTATCACATTCTGAATTGAACGTTGAAAATGAGCTTTTCAGAGCCAGCAGAGGTCAAAATAAGCAGTAATGCAAACTCAGTCATAGACATAGATTTTCACTTGCAACTTGCTTTAACATGTTTAACAGTGCATGAAATGTTGTCTAAAACAAAAAGAAAATGCTTTTTAGTGGCTGGAACTGGTTTTATCACATTCTGAATTGAACGTTGAAAATGAGCTTTTCAGAGCCAGCAGAGGTCAAAATAAGCAGTAATGCAAACTCAGTCAGAGACAAAGATTTTCACTTGCAACTTGCTTTAACATATTTAACAGTGCATGAAATGTTGTCTAAAACAAAAAGAAAATGCTTTTTAGTGGCTGGAACTGGTTTTATCACATTCTGAATTGAACGTTGAAAATGAGCTTTTCAGAGCCAGCAGAGGTCAAAATAAGCAGTAATGCAAACTCAGTCATAGACATAGATTTTCACTTGCAACTTTCTTAAACATATTTAACAGTGCATGAAATGTTGTCTAAAACAAAAAGATAATGCTTTTTAGTGGCTGGAACTGGTTTTATCACATTCTGAATTGAACGTTGAAAATGAGCTTTTCAGAGCCAGCAGAGGTCAAAATAAGCAGTAATGCAAACTCAGTCAGAGACATAGATTTTCACTTGCAACTTGCTTTAACATGTTTAACAGTGCATGAAATGTTGTCTAAAACAAAAAGAATGATGCATTTAGTGGCTGGATCTGGTTTTATCACTTTCTGAATTCAACGTTGAAAATGAGCTGTTCTCAGCCAGCAGAGGTCAAAATAAACAGTAATGCAAACTCAGTCAGAGACATAGATTTTCACTTGCAACTTGCTTTAACATGTTTAACAGTGCATGAATTGTTGTCTAAAACAAAAAGAATGATGCATTTTAGTGGCTGGATCTGGTTTTATCACATTCTGAATTGAACGTTGAAAATGAGCTTTTCAGAGCCAGCAGAGGTCAAAATAAGCAGTAATGCAAACTCAGTCATAGACATAGATTTTCACTTGCAACTTGCCTTAACATGTTTAACAGTGCATGAAATGTTGTCTAAAACAAAAAGAATGATGCATTTTAGTAGCTGGATCTGGTTTTATCACTTTCTGTGATGGACGTTGAAAATGAGCTTTTCAGAGCCAGCAGAGGTCAAAATAAGCAGTAATGCAAACTCAGTCAGAGACATAGATTTTCACTTGCAACTTTCTTAAACATATTTAACAGTGCATGAAATGTTGTCTAAAACAAAAAGAAAATGCTTTTTAGTGGCTGGAACTGGTTTTATCACATTCTGAATTGAACGTTGAAAATGAGCTTTTCAGAGCCAGCAGAGGTCAAAATAAGCAGTAATGCAAACTCAGTCAGAGACAAAGATTTTCACTTGCAACTTGCTTTAACATGTTTAACAGTGCATAAAATGTTGTCTAAAACAAAAAGAAAATGCTTTTTAGTGGCTGGAACTGGTTTTATCATATTCTGAATTGAACGTTGAAAATGAGCTTTTCAGAGCCAGCAGAGGTCAAAATAAGCAGTAATGCAAACTCAGTCATAGACATAGATTTTCACTTGCAACTTGCTTTAACATGTTTAACAGTGCATGAAATGTTATCTAAAACAAAAAGAATAATGCATTTTAGTGGCTGGATCTGGTTTTATCACTTTCTGAATTCAACGTTGAAAATGAGCTGTTCTCAGCCAGCAGAGGTCAAAATAAGCAGTAATGCAAACTCAGTCATAGACATAGATTTTCACTTGCAACTTGCTTTAACATATTTAACAGTGCATGAAATGTTGTCTAAAACAAAAAGAAAATGCTTTTTAGTGGCTGGAACTGGTTTTATCACATTCTGAATTGAACGTTGAAAATGAGCTTTTCAGAGCCAGCAGAGGTCAAAATAAGCAGTAATGCAAACTCAGTCATAGACATAGATTTTCACTTGCAACTTGCTTTAACATGTTTAACAGTGCATGAAATGTTATCTTAAACAAAAAGAATAATGCATTTTAGTGGCTGGAACTGGTTTTATCACATTCTGAATTGAACGTTGAAAATGAGCTTTTCAGAGCCAGCAGAGGTCAAAATAAGCAGTAATGCAAACTCAGTCATAGACATAGATTTTCACTTGCAACTTGCTTTAACATATTTAACAGTGCATGAAATGTTGTCTAAAACAAAAAGCTAATTCTTTTTAGTGGCTGGAACTGGTTTTATCACATTCTGAATTGAACGTTGAAAATGAGCTTTTCAGAGCCAGCAGAGGTCAAAATAAGCAGTAATGCAAACTCAGTCAGAGACATAGATTTTCACTTGCAACTTGCTTTAACATGTTTAACAGTGCATGAAATGTTGTCTAAAACAAAAACATAATGCTTTTTAGTGGCTGGAACTGGTTTAATCATATTCTGAATTGAACGTTGAAAATGAGCTTTTCAGAGCCAGCAAAGGTCAAAATAAGCAGTAATGCAAACTCAGTCATAGACATAGATTTTCACTTGCAACTTGCTTTAACATGTTTAACAGTGCATGAAATGTTGTCTAAAACAAAAAGAAAATGCTTTTTAGTGGCTGGAACTGGTTTTATCACATTCTGAATTGAACGTTGAAAATGAGCTTTTCAGAGCCAGCAGAGGTCAAAATAAGCAGTAATGCAAACTTAGTCAGAGACATAGATTTTCACTTGCAACTTGCTTTAACATATTTAACAGTGCATGAAATGTTGTCTAAAACAAAAAGAAAATGCTTTTTAGTGGCTGGAACTGGTTTTATCACATTCTGAATTGAACGTTGAAAATGAGCTTTTCAGAGCCAGCAGAGGTCAAAATAAGCAGTAATGCAAACTCAGTCATAGACATAGATTTTCACTTGCAACTTTCTTAAACATATTTAACAGTGCATGAAATGTTGTCTAAAACAAAAAGATAATGCTTTTTAGTGGCTGGAACTGGTTTTATCACATTCTGAATTGAACGTTGAAAATGAGCTTTTCAGAGCCAGCAGAGGTCAAAATAAGCAGTAATGCAAACTCAGTCAGAGACATAGATTTTCACTTGCAACTTGCTTTAACATGTTTAACAGTGCATGAAATGTTGTCTAAAACAAAAAGAATGATGCATTTTAGTGGCTGGATCTGGTTTTATCACTTTCTGAATTCAACGTTGAAAATGAGCTGTTCTCAGCCAGCAGAGGTCAAAATAAACAGTAATGCAAACTCAGTCAGAGACATAGATTTTCACTTGCAACTTGCTTTAACATGTTTAACAGTGCATGAATTGTTGTCTAAAACAAAAAGAATGATGCATTTTAGTGGCTGGAACTGGTTTTTACACATTCTGAATTGAACGTTGAAAATGAGCTTTTCAGAGCCAGCAGAGGTCAAAATAAGCAGTAATGCAAACTCAGTCATAGACATAGATTTTCACTTGCAACTTGCTTTAACATGTTTAACAGTGCATGAAATGTTGTCTAAAACAAAAAGAATGATGCATTTTAGTAGCTGGATCTGGTTTTATCACATTCTGTGATGGTTGTTGAAAATGAGCTTTTCAGAGCCAGCAGAGGTCAAAATAAGCAGTAATGCAAACTCAGTCATAGACATAGATTTTCACTTGCAACTTGCTTTAACATGTTTAACAGTGCATGAAATGTTGTCTAAAACAAAAAGAAAATGCTTTTTAGTGGCTGGAACTGGTTTTATCACATTCTGAATTGAACGTTGAAAATGAGCTTTTCAGAGCCAGCAGAGGTCAAAATAAGCAGTAATGCAAACTCAGTCAGAGACAAAGATTTTCACTTGCAACTTGCTTTAACATATTTAACAGTGCATGAAATGTTGTCTAAAACAAAAAGAAAATGCTTTTTAGTGGCTGGAACTGGTTTTATCACATTCTGAATTGAACGTTGAAAATGAGCTTTTCAGAGCCAGCAGAGGTCAAAATAAGCAGTAATGCAAACTCAGTCATAGACATAGATTTTCACTTGCAACTTTCTTAAACATATTTAACAGTGCATGAAATGTTGTCTAAAACAAAAAGATAATGCTTTTTAGTGGCTGGAACTGGTTTTATCACATTCTGAATTGAACGTTGAAAATGAGCTTTTCAGAGCCAGCAGAGGTCAAAATAAGCAGTAATGCAAACTCAGTCAGAGACATAGATTTTCACTTGCAACTTGCTTTAACATGTTTAACAGTGCATGAAATGTTGTCTAAAACAAAAAGAAAATGCTTTTTAGTGGCTGGAACTGGTTTTATCACATTCTGAATTGAACGTTGAAAATGAGCTTTTCAGAGCCAGCAGAGGTCAAAATAAGCAGTAATGCAAACTCAGTCATAGACATAGATTTTCACTTGCAACTTGCTTTAACATGTTTAACAGTGCATGAAATGTTATCTAAAACAAAAAGAATAATGCATTTTAGTGGCTGGATCTGGTTTTATCACTTTCTGAATTCAACGTTGAAAATGAGCTTTTCAGAGCCAGCAGAGGTCAAAATAAGCAGTAATGCAAACTCAGTCATAGACATAGATTTTCACTTGCAACTTGCTTTAACATGTTTAACAGTGCATGAAATGTTGTCTAAAACAAAAAGAAAATGCTTTTTAGTGGCTGGAACTGGTTTTATCACATTCTGAATTGAACGTTGAAAATGAGCTTTTCAGAGCCAGCAGAGGTCAAAATAAGCAGTGATGCAAACTCAGTCATAGACATAGATTTTCACTTGCAACTTGCTTTAACATGTTTAACAGTGCATGAAATGTTGTCTAAAACAAAAAGAAAATGCTTTTTAGTGGCTGGAACTGGTTTTATCACATTCTGAATTGAACGTTGAAAATGAGCTTTTCAGAGCCAGCAGAGGTCAAAATAAGCAGTAATGCAAACTCAGTCAGAGACAAAGATTTTCACTTGCAACTTGCTTTAACATATTTAACAGTGCATGAAATGTTGTCTAAAACAAAAAGAAAATGCTTTTTAGTGGCTGGATCTGGTTTTATCACATTCTGAATTGAACGTTGAAAATGAGCTTTTCAGAGCCAGCAGAGGTCAAAATAAGCAGTAATGCAAACTCAGTCATAGACATAGATTTTCACTTGCAACTTGCTTTAACATGTTTAACAGTGCATGAAATGTTATCTAAAACAAAAAGAATAATGCATTTTAGTGGCTGGAACTGGTTTTATCACATTCTGAATTGAACGTTGAAAATGAGCTTTTCAGAGCCAGCAGAGGTCAAAATAAGCAGTAATGCAAACTCAGTCATAGACATAGATTTTCACTTGCAACTTGCTTTAAACATGTTTAACAGTGCATGAAATGTTATCTTAAACAAAAAGAATAATGCATTTTAGTGGCTGGAACTGGTTTTATCACATTCTGTGATGGACGTTGAAAATGAGCTTTTCAGAGCCAGCAGAGGTCAAAATAAGCAGTAATGCAAACTCAGTCATAGACATAGATTTTCACTTGCAACTTGCTTTAAACATGTTTAACAGTGCATGAAATGTTATCTTAAACAAAAAGAATAATGCATTTTAGTGGCTGGAACTGGTTTTATCACATTCTGAATTGAACGTTGAAAATGAGCTTTTCAGAGCCAGCAGAGGTCAAAATAAGCAGTAATGCAAACTCAGTCATAGACATAGATTTTCACTTGCAACTTTCTTAAACATATTTAACAGTGCATGAAATGTTGTCTAAAACAAAAAGCTAATGCTTTTTAGTGGCTGGAACTGGTTTTATCACATTCTGAATTGAACGTTGAAAATGAGCTTTTCAGAGCCAGCAGAGGTCAAAATAAGCAGTAATGCAAACTCAGTCAGAGACATAGATTTTCACTTGCAACTTGCTTTAACATGTTTAACAGTGCATGAAATGTTGTCTAAAACAAAAACATAATGCTTTTTAGTGGCTGGAACTGGTTTTATCACATTCTGAATTGAACGTTGAAAATGAGCTTTTCAGAGCCAGCAGAGGTCAAAATAAGCAGTAATGCAAACTCAGTCATAGACATAGATTTTCACTTGCAACTTTCTTTAACATGTTTAACAGTGCATGAAATGCTGTCTAAAACAAAAAGAAAATGCTTTTTAGTGGCTGGAACTGGTTTTATCACATTCTGAATTGAACGTTGAAAATGAGCTTTTCAGAGCCAGCAGAGGTCAAAATAAGCAGTAATGCAAACTCAGTCAGAGACAAAGATTTTCACTTGCAACTTGCTTTAACATATTTAACAGTGCATGAAATGTTGTCTAAAACAAAAAGAAAATGCTTTTTAGTGGCTGGAACTGGTTTTATCACATTCTGTGATGGACGTTGAAAATGAGCTTTTCAGAGCCAGCAGAGGTCAAAATAAGCAGTAATGCAAACTCAGTCAGAGACATAGATTTTCACTTGCAACTTTCTTAAACATATTTAACAGTGCATGAAATGTTGTCTAAAACAAAAAAAAAAATGCTTTTTAGTGGCTGGAACTGGTTTTATCACATTCTGAATTGAACGTTGAAAATGAGCTTTTCAGAGCCAGCAGAGGTCAAAATAAGCAGTAATGCAAACTCAGTCAGAGACAAAGATTTTCACTTGCAACTTGCTTTAACATGTTTAACAGTGCATAAAATGTTGTCTAAAACAAAAAGAAAATGCTTTTTAGTGGCTGGAACTGGTTTTATCATATTCTGAATTGAACGTTGAAAATGAGCTTTTCAGAGCCAGCAGAGGTCAAAATAAGCAGTAATGCAAACTCAGTCAGAGACAAAGATTTTCACTTGCAACTTGCTTTAACATGTTTAACAGTGCATGAAATGTTGTCTAAAACAAAAAGAAAATGCTTTTTAGTGGCTGGATCTGGTTTTATCACTTTCTGAATTGAACGTTGAAAATGAGCTTTTCAGAGCCAGCAGAGGTCAAAATAAGCAGTAATGCAAACTCAGTCATAGACATAGATTTTCACTTGCAACTTGCTTTAACATGTTTAACAGTGCATGAAATGTTATCTAAAACAAAAAGAATAATGCATTTTAGTGGCTGGATCTGGTTTTATCACTTTCTGAATTCAACGTTGAAAATGAGCTGTTCTCAGCCAGCAGAGGTCAAAATAAGCAGTAATGCAAACTCAGTCATAGACATAGATTTTCACTTGCAACTTGCTTTAACATATTTAACAGTGCATGAAATGTTGTCTAAAACAAAAAGAAAATGCTTTTTAGTGGCTGGAACTGGTTTTATCACATTCTGAATTGAACGTTGAAAATGAGCTTTTCAGAGCCAGCAGAGGTCAAAATAAGCAGTAATGCAAACTCAGTCATAGACATAGATTTTCACTTGCAACTTGCTTTAACATGTTTAACAGTGCATGAAATGTTATCTTAAACAAAAAGAATAATGCATTTTAGTGGCTGGAACTGGTTTTATCACATTCTGAATTGAACGTTGAAAATGAGCTTTTCAGAGCCAGCAGAGGTCAAAATAAGCAGTAATGCAAACTCAGTCATAGACATAGATTTTCACTTGCAACTTGCTTTAACATATTTAACAGTGCATGAAATGTTGTCTAAAACAAAAAGCTAATTCTTTTTAGTGGCTGGAACTGGTTTTATCACATTCTGAATTGAACGTTGAAAATGAGCTTTTCAGAGCCAGCAGAGGTCAAAATAAGCAGTAATGCAAACTCAGTCAGAGACATAGATTTTCACTTGCAACTTGCTTTAACATGTTTAACAGTGCATGAAATGTTGTCTAAAACAAAAACATAATGCTTTTTAGTGGCTGGAACTGGTTTAATCATATTCTGAATTGAACGTTGAAAATGAGCTTTTCAGAGCCAGCAGAGGTCAAAATAAGCAGTAATGCAAACTCAGTCAGAGACATAGATTTTCACTTGCAACTTGCTTTAACATATTTAACAGTGCATGAAATGTTGTCTAAAACAAAAAGAAAATGCTTTTTAGTGGCTGGAACTGGTTTTATCACATTCTGAATTGAACGTTGAAAATGAGCTTTTCAGAGCCAGCAGAGGTCAAAATAAGCAGTAATGCAAACTCAGTCATAGACATAGATTTTCACTTGCAACTTTCTTAAACATATTTAACAGTGCATGAAATGTTGTCTAAAACAAAAAGATAATGCTTTTTAGTGGCTGGAACTGGTTTTATCACATTCTGAATTGAACGTTGAAAATGAGCTTTTCAGAGCCAGCAGAGGTCAAAATAAGCAGTAATGCAAACTCAGTCAGAGACATAGATTTTCACTTGCAACTTGCTTTAACATGTTTAACAGTGCATGAAATGTTGTCTAAAACAAAAAGAATGATGCATTTTAGTGGCTGGATCTGGTTTTATCACTTTCTGAATTCAACGTTGAAAATGAGCTGTTCTCAGCCAGCAGAGGTCAAAATAAACAGTAATGCAAACTCAGTCAGAGACATAGATTTTCACTTGCAACTTGCTTTAACATGTTTAACAGTGCATGAATTGTTGTCTAAAACAAAAAGAATGATGCATTTTAGTGGCTGGATCTGGTTTTATCACATTCTGAATTGAACGTTGAAAATGAGCTTTTCAGAGCCAGCAGAGGTCAAAATAAGCAGTAATGCAAACTCAGTCATAGACATAGATTTTCACTTGCAACTTGCTTTAACATGTTTAACAGTGCATGAAATGTTGTCTAAAACAAAAAGAATGATGCATTTTAGTAGCTGGATCTGGTTTTATCACATTCTGTGATGGACGTTGAAAATGAGCTTTTCAGAGCCAGCAGAGGTCAAAATAAGCAGTAATGCAAACTCAGTCAGAGACATAGATTTTCACTTGCAACTTTCTTAAACATATTTAACAGTGCATGAAATGTTGTCTAAAACAAAAAGAAAATGCTTTTTAGTGGCTGGAACTGGTTTTATCACATTCTGAATTGAACGTTGAAAATGAGCTTTTCAGAGCCAGCAGAGGTCAAAATAAGCAGTAATGCAAACTCAGTCAGAGACAAAGATTTTCACTTGCAACTTGCTTTAACATGTTTAACAGTGCATGAAATGTTGTCTAAAACAAAAAGAAAATGCTTTTTAGTGGCTGGAACTGGTTTTATCATATTCTGAATTGAACGTTGAAAATGAGCTTTTCAGAGCCAGCAGAGGTCAAAATAAGCAGTAATGCAAACTCAGTCAGAGACAAAGATTTTCACTTGCAACTTGCTTTAACATGTTTAACAGTGCATGAAATGTTGTCTAAAACAAAAAGAAAATGCTTTTTAGTGGCTGGATCTGGTTTTATCACATTCTGAATTGAACGTTGAAAATGAGCTTTTCAGAGCCAGCAGAGGTCAAAATAAGCAGTAATGCAAACTCAGTCATAGACATAGATTTTCACTTGCAACTTGCTTTAACATGTTTAACAGTGCATGAAATGTTATCTAAAACAAAAAGAATAATGCATTTTAGTGGCTGGATCTGGTTTTATCACTTTCTGAATTCAACGTTGAAAATGAGCTTTTCAGAGCCAGCAGAGGTCAAAATAAGCAGTAATGCAAACTCAGTCATAGACATAGATTTTCACTTGCAACTTGCTTTAACATGTTTAACAGTGCATGAAATGTTGTCTAAAACAAAAAGAAAATGCTTTTTAGTGGCTGGAACTGGTTTTATCACATTCTGAATTGAACGTTGAAAATGAGCTTTTCAGAGCCAGCAGAGGTCAAAATAAGCAGTGATGCAAACTCAGTCATAGACATAGATTTTCACTTGCAACTTGCTTTAACATGTTTAACAGTGCATGAAATGTTGTCTAAAACAAAAAGAAAATGCTTTTTAGTGGCTGGAACTGGTTTTATCACATTCTGAATTGAACGTTGAAAATGAGCTTTTCAGAGCCAGCAGAGGTCAAAATAAGCAGTAATGCAAACTCAGTCAGAGACAAAGATTTTCACTTGCAACTTGCTTTAACATATTTAACAGTGCATGAAATGTTGTCTAAAACAAAAAGAAAATGCTTTTTAGTGGCTGGATCTGGTTTTATCACATTCTGAATTGAACGTTGAAAATGAGCTTTTCAGAGCCAGCAGAGGTCAAAATAAGCAGTAATGCAAACTCAGTCATAGACATAGATTTTCACTTGCAACTTGCTTTAACATGTTTAACAGTGCATGAAATGTTATCTAAAACAAAAAGAATAATGCATTTTAGTGGCTGGAACTGGTTTTATCACATTCTGAATTGAACGTTGAAAATGAGCTTTTCAGAGCCAGCAGAGGTCAAAATAAGCAGTAATGCAAACTCAGTCATAGACATAGATTTTCACTTGCAACTTGCTTTAAACATGTTTAACAGTGCATGAAATGTTATCTTAAACAAAAAGAATAATGCATTTTAGTGGCTGGAACTGGTTTTATCACATTCTGAATTGAACGTTGAAAATGAGCTTTTCAGAGCCAGCAGAGGTCAAAATAAGCAGTAATGCAAACTCAGTCATAGACATAGATTTTCACTTGCAACTTTCTTAAACATATTTAACAGTGCATGAAATGTTGTCTAAAACAAAAAGCTAATGCTTTTTAGTGGCTGGAACTGGTTTTATCACATTCTGAATTGAACGTTGAAAATGAGCTTTTCAGAGCCAGCAGAGGTCAAAATAAGCAGTAATGCAAACTCAGTCAGAGACATAGATTTTCACTTGCAACTTGCTTTAACATGTTTAACAGTGCATGAAATGTTGTCTAAAACAAAAACATAATGCTTTTTAGTGGCTGGAACTGGTTTTATCACATTCTGAATTGAACGTTGAAAATGAGCTTTTCAGAGCCAGCAGAGGTCAAAATAAGCAGTAATGCAAACTCAGTCATAGACATAGATTTTCACTTGCAACTTGCTTTAACATGTTTAACAGTGCATGAAATGCTGTCTAAAACAAAAAGAAAATGCTTTTTAGTGGCTGGAACTGGTTTTATCACATTCTGAATTGAACGTTGAAAATGAGCTTTTCAGAGCCAGCAGAGGTCAAAATAAGCAGTAATGCAAACTCAGTCAGAGACAAAGATTTTCACTTGCAACTTGCTTTAACATATTTAACAGTGCATGAAATGTTGTCTAAAACAAAAAGAAAATGCTTTTTAGTGGCTGGAACTGGTTTTATCACATTCTGAATTGAACGTTGAAAATGAGCTTTTCAGAGCCAGCAGAGGTCAAAATAAGCAGTAATGCAAACTCAGTCATAGACATAGATTTTCACTTGCAACTTTCTTAAACATATTTAACAGTGCATGAAATGTTGTCTAAAACAAAAAGATAATGCTTTTTAGTGGCTGGAACTGGTTTTATCACATTCTGAATTGAACGTTGAAAATGAGCTTTTCAGAGCCAGCAGAGGTCAAAATAAGCAGTAATGCAAACTCAGTCAGAGACATAGATTTTCACTTGCAACTTGCTTTAACATGTTTAACAGTGCATGAAATGTTGTCTAAAACAAAAAGAAAATGCTTTTTAGTGGCTGGAACTGGTTTTATCACATTCTGAATTGAACGTTGAAAATGAGCTTTTCAGAGCCAGCAGAGGTCAAAATAAGCAGTAATGCAAACTCAGTCATAGACATAGATTTTCACTTGCAACTTGCTTTAACATGTTTAACAGTGCATGAAATGTTGTCTAAAACAAAAAGAAAATGCTTTTTAGTGGCTGGAACTGGTTTTATCACATTCTGAATTGAACGTTGAAAATGAGCTTTTCAGAGCCAGCAGAGGTCAAAATAAGCAGTAATGCAAACTCAGTCAGAGACAAAGATTTTTACTTGCAACTTGCTTTAACATATTTAACAGTGCATGAAATGTTGTCTAAAACAAAAAGAAAATGCTTTTTAGTGGCTGGAACTGGTTTTATCACATTCTGAATTGAACGTTGAAAATGAGCTTTTCAGAGCCAGCAGAGGTCAAAATAAGCAGTAATGCAAACTCAGTCAGAGACATAGATTTTCACTTGCAACTTGCTTTAACATGTTTAACAGTGCATGAAATGTTGTCTAAAACAAAAAGATAATGCTTTTTAGTGGCTGGAACTGGTTTTATCACATTCTGAATTGAACGTTGAAAATGAGCTTTTCAGAGCCAGCAGAGGTCAAAATAAGCAGTAATGCAAACTCAGTCATAGACATAGATTTTCACTTGCAACTTGCTTTAACATGTTTAACAGTGCATGAAATGTTATCTAAAACAAAAAGAATAATGCATTTTAGTGGCTGGATCTGGTTTTATCACTTTCTGAATTCAACGTTGAAAATGAGCTGTTCTCAGCCAGCAGAGGTCAAAATAAGCAGTAATGCAAACTCAGTCATAGACATAGATTTTCACTTGCAACTTGCTTTAACATATTTAACAGTGCATGAAATGTTGTCTAAAACAAAAAGAAAATGCTTTTTAGTGGCTGGAACTGGTTTTATCACATTCTGAATTGAACGTTGAAAATGAGCTTTTCAGAGCCAGCAGAGGTCAAAATAAGCAGTAATGCAAACTCAGTCATAGACATAGATTTTCACTTGCAACTTGCTTTAACATGTTTAACAGTGCATGAAATGTTATCTTAAACAAAAAGAATAATGCATTTTAGTGGCTGGAACTGGTTTTATCACATTCTGAATTGAACGTTGAAAATGAGCTTTTCAGAGCCAGCAGAGGTCAAAATAAGCAGTAATGCAAACTCAGTCATAGACATAGATTTTCACTTGCAACTTGCTTTAACATATTTAACAGTGCATGAAATGTTGTCTAAAACAAAAAGCTAATTCTTTTTAGTGGCTGGAACTGGTTTTATCACATTCTGAATTGAACGTTGAAAATGAGCTTTTCAGAGCCAGCAGAGGTCAAAATAAGCAGTAATGCAAACTCAGTCAGAGACATAGATTTTCACTTGCAACTTGCTTTAACATGTTTAACAGTGCATGAAATGTTGTCTAAAACAAAAACATAATGCTTTTTAGTGGCTGGAACTGGTTTAATCATATTCTGAATTGAACGTTGAAAATGAGCTTTTCAGAGCCAGCAAAGGTCAAAATAAGCAGTAATGCAAACTCAGTCATAGACATAGATTTTCACTTGCAACTTGCTTTAACATGTTTAACAGTGCATGAAATGTTGTCTAAAACAAAAAGAAAATGCTTTTTAGTGGCTGGAACTGGTTTTATCACATTCTGAATTGAACGTTGAAAATGAGCTTTTCAGAGCCAGCAGAGGTCAAAATAAGCAGTAATGCAAACTCAGTCAGAGACATAGATTTTCACTTGCAACTTGCTTTAACATATTTAACAGTGCATGAAATGTTGTCTAAAACAAAAAGAAAATGCTTTTTAGTGGCTGGAACTGGTTTTATCACATTCTGAATTGAACGTTGAAAATGAGCTTTTCAGAGCCAGCAGAGGTCAAAATAAGCAGTAATGCAAACTCAGTCATAGACATAGATTTTCACTTGCAACTTTCTTAAACATATTTAACAGTGCATGAAATGTTGTCTAAAACAAAAAGATAATGCTTTTTAGTGGCTGGAACTGGTTTTATCACATTCTGAATTGAACGTTGAAAATGAGCTTTTCAGAGCCAGCAGAGGTCAAAATAAGCAGTAATGCAAACTCAGTCAGAGACATAGATTTTCACTTGCAACTTGCTTTAACATGTTTAACAGTGCATGAAATGTTGTCTAAAACAAAAAGAATGATGCATTTTAGTGGCTGGATCTGGTTTTATCACTTTCTGAATTCAACGTTGAAAATGAGCTGTTCTCAGCCAGCAGAGGTCAAAATAAACAGTAATGCAAACTCAGTCAGAGACATAGATTTTCACTTGCAACTTGCTTTAACATGTTTAACAGTGCATGAATTGTTGTCTAAAACAAAAAGAATGATGCATTTTAGTGGCTGGATCTGGTTTTATCACATTCTGAATTGAACGTTGAAAATGAGCTTTTCAGAGCCAGCAGAGGTCAAAATAAGCAGTAATGCAAACTCAGTCAGAGACATAGATTTTCACTTGCAACTTGCTTTAACATGTTTAACAGTGCATGAAATATTGTCTAAAACAAAAAGAAAATGCTTTTTAGTGGCTGGACCTGGTTTTATCACATTCTGAAGTGAACGTTGAAAATGAGCTTTTCAGAGCCAGCAGAGGTCAAAATAAGCAGTAATGCAAACTCAGTCAGAGACATAGATATTCACTTGCAACTTGCTTTAACATGTTTAACAGTGCATGAAATGTTGTCTAAAACAAAAAGAATGATGCATTTTGGTGGCTGGATCTGGTTTTATCACTTTCTGAATTCAACGTTGAAAATGAGCTGTTCTCAGCCAGCAGAGGTCAAAATAAACAGTAATGCAAACTCAGTCAGAGACATAGATTTTCACTTGCAACTTGCTTTAACATGTTTAACAGTGCATGAAATGTTGTCTAAAACAAAAAGAAAATGCTTTTTAGTGGCTGGATCTGGTTTTATCACATTCTGAATTGAACGTTGAAAATGAGCTTATCTCAGCCAGCAGAAGGGTCAAATCACAGTAATGCAAACTCAGTCAGTGACATAGATTTTCACTTGCAACTTGCTTTAACATGTTTAACAGTGCATGAAATGTTGTCTAAAACAAAAAGAATGATGCATTTTAGTAGCTGGATCTGGTTTTATCACATTCTGTGATGGACGTTGAAAATGAGCTTTTCAGAGCCAGCAGAGATCAAAATAAGCAGTAATGCAAACTCAGTCATAGACATAGATTTTCACTTGCAACTTTCTTAAACATATTTAACAGTGCATGAAATGTTGTCTAAAACAAAAAGAAAATGCTTTTTAGTGGCTGGAACTGGTTTTATCACATTCTGAATTGAACGTTGAAAATGAGCTTTTCAGAGCCAGCAGAGGTCAAAATAAGCAGTAATGCAAACTCAGTCAGAGACATAGATTTTCACTTGCAACTTGCTTTAACATGTTTAACAGTGCATGAAATGTTGTCTAAAACAAAAAGATAATGCTTTTTAGTGGCTGGAACTGGTTTTATCACATTCTGAATTGAACGTTGAAAATGAGCTTTTCAGAGCCAGCAGAGGTCAAAATAAGCAGTAATGCAAACTCAGTCATAGACATAGATTTTCACTTGCAACTTGCTTTAACATGTTTAACAGTGCATGAAATGTTGTCTAAAACAAAAAGAAAATGCTTTTTAGTGGCTGGAACTGGTTTTATCACATTCTGAATTGAACGTTGAAAATGAGCTTTTCAGAGCCAGCAGAGGTCAAAATAAGCAGTAATGCAAACTCAGTCATAGACATAGATTTTCACTTGCAACTTGCTTTAACATGTTTAACAGTGCATGAAATGTTGTCTAAAACAAAAAGAAAATGCTTTTTAGTGGCTGGAACTGGTTTTATCACATTCTGAATTGAACGTTGAAAATGAGCTTTTCAGAGCCAGCAGAGGTCAAAATAAGCAGTAATGCAAACTCAGTCAGAGACAAAGATTTTCACTTGCAACTTGCTTTAACATGTTTAACAGTGCATGAAATGTTGTCTAAAACAAAAAGAAAATGCTTTTTAGTGGCTGGATCTGGTTTTATCACATTCTGAATTGAACGTTGAAAATGAGCTTTTCAGAGCCAGAAGAGGTCAAAATAAGCAGTAATGCAAACTCAGTCATAGACATAGATTTTCACTTGCAACTTGCTTTAACATGTTTAACAGTGCATGAAATGTTATCTAAAACAAAAAGAATAATGCATTTTAGTGGCTGGAACTGGTTTTATCACATTCTGAATTGAACGTTGAAAATGAGCTTTTCAGAGCCAGCAGAGGTCAAAATAAGCAGTGATGCAAACTCAGTCATAGACATAGATTTTCACTTGCAACTTTCTTAAACATATTTAACAGTGCATGAAATGTTGTCTAAAACAAAAAGAAAATGCTTTTTAGTGGCTGGAACTGGTTTTATCACATTCTGAATTGAACGTTGAAAATGAGCTTTTCAGAGCCAGCAGAGGTCAAAATAAGCAGTAATGCAAACTCAGTCAGAGACATAGATTTTCACTTGCAACTTGCTTTAACATGTTTAACAGTGCATGAAATGTTGTCTAAAACAAAAAGATAATGCTTTTTAGTGGCTGGAACTGGTTTTATCACATTCTGAATTGAACGTTGAAAATGAGCTTTTAGGAGCCAGCAGAGGTCAAAATAAGCAGTAATGCAAACTCAGTCAGAGACAAAGATTTTCACTTGCAACTTGCTTTAACATGTTTAACAGTGCATGAAATGTTTTCTAAAACAAAAAGAAAATGCTTTTTAGTGGCTGGATCTGGTTTTATCACATTCTGAATTGAACGTTGAAAATGAGCTTTTCAGAGCCAGCAGAGGTCAAAATAAGCAGTAATGCAAACTCAGTCATAGACATAGATTTTCACTTGCATCTTGCTTTAACATGTTTAACAGTGCATGAAATGTTATCTAAAACAAAAAGAATAATGCATTTTAGTGGCTGGATCTGGTTTTATCACTTTCTGAATTCAACGTTGAAAATGAGCTGTTCTCAGCCAGCAGAGGTCAAAATAAGCAGTAATGCAAACTCAGTCAGAGACATAGATTTTCACTTGCAACTTGCTTTAACATGTTTAACAGTGCATGAATTGTTGTCTAAAACAAAAAGAAAATGCTTTTTAGTGGCTGGAACTGGTTTTATCACATTCTGAATTGAACGTTGAAAATGAGCTTTTCAGAGCCAGCAGAGGTCAAAATAAGCAGTGATGCAAACTCAGTCATAGACATAGATTTTCACTTGCAACTTTCTTAAACATATTTAACAGTGCATGAAATGTTGTCTAAAACAAAAAGAAAATGCTTTTTAGTGGCTGGAACTGGTTTTATCACATTCTGAATTGAACGTTGAAAATGAGCTTTTCAGAGCCAGCAGAGGTCAAAATAAGCAGTAATGCAAACTCAGTCAGAGACATAGATTTTCACTTACAACTTGCTTTAACATGTTTAACAGTGCATGAAATGTTGTCTAAAACAAAAAGATAATGCTTTTTAGTGGCTGGAACTGGTTTTATCACATTCTAAATTGAACGTTGAAAATGAGCTTATCTCAGCCAGCAGAAGGGTCAAATCACAGTAATGCAAACTCAGTCAGTGACATAGATTTTCACTTGCAACTTGCTTTAACATGTTTAACAGTGCATGAAATGTTGTCTAAAACAAAAAGAATGATGCATTTTAGTAGCTGGATCTGGTTTTATCACATTCTGTGATGGACGTTGAAAATGAGCTTTTCAGAGCCAGCAGAGATCAAAATAAGCAGTAATGCAAACTCAGTCATAGACATAGATTTTCACTTGCAACTTTCTTAAACATATTTAACAGTGCATGAAATGTTGTCTAAAACAAAAAGAAAATGCTTTTTAGTGGCTGGAACTGGTTTTATCACATTCTGAATTGAACGTTGAAAATGAGCTTTTCAGAGCCAGCAGAGGTCAAAATAAGCAGTAATGCAAACTCAGTCATAGACATAGATTTTCACTTGCAACTTGCTTTAACATGTTTAACAGTGCATGAAATGTTGTCTAAAACAAAAAGATAATGCTTTTTAGTGGCTGGAACTGGTTTTATCACATTCTGAATTGAACGTTGAAAATGAGCTTTTCAGAGCCAGCAGAGGTCAAAATAAGCAGTAATGCAAACTCAGTCATAGACATAGATTTTCACTTGCAACTTGCTTTAACATGTTTAACAGTGCATGAAATGTTGTCTAAAACAAAAAGAAAATGCTTTTTAGTGGCTGGATCTGGTTTTATCACATTCTGAATTGAACGTTGAAAATGAGCTTTTCAGAGCCAGCAGAGGTCAAAATAAGCAGTGATGCAAACTCAGTCATAGACATAGATTTTCACTTGCAACTTTCTTAAACATATTTAACAGTGCATGAAATGTTGTCTAAAACAAAAAGAAAATGCTTTTTAGTGGCTGGAACTGGTTTTATCACATTCTGAATTGAACGTTGAAAATGAGCTTTTCAGAGCCAGCAGAGGTCAAAATAAGCAGTAATGCAAACTCAGTCATAGACATAGATTTTCACTTGCAACTTGCTTTAACATGTTTAACAGTGCATGAAATGTTGTCTAAAACAAAAAGAATGATGCATTTTAGTAGCTGGATCTGGTTTTATCACATTCTGTGATGGACGTTGAAAATGAGCTTTTCAGAGCCAGCAGAGGTCAAAATAAGCAGTAATGCAAACTCAGTCAGAGACATAGATTTTCACTTGCAACTTTCTTAAACATATTTAACAGTGCATGAAATGTTGTCTAAAACAAAAAGAAAATGCTTTTTAGTGGCTGGAACTGGTTTTATCACATTCTGAATTGAACGTTGAAAATGAGCTTTTCAGAGCCAGCAGAGGTCAAAATAAGCAGTAATGCAAACTCAGTCAGAGACAAAGATTTTCACTTGCAACTTGCTTTAACATGTTTAACAGTGCATGAAATGTTGTCTAAAACAAAAAGAAAATGCTTTTTAGTGGCTGGATCTGGTTTTATCACATTCTGAATTGAACGTTGAAAATGAGCTTTTCAGAGCCAGCAGAGGTCAAAATAAGCAGTAATGCAAACTCAGTCATAGACATAGATTTTCACTTGCAACTTGCTTTAACATGTTTAACAGTGCATGAAATGTTATCTAAAACAAAAAGAATAATGCATTTTAGTGGCTGGATCTGGTTTTATCACTTTCTGAATTCAACGTTGAAAATGAGCTGTTCTCAGCCAGCAGAGGTCAAAATAAGCAGTAATGCAAACTCAGTCATAGACATAGATTTTCACTTGCAACTTGCTTTAACATATTTAAAAGTGCATGAAATGTTGTCTAAAACAAAAAGAAAATGCTTTTTAGTGGCTGGATCTGGTTTTATCACATTCTGAATTGAACGTTGAAAATGAGCTTTTCAGAGCCAGCAGAGGTCAAAATAAGCAGTAATGCAAACTCAGTCAGAGACATAGATTTTCACTTGCAACTTGCTTTAACATGTTTAACAGTGCATGAAATGTTATCTAAAACAAAAAGAATAATGCATTTTAATGGCTGGATCTGGTTTTATCACTTTCTGAATTCAACGTTGAAAATGAGCTTTTCAGAGCCAGCAGAGGTCAAAATAAGCAGTAATGCAAACTCAGTCAGAGACAAAGATTTTCACTTGCAACTTGCTTTAACATGTTTAACAGTGCATGAAATGTTGTCTAAAACAAAAAGAAAATGCTTTTTAGTGGCTGGATCTGGTTTTATCACATTCTGAATTGAACGTTGAAAATGAGCTTTTCAGAGCCAGCAGAGGTCAAAATAAGCAGTAATGCAAACTCAGTCAGAGACAAAGATTTTCACTTGCAACTTGCTTTAACATGTTTAACAGTGCATGAAATGTTGTCTAAAACAAAAAGAAAATGCTTTTTAGTGGCTGGATCTGGTTTTATCACATTCTGAATTGAACGTTGAAAATGAGCTTTTCAGAGCCAGCAGAGGTCAAAATAAGCAGTAATGCAAACTCAGTCATAGACATAGACTTTCACTTGCAACTTGCTTTAACATGTTTAACAGTGCATGAAATGTTATCTAAAACAAAAAGAATAATGCATTTTAGTGGCTGGATCTGGTTTTATCACTTTCTGAATTCAACGTTGAAAATGAGCTGTTCTCAGCCAGCAGAGGTCAAAATAAGCAGTAATGCAAACTCAGTCAGAGACATAGATTTTCACTTGCAACTTGCTTTAACATGTTTAACAGTGCATGAATTGTTGTCTAAAACAAAAAGAAAATGCTTTTTAGTGGCTGGAACTGGTTTTATCACATTCTGAATTGAACGTTGAAAATGAGCTTTTCAGAGCCAGCAGAGGTCAAAATAAGCAGTGATGCAAACTCAGTCATAGACATAGATTTTCACTTGCAACTTTCTTAAACATATTTAACAGTGCATGAAATGTTGTCTAAAACAAAAAGAAAATGCTTTTTAGTGGCTGGAACTGGTTTTATCACATTCTGAATTGAACGTTGAAAATGAGCTTTTCAGAGCCAGCAGAGGTCAAAGTAAGCAGTAATGCAAACTCAGTCAGAGACATAGATTTTCACTTGCAACTTGCTTTAACATGTTTAACAGTGCATGAAATATTATCTAAAACAAAAAGAATAATGCATTTTAGTGGCTGGATCTGGTTTTATCACTTTCTGAATTCAACGTTGAAAATGAGCTGTTCTCAGCCAGCAGAGGTCAAAATAAGCAGTAATGCAAACTCAGTCATAGACATAGATTTTCACTTGCAACTTGCTTTAACATATTTAACAGTGCATGAAATGTTGTCTAAAACAAAAAGAAAATGCTTTTTAGTGGCTGGATCTGGTTTTATCACATTCTGAATTGAACGTTGAAAATGAGCTTTTCAGAGCCAGCAGAGGTCAAAATAAGCAGTAATGCAAACTCAGTCAGAGACATAGATTTTCACTTGCAACTTGCTTTAACATGTTTAACAGTGCATGAAATGTTGTCTAAAACAAAAAGATAATGCTTTTTAGTGGCTGGAACTGGTTTTATCACATTCTGAATTGAACGTTGAAAATGAGCTTTTCAGAGCCAGCAGAGGTCAAAATAAGCAGTAATGCAAACTCAGTCAGAGACATAGATTTTCACTTGCAACTTGCTTTAACATGTTTAACAGTGCATGAAATGTTGTCTAAAACAAAAAGATAATGCTTTTTAGTGGCTGGAACTGGTTTATCACATTCTGAATTGAACGTTGAAAATGAGCTTTTCAGAGCCAGCAGAGGTCAAAATAAGCAGTAATGCAAACTCAGTCAGAGACATAGATTTTCACTTGCAACTTGCTTTAACATGTTTAACAGTGCATGAATTGTTGTCTAAAACAAAAAGAAAATGCTTTTTAGTGGCTGGACCTGGTTTTATCACATTCTGAATTGAACGTTGAAAATGAGCTTTTCAAAGCCAGCAGAGGTCAAAATAAGCAGTGATGCAAACTCAGTCATAGACAAAGATTTTCACTTGCAACTTGCTTTAACATGTTTAACAGTGCATGAAATATTATCTAAAACAAAAAGAATAATGCATTTTAGTGGCTGGATCTGGTTTTATCACTTTCTGAATTCAACGTTGAAAATGAGCTGTTCTCAGCCAGCAGAGGTCAAAATAAGCAGTAATGCAAACTCAGTCATAGACATAGATTTTCACTTGCAACTTGCTTTAACATATTTAACAGTGCATGAAATGTTGTCTAAAACAAAAAGAAAATGCTTTTTAGTGGCTGGATCTGGTTTTATCACATTCTGAATTGAACGTTGAAAATGAGCTTTTCAGAGCCAGCAGAGGTCAAAATAAGCAGTAATGCAAACTCAGTCAGAGACATAGATTTCACTTGCAACTTGCTTTAACATGTTTAACAGTGCATGAAATGTTGTCTAAAACAAAAAGATAATGCTTTTTAGTGGCTGGAACTGGTTTTATCACATTCTGAATTGAACGTTGAAAATGAGCTTTTCAGAGCCAGCAGAGGTCAAAATAAGCAGTAATGCAAACTCAGTCAGAGACATAGATTTTCACTTGCAACTTGCTTTAACATGTTTAACAGTGCATGAAATGTTGTCTAAAACAAAAAGATAATGCTTTTTAGTGGCTGGAACTGGTTTTATCACATTCTGAATTGAACGTTGAAAATGAGCTTTTCAGAGCCAGCAGAGGTCAAAATAAGCAGTAATGCAAACTCAGTCAGAGACATAGATTTTCACTTGCAACTTGCTTTAACATGTTTAACAGTGCATGAATTGTTGTCTAAAACAAAAAGAAAATGCTTTTTAGTGGCTGGAACTGGTTTTATCACATTCTGAATTGAACGTTGAAAATGAGCTTTTCAGAGCCAGCAGAGGTCAAAATAAGCAGTGATGCAAACTCAGTCATAGACATAGATTTTCACTTGCAACTTTCTTAAACATATTTAACAGTGCATGAAATGTTGTTTAAAACAAAAAGAAAATGCTTTTTAGTGGCTGGAACTGGTTTTATCACATTCTGAATTGAACGTTGAAAATGAGCTTTTCAGAGCCAGCAGAGGTCAAAATAAGCAGTAATGCAAACTCAGTCAGAGACATAGATTTTCACTTGCAACTTGCTTTAACATGTTTAACAGTGCATGAAATATTATCTAAAACAAAAAGAATAATGCATTTTAGTGGCTGGATCTGGTTTTATCACTTTCTGAATTCAACGTTGAAAATGAGCTGTTCTCAGCCAGCAGAGGTCAAAATAAGCAGTAATGCAAACTCAGTCATAGACATAGATTTTCACTTGCAACTTGCTTTAACATATTTAACAGTGCATGAAATGTTGTCTAAAACAAAAAGAAAATGCTTTTTAGTGGCTGGATCTGGTTTTATCACATTCTGAATTGAACGTTGAAAATGAGCTTTTCAGAGCCAGCAGAGGTCAAAATAAGCAGTAATGCAAACTCAGTCAGAGACATAGATTTTCACTTGCAACTTGCTTTAACATGTTTAACAGTGCATGAAATGTTGTCTAAAACAAAAAGATAATGCTTTTTAGTGGCTGGAACTGGTTTTATCACATTCTGAATTGAACGTTGAAAATGAGCTTTTCAGAGCCAGCAGAGGTCAAAATAAGCAGTAATGCAAACTCAGTCAGAGACATAGATTTTCACTTGCAACTTGCTTTAACATGTTTAACAGTGCATGAAATGTTGTCTAAAACAAAAAGATAATGCTTTTTAGTGGCTGGAACTGGTTTATCACATTCTGAATTGAACGTTGAAAATGAGCTTTTCAGAGCCAGCAGAGGTCAAAATAAGCAGTAATGCAAACTCAGTCAGAGACATAGATTTTCACTTGCAACTTGCTTTAACATGTTTAACAGTGCATGAATTGTTGTCTAAAACAAAAAGAAAATGCTTTTTAGTGGCTGGAACTGGTTTTATCACATTCTGAATTGAACGTTGAAAATGAGCTTTTCAGAGCCAGCAGAGGTCAAAATAAGCAGTGATGCAAACTCAGTCATAGACATAGATTTTCACTTGCAACTTGCTTTAACATGTTTAACAGTGCATGAAATATTATCTAAAACAAAAAGAATAATGCATTTTAGTGGCTGGATCTGGTTTTATCACTTTCTGAATTCAACGTTGAAAATGAGCTGTTCTCAGCCAGCAGAGGTCAAAATAAGCAGTAATGCAAACTCAGTCATAGACATAGATTTTCACTTGCAACTTGCTTTAACATATTTAACAGTGCATGAAATGTTGTCTAAAACAAAAAGAAAATGCTTTTTAGTGGCTGGATCTGGTTTTATCACATTCTGAATTGAACGTTGAAAATGAGCTTTTCAGAGCCAGCAGAGGTCAAAATAAGCAGTAATGCAAACTCAGTCAGAGACATAGATTTTCACTTGCAACTTGCTTTAACATGTTTAACAGTGCATGAAATGTTGTCTAAAACAAAAAGATAATGCTTTTTAGTGGCTGGAACTGGTTTTATCACATTCTGAATTGAACGTTGAAAATGAGCTTTTCAGAGCCAGCAGAGGTCAAAATAAGCAGTAATGCAAACTCAGTCAGAGACATAGATTTTCACTTGCAACTTGCTTTAACATGTTTAACAGTGCATGAAATGTTGTCTAAAACAAAAAGATAATGCTTTTTAGTGGCTGGAACTGGTTTTATCACATTCTGAATTGAACGTTGAAAATGAGCTTTTCAGAGCCAGCAGAGGTCAAAATAAGCAGTAATGCAAACTCAGTCAGAGACATAGATTTTCACTTGCAACTTGCTTTAACATGTTTAACAGTGCATGAATTGTTGTCTAAAACAAAAAGAAAATGCTTTTTAGTGGCTGGAACTGGTTTTATCACATTCTGAATTGAACGTTGAAAATGAGCTTTTCAGAGCCAGCAGAGGTCAAAATAAGCAGTGATGCAAACTCAGTCATAGACATAGATTTTCACTTGCAACTTTCTTAAACATATTTAACAGTGCATGAAATGTTGTTTAAAACAAAAAGAAAATGCTTTTTAGTGGCTGGAACTGGTTTTATCACTTTCTGAATTCAACGTTGAAAATGAGCTGTTCTCAGCCAGCAGAGGTCAAAATAAGCAGTAATGCAAACTCAGTCATAGACATAGATTTTCACTTGCAACTTGCTTTAACATATTTAACAGTGCATGAAATGTTGTCTAAAACAAAAAGAAAATGCTTTTTAGTGGCTGGATCTGGTTTTATCACATTCTGAATTGAACGTTAAAAATGAGCTTTTCAGAGCCAGCAGAGGTCAAAATAAGCAGTAATGCAAACTCAGTCAGAGACATAGATTTTCACTTGCAACTTGCTTTAACATGTTTAACAGTGCATGAAATGTTGTCTAAAACAAAAAGATAATGCTTTTTAGTGGCTGGAACTGGTTTTATCACATTCTGAATTGAACGTTGAAAATGAGCTTTTCAGAGCCAGCAGAGGTCAAAATAAGCAGTAATGCAAACTCAGTCAGAGACATAGATTTTCACTTGCAACTTGCTTTAACATGTTTAACAGTGTATGAAATGTTGTCTAAAACAAAAAGATAATGCTTTTTAGTGGCTGGAACTGGTTTTATCACATTCTGAATTGAACGTTGAAAATGAGCTTTTCAGAGCCAGCAGAGGTCAAAATAAGCAGTAATGCAAACTCAGTCAGAGACATAGATTTTCACTTGCAACTTGCTTTAACATGTTTAACAGTGCATGAATTGTTGTCTAAAACAAAAAGAAAATGCTTTTTAGTGGCTGGAACTGGTTTTATCACATTCTGAATTGAACGTTGAAAATGAGCTTTTCAGAGCCAGCAGAGGTCAAAATAAGCAGTGATGCAAACTCAGTCATAGACATAGATTTTCACTTGCAACTTTCTTAAACATATTTAACAGTGCATGAAATGTTGTTTAAAACAAAAAGAAAATGCTTTTTAGTGGCTGGAACTGGTTTTATCACATTCTGAATTGAACGTTGAAAATGAGCTTTTCAGAGCCAGCAGAGGTCAAAATAAGCAGTAATGCAAACTCAGTCAGAGACATAGATTTTCACTTGCAACTTGCTTTAACATGTTTAACAGTGCATGAAATATTATCTAAAACAAAAAGAATAATGCATTTTAGTGGCTGGATCTGGTTTTATCACTTTCTGAATTCAACGTTGAAAATGAGCTGTTCTCAGCCAGCAGAGGTCAAAATAAGCAGTAATGCAAACTCAGTCATAGACATAGATTTTCACTTGCAACTTGCTTTAACATATTTAACAGTGCATGAAATGTTGTCTAAAACAAAAAGAAAATGCTTTTTAGTGGCTGGATCTGGTTTTATCACATTCTGAATTGAACGTTGAAAATGAGCTTTTCAGAGCCAGCAGAGGTCAAAATAAGCAGTAATGCAAACTCAGTCAGAGACATAGATTTTCACTTGCAACTTGCTTTAACATGTTTAACAGTGCATGAAATGTTGTCTAAAACAAAAAGATAATGCTTTTTAGTGGCTGGAACTGGTTTTATCACATTCTGAATTGAACGTTGAAAATGAGCTTTTCAGAGCCAGCAGAGGTCAAAATAAGCAGTAATGCAAACTCAGTCAGAGACATAGATTTTCACTTGCAACTTGCTTTAACATGTTTAACAGTGCATGAAATGTTGTCTAAAACAAAAAGATAATGCTTTTTAGTGGCTGGAACTGGTTTTATCACATTCTGAATTGAACGTTGAAAATGAGCTTTTCAGAGCCAGCAGAGGTCAAAATAAGCAGTAATGCAAACTCAGTCAGAGACATAGATTTTCACTTGCAACTTGCTTTAACATGTTTAACAGTGCATGAAATGTTGTCTAAAACAAAAAGATAATGCTTTTTAGTGGCTGGAACTGGTTTTATCACATTCTGAATTGAACGTTGAAAATGAGCTTTTCAGAGCCAGCAGAGGTCAAAATAAGCAGTAATGCAAACTCAGTCATAGACATAGATTTTCACTTGCAACTTGCTTTAACATGTTTAACAGTGCATGAAATGTTATCTAAAACAAAAAGAATAATGCATTTTAGTGGCTGGATCTGGTTTTATCACTTTCTGAATTCAACGTTGAAAATGAGCTGTTCTCAGCCAGCAGAGGTCAAAATAAGCAGTAATGCAAACTCAGTCATAGACATAGATTTTCACTTGCAACTTGCTTTAACATATTTAAAAGTGCATGAAATGTTGTCTAAAACAAAAAGAAAATGCTTTTTAGTGGCTGGATCTGGTTTTATCACATTCTGAATTGAACGTTGAAAATGAGCTTTTCAGAGCCAGCAGAGGTCAAAATAAGCAGTAATGCAAACTCAGTCAGAGACATAGATTTTCACTTGCAACTTGCTTTAACATGTTTAACAGTGCATGAAATGTTGTCTAAAACAAAAAGATAATGCTTTTTAGTGGCTGGAACTGGTTTTATCACATTCTGAATTGAACGTTGAAAATGAGCTTTTCAGAGCCAGCAGAGGTCAAAATAAGCAGTAATGCAAACTCAGTCAGAGACAAAGATTTTCACTTGCAACTTGCTTTAACATGTTTAACAGTGCATGAAATGTTGTCTAAAACAAAAAGAAAATGCTTTTTAGTGGCTGGATCTGGTTTTATCACATTCTGAATTGAACGTTGAAAATGAGCTTTTCAGAGCCAGCAGAGGTCAAAATAAGCAGTAATGCAAACTCAGTCATAGACATAGATTTTCACTTGCAACTTGCTTTAACATGTTTAACAGTGCATGAAATGTTATCTAAAACAAAAAGAATAATGCATTTTAATGGCTGGATCTGGTTTTATCACTTTCTGAATTCAACGTTGAAAATGAGCTTTTCAGAGCCAGCAGAGGTCAAAATAAGCAGTAATGCAAACTCAGTCAGAGACAAAGATTTTCACTTGCAACTTGCTTTAACATGTTTAACAGTGCATGAAATGTTGTCTAAAACAAAAAGAAAATGCTTTTTAGTGGCTGGATCTGGTTTTATCACATTCTGAATTGAACGTTGAAAATGAGCTTTTCAGAGCCAGCAGAGGTCAAAATAAGCAGTAATGCAAACTCAGTCATAGACATAGATTTTCACTTGCAACTTGCTTTAACATGTTTAACAGTGCATGAAATGTTATCTAAAACAAAAAGAATAATGCATTTAAGTGGCTGGATCTGGTTTTATCACTTTCTGAATTCAACGTTGAAAATGAGCTGTTCTCAGCCAGCAGATGTCAAAATAAGCAGTAATGCAAACTCAGTCAGAGATATAGATTTTCACTTGCAACTTGCTTTAACATGTTTAACAGTGCATGAATTGTTGTCTAAAACAAAAAGAAAATGCTTTTTAGTGGCTGGAACTGGTTTTATCACATTCTGAATTGAACGTTGAAAATGAGCTTTTCAGAGCCAGCAGAGGTCAAAATAAGCAGTGATGCAAACTCAGTCATAGACATAGATTTTCACTTGCAACTTTCTTAAACATATTTAACAGTGCATGAAATGTTGTCTAAAACAAAAAGAAAATGCTTTTTAGTGGCTAGAACTGGTTTTATCACATTCTGAATTGAACGTTGAAAATGAGCTTTTCAGAGCCAGCAGAGGTCAAAATAAGCAGTAATGCAAACTCAGTCAGAGACATAGATTTTCACTTGCAACTTCCTTTAACATGTTTAACAGTGCATGAAATGTTGTCTAAAACAAAAAGATAATGCTTTTTAGTGGCTGGAACTGGTTTTATCACATTCTGAATTGAACGTTGAAAATGAGCTTTTCAGAGCCAGCAGAGGTCAAAATAAGCAGTAATGCAAACTCAGTCAGAGACAAAGATTTTCACTTGCAACTTGCTTTAATATGTTTAACAGTGCATGAAATGTTGTCTAAAACAAAAAGAATAATGCATTTTAGTGGCTGGATCTGGTTTTATCACTTTCTGAATTCAACGTTGAAAATGAGCTGTTCTCAGCCAGCAGAGGTCAAAATAAGCAGTAATGCAAACTCAGTCATAGACATAGATTTTCACTTGCAACTTGCTTTAACATATTTAACAGTGCATGAAATGTTGTCTAAAACAAAAAGAAAATGCTTTTTAGTGGCTGGATCTGGTTTTATCACATTCTGAATTGAACGTTGAAAATGAGCTTTTCAGAGCCAGCAGAGGTCAAAATAAGCAGTAATGCAAACTCAGTCAGAGACATAGATTTTCACTTGCAACTTGCTTTAACATGTTTAACAGTGCATGAAATGTTGTCTAAAACAAAAAGATAATGCTTTTTAGTGGCTGGAACTGGTTTTATCACATTCTGAATTGAACGTTGAAAATGAGCTTTTCAGAGCCAGCAGAGGTCAAAATAAGCAGTAATGCAAACTCAGTCAGAGACATAGATTTTCACTTGCAACTTGCTTTAACATGTTTAACAGTGCATGAAATGTTGTCTAAAACAAAAAGATAATGCTTTTTAGTGGCTGGAACTGGTTTTATCACATTCTGAATTGAACGTTGAAAATGAGCTTTTCAGAGCCAGCAGAGGTCAAAATAAGCAGTAATGCAAACTCAGTCAGAGACATAGATTTTCACTTGCAACTTGCTTTAACATGTTTAACAGTGCATGAATTGTTGTCTAAAACAAAAAGAAAATGCTTTTTAGTGGCTGGAACTGGTTTTATCACATTCTGAATTGAACGTTGAAAATGAGCTTTTCAGAGCCAGCAGAGGTCAAAATAAGCAGTGATGCAAACTCAGTCATAGACATAGATTTTCACTTGCAACTTTCTTAAACATATTTAACAGTGCATGAAATGTTGTTTAAAACAAAAAGAAAATGCTTTTTAGTGGCTGGAACTGGTTTTATCACATTCTGAATTGAACGTTGAAAATGAGCTTTTCAGAGCCAGCAGAGGTCAAAATAAGCAGTAATGCAAACTCAGTCAGAGACATAGATTTTCACTTGCAACTTGCTTTAACATGTTTAACAGTGCATGAAATATTATCTAAAACAAAAAGAATAATGCATTTTAGTGGCTGGATCTGGTTTTATCACTTTCTGAATTCAACGTTGAAAATGAGCTGTTCTCAGCCAGCAGAGGTCAAAATAAGCAGTAATGCAAACTCAGTCATAGACATAGATTTTCACTTGCAACTTGCTTTAACATGTTTAACAGTGCATGAAATGTTGTCTAAAACAAAAAGAAAATGCTTTTTAGTGGCTGGATCTGGTTTTATCACATTCTGAATTGAACGTTGAAAATGAGCTTTTCAGAGCCAGCAGAGGTCAAAATAAGCAGTAATGCAAACTCAGTCAGAGACATAGATTTTCACTTGCAACTTGCTTTAACATGTTTAACAGTGCATGAAATGTTGTCTAAAACAAAAAGATAATGCTTTTTAGTGGCTGGAACTGGTTTTATCACATTCTGAATTGAACGTTGAAAATGAGCTTTTCAGAGCCAGCAGAGGTCAAAATAAGCAGTAATGCAAACTCAGTCAGAGACATAGATTTTCACTTGCAACTTGCTTTAACATGTTTAACAGTGCATGAAATGTTGTCTAAAACAAAAAGATAATGCTTTTTAGTGGCTGGAACTGGTTTTATCACATTCTGAATTGAACGTTGAAAATGAGCTTTTCAGAGCCAGCAGAGGTCAAAATAAGCAGTAATGCAAACTCAGTCAGAGACATAGATTTTCACTTGCAACTTGCTTTAACATGTTTAACAGTGCATGAATTGTTGTCTAAAACAAAAAGAAAATGCTTTTTAGTGGCTGGAACTGGTTTTATCACATTCTGAATTGAACGTTGAAAATGAGCTTTTCAGAGCCAGCAGAGGTCAAAATAAGCAGTGATGCAAACTCAGTCATAGACATAGATTTTCACTTGCAACTTTCTTAAACATATTTAACAGTGCATGAAATGTTGTTTAAAACAAAAAGAAAATGCTTTTTAGTGGCTGGAACTGGTTTTATCACATTCTGAATTGAACGTTGAAAATGAGCTTTTCAGAGCCAGCAGAGGTCAAAATAAGCAGTAATGCAAACTCAGTCAGAGACATAGATTTTCACTTGCAACTTGCTTTAACATGTTTAACAGTGCATGAAATATTATCTAAAACAAAAAAAATAATGCATTTTAGTGGCTGGATCTGGTTTTATCACTTTCTGAATTCAACGTTGAAAATGAGCTGTTCTCAGCCAGCAGAGGTCAAAATAAGCAGTAATGCAAACTCAGTCATAGACATAGATTTTCACTTGCAACTTGCTTTAACATATTTAACAGTGCATGAAATGTTGTCTAAAACAAAAAGAAAATGCTTTTTAGTGGCTGGATCTGGTTTTATCACATTCTGAATTGAACGTTGAAAATGAGCTTTTCAGAGCCAGCAGAGGTCAAAATAAGCAGTAATGCAAACTCAGTCAGAGACATAGATTTTCACTTGCAACTTGCTTTAACATGTTTAACAGTGCATGAAATGTTGTCTAAAACAAAAAGATAATGCTTTTTAGTGGCTGGAACTGGTTTTATCACATTCTGAATTGAACGTTGAAAATGAGCTTTTCAGAGCCAGCAGAGGTCAAAATAAGCAGTAATGCAAACTCAGTCAGAGACATAGATTTTCACTTGCAACTTGCTTTAACATGTTTAACAGTGCATGAAATGTTGTCTAAAACAAAAAGATAATGCTTTTTAGTGGCTGGAACTGGTTTTATCACATTCTGAATTGAACGTTGAAAATGAGCTTTTCAGAGCCAGCAGAGGTCAAAATAAGCAGTAATGCAAACTCAGTCAGAGACATAGATTTTCACTTGCAACTTGCTTTAACATGTTTAACAGTGCATGAAATGTTGTCTAAAACAAAAAGATAATGCTTTTTAGTGGCTGGAACTGGTTTTATCACATTCTGAATTGAACGTTGAAAATGAGCTTTTCAGAGCCAGCAGAGGTCAAAATAAGCAGTAATGCAAACTCAGTCATAGACATAGATTTTCACTTGCAACTTGCTTTAACATGTTTAACAGTGCATGAAATGTTATCTAAAACAAAAAGAATAATGCATTTTAGTGGCTGGATCTGGTTTTATCACTTTCTGAATTCAACGTTGAAAATGAGCTGTTCTCAGCCAGCAGAGGTCAAAATAAGCAGTAATGCAAACTCAGTCATAGACATAGATTTTCACTTGCAACTTGCTTTAACATATTTAAAAGTGCATGAAATGTTGTCTAAAACAAAAAGAAAATGCTTTTTAGTGGCTGGATCTGGTTTTATCACATTCTGAATTGAACGTTGAAAATGAGCTTTTCAGAGCCAGCAGAGGTCAAAATAAGCAGTAATGCAAACTCAGTCAGAGACATAGATTTTCACTTGCAACTTGCTTTAACATGTTTAACAGTGCATGAAATGTTGTCTAAAACAAAAAGATAATGCTTTTTAGTGGCTGGAACTGGTTTTATCACATTCTGAATTGAACGTTGAAAATGAGCTTTTCAGAGCCAGCAGAGGTCAAAATAAGCAGTAATGCAAACTCAGTCAGAGACAAAGATTTTCACTTGCAACTTGCTTTAACATGTTTAACAGTGCATGAAATGTTGTCTAAAACAAAAAGAAAATGCTTTTTAGTGGCTGGATCTGGTTTTATCACATTCTGAATTGAACGTTGAAAATGAGCTTTTCAGAGCCAGCAGAGGTCAAAATAAGCAGTAATGCAAACTCAGTCATAGACATAGATTTTCACTTGCAACTTGCTTTAACATGTTTAACAGTGCATGAAATGTTATCTAAAACAAAAAGAATAATGCATTTTAATGGCTGGATCTGGTTTTATCACTTTCTGAATTCAACGTTGAAAATGAGCTTTTCAGAGCCAGCAGAGGTCAAAATAAGCAGTAATGCAAACTCAGTCAGAGACAAAGATTTTCACTTGCAACTTGCTTTAACATGTTTAACAGTGCATGAAATGTTGTCTAAAACAAAAAGAAAATGCTTTTTAGTGGCTGGATCTGGTTTTATCACATTCTGAATTGAACGTTGAAAATGAGCTTTTCAGAGCCAGCAGAGGTCAAAATAAGCAGTAATGCAAACTCAGTCATAGACATAGATTTTCACTTGCAACTTGCTTTAACATGTTTAACAGTGCATGAAATGTTATCTAAAACAAAAAGAATAATGCATTTTAGTGGCTGGATCTGGTTTTATCACTTTCTGAATTCAACGTTGAAAATGAGCTGTTCTCAGCCAGCAGAGGTCAAAATAAGCAGTAATGCAAACTCAGTCAGAGATATAGATTTTCACTTGCAACTTGCTTTAACATGTTTAACAGTGCATGAATTGTTGTCTAAAACAAAAAGAAAATGCTTTTTAGTGGCTGGAACTGGTTTTATCACATTCTGAATTGAACGTTGAAAATGAGCTTTTCAGAGCCAGCAGAGGTCAAAATAAGCAGTGATGCAAACTCAGTCATAGACATAGATTTTCACTTGCAACTTTCTTAAACATATTTAACAGTGCATGAAATGTTGTCTAAAACAAAAAGAAAATGCTTTTTAGTGGCTAGAACTGGTTTTATCACATTCTGAATTGAACGTTGAAAATGAGCTTTTCAGAGCCAGCAGAGGTCAAAATAAGCAGTAATGCAAACTCAGTCAGAGACATAGATTTTCACTTGCAACTTGCTTTAACATGTTTAACAGTGCATGAAATGTTGTCTAAAACAAAAAGATAATGCTTTTTAGTGGCTGGAACTGGTTTTATCACATTCTGAATTGAACGTTGAAAATGAGCTTTTCAGAGCCAGCAGAGGTCAAAATAAGCAGTAATGCAAACTCAGTCAGAGACAAAGATTTTCACTTGCAACTTGCTTTAATATGTTTAACAGTGCATGAAATGTTGTCTAAAACAAAAAGAAAATGCTTTTTAGTGGCTGGATCTGGTTTTATCACATTCTGAATTGAACGTTGAAAATGAGCTTTTCAGAGCCAGCAGAGGTCAAAATAAGCAGTAATGCAAACTCAGTCATAGACATAGACTTTCACTTGCAACTTGCTTTAACATGTTTAACAGTGCATGAAATGTTATCTAAAACAAAAAGAATAATGCATTTTAGTGGCTGGATCTGGTTTTATCACTTTCTGAATTCAACGTTGAAATGAGCTGTTCTCAGCCAGCAGAGGTCAAAATAAGCAGTAATGCAAACTCAGTCAGAGACATAGATTTTCACTTGCAACTTGCTTTAACATGTTTAACAGTGCATGAATTGTTGTCTAAAACAAAAAGAAAATGCTTTTTAGTGGCTGGAACTGGTTTTATCACATTCTGAATTGAACGTTGAAAATGAGCTTTTCAGAGCCAGCAGAGGTCAAAATAAGCAGTGATGCAAACTCAGTCATAGACATAGATTTTCACTTGCAACTTTCTTAAACATATTTAACAGTGCATGAAATGTTGTCTAAAACAAAAAGAAAATGCTTTTTAGTGGCTGGAACTGGTTTTATCACATTCTGAATTGAACGTTGAAAATGAGCTTTTCAGAGCCAGCAGAGGTCAAAATAAGCAGTAATGCAAACTCAGTCAGAGACATAGATTTTCACTTGCAACTTGCTTTAACATGTTTAACAGTGCATGAAATATTATCTAAAACAAAAAGAATAATGCATTTTAGTGGCTGGATCTGGTTTTATCACTTTCTGAATTCAACGTTGAAAATGAGCTGTTCTCAGCCAGCAGAGGTCAAAATAAGCAGTAATGCAAACTCAGTCATAGACATAGATTTTCACTTGCAACTTGCTTTAACATATTTAACAGTGCATGAAATGTTGTCTAAAACAAAAAGAAAATGCTTTTTAGTGGCTGGATCTGGTTTTATCACATTCTGAATTGAACGTTGAAAATGAGCTTTTCAGAGCCAGCAGAGGTCAAAATAAGCAGTAATGCAAACTCAGTCAGAGACATAGATTTTCACTTGCAACTTGCTTTAACATGTTTAACAGTGCATGAAATGTTGTCTAAAACAAAAAGATAATGCTTTTTAGTGGCTGGAACTGGTTTTATCACATTCTGAATTGAACGTTGAAAATGAGCTTTTCAGAGCCAGCAGAGGTCAAAATAAGCAGTAATGCAAACTCAGTCAGAGACATAGATTTTCACTTGCAACTTGCTTTAACATGTTTAACAGTGCATGAAATGTTGTCTAAAACAAAAAGATAATGCTTTTTAGTGGCTGGAACTGGTTTTATCACATTCTGAATTGAACGTTGAAAATGAGCTTTTCAGAGCCAGCAGAGGTCAAAATAAGCAGTAATGCAAACTCAGTCAGAGACAAAGATTTTCACTTGCAACTTGCTTTAATATGTTTAACAGTGCATGAAATGTTGTCTAAAACAAAAAGAAAATGCTTTTTAGTGGCTGGATCTGGTTTTATCACATTCTGAATTGAACGTTGAAAATGAGCTTTTCAGAGCCAGCAGAGGTCAAAATAAGCAGTAATGCAAACTCAGTCATAGACATAGACTTTCACTTGCAACTTGCTTTAACATGTTTAACAGTGCATGAAATGTTATCTAAAACAAAAAGAATAATGCATTTTAGTGGCTGGATCTGGTTTTATCACTTTCTGAATTCAACGTTGAAATGAGCTGTTCTCAGCCAGCAGAGGTCAAAATAAGCAGTAATGCAAACTCAGTCAGAGACATAGATTTTCACTTGCAACTTGCTTTAACATGTTTAACAGTGCATGAATTGTTGTCTAAAACAAAAAGAAAATGCTTTTTAGTGGCTGGAACTGGTTTTATCACATTCTGAATTGAACGTTGAAAATGAGCTTTTCAGAGCCAGCAGAGGTCAAAATAAGCAGTGATGCAAACTCAGTCATAGACATAGATTTTCACTTGCAACTTTCTTAAACATATTTAACAGTGCATGAAATGTTGTCTAAAACAAAAAGAAAATGCTTTTTAGTGGCTGGAACTGGTTTTATCACATTCTGAATTGAACGTTGAAAATGAGCTTTTCAGAGCCAGCAAAGGTCAAAATAAGCAGTAATGCAAACTCAGTCAGAGACATAGATTTTCACTTGCAACTTGCTTTAACATGTTTAACAGTGCATGAAATATTATCTAAAACAAAAAGAATAATGCATTTTAGTGGCTGGATCTGGTTTTATCACTTTCTGAATTCAACGTTGAAAATGAGCTGTTCTCAGCCAGCAGAGGTCAAAATAAGCAGTAATGCAAACTCAGTCATAGACATAGATTTTCACTTGCAACTTGCTTTAACATATTTAACAGTGCATGAAATGTTGTCTAAAACAAAAAGAAAATGCTTTTTAGTGGCTGGATCTGGTTTTATCACATTCTGAATTGAACGTTGAAAATGAGCTTTTCAGAGCCAGCAGAGGTCAAAATAAGCAGTAATGCAAACTCAGTCAGAGACATAGATTTTCACTTGCAACTTGCTTTAACATGTTTAACAGTGCATGAAATGTTGTCTAAAACAAAAAGATAATGCTTTTTAGTGGCTGGAACTGGTTTTATCACATTCTGAATTGAACGTTGAAAATGAGCTTTTCAGAGCCAGCAGAGGTCAAAATAAGCAGTAATGCAAACTCAGTCAGAGACATAGATTTTCACTTGCAACTTGCTTTAACATGTTTAACAGTGCATGAAATGTTGTCTAAAACAAAAAGATAATGCTTTTTAGTGGCTGGAACTGGTTTTATCACATTCTGAATTGAACGTTGAAAATGAGCTTTTCAGAGCCAGCAGAGGTCAAAATAAGCAGTAATGCAAACTCAGTCAGAGACATAGATTTTCACTTGCAACTTGCTTTAACATGTTTAACAGTGCATGAAATGTTGTCTAAAACAAAAAGATAATGCTTTTTAGTGGCTGGAACTGGTTTTATCACATTCTGAATTGAACGTTGAAAATGAGCTTTTCAGAGCCAGCAGAGGTCAAAATAAGCAGTAATGCAAACTCAGTCATAGACATAGATTTTCACTTGCAACTTGCTTTAACATGTTTAACAGTGCATGAAATGTTATCTAAAACAAAAAGAATAATGCATTTTAGTGGCTGGATCTGGTTTTATCACTTTCTGAATTCAACGTTGAAAATGAGCTTTTCAGAGCCAGCAGAGGTCAAAATAAGCAGTAATGCAAACTCAGTCAGAGACAAAGATTTTCACTTGCAACTTGCTTTAACATGTTTAACAGTGCATGAAATGTTGTCTAAAACAAAAAGAAAATGCTTTTTAGTGGCTGGATCTGATTTTATCACATTCTGAATTGAACGTTGAAAATGAGCTTTTCAGAGCCAGCAGAGGTCAAAATAAGCAGTAATGCAAACTCAGTCATAGACATAGATTTTCACTTGCAACTTGCTTTAACATGTTTAACAGTGCATGAAATGTTATCTAAAACAAAAGAATAATGCATTTTAGTGGCTGGATCTGGTTTTATCACTTTCTGAATTCAACGTTGAAAATGAGCTGTTCTCAGCCAGCAGAGGTCAAAATAAGCAGTAATGCAAACTCAGTCATAGACATAGATTTTCACTTGCAACTTGCTTTAACATGTTTAACAGTGCATGAATTGTTGTCTAAAACAAAAAGAAAATGCTTTTTAGTGGCTGGAACTGGTTTTATCACATTCTGAATTGAACGTTGAAAATGAGCTTTTCAGAGCCAGCAGAGGTCAAAATAAGCAGTGATGCAAACTCAGTCATAGACATAGATTTTCACTTGCAACTTTCTTAAACATATTTAACAGTGCATGAAATGTTGTCTAAAACAAAAAGAAAATGCTTTTTAGTGGCTGGAACTGGTTTTATCACATTCTGAATTAAACGTTGAAAATGAGCTTTTCAGAGCCAGCAGAGGTCAAAATAAGCAGTAATGCAAACTCAGTCAGAGACATAGATTTTCACTTGCAACTTGCTTTAACATGTTTAACAGTGCATGAAATGTTGTCTAAAACAAAAAGATAATGCTTTTTAGTGGCTGGAACTGGTTTTATCACATTCTAAATTGAACGTTGAAAATGAGCTTATCTCAGCCAGCAGAAGGGTCAAATCACAGTAATGCAAACTCAGTCAGAGACATAGATTTTCACTTGCAACTTGCTTTAACATGTTTAACAGTGCATGAAATGTTGTCTAAAACAAAAAGAATGATGCATTTTAGTAGCTGGATCTGGTTTTATCACATTCTGTGATGGACGTTGAAAATGAGCTTTTCAGAGCCAGCAGAGATCAAAATAAGCAGTAATGCAAACTCAGTCATAGACATAGATTTTCACTTGCAACTTTCTTAAACATATTTAACAGTGCATGAAATGTTGTCTAAAACAAAAAGAAAATGCTTTTTAGTGGCTGGAACTGGTTTTATCACATTCTGAATTGAACGTTGAAAATGAGCTTTTCAGAGCCAGCAGAGGTCAAAATAAGCAGTAATGCAAACTCAGTCAGAGACATAGATTTTCACTTGCAACTTGCTTTAACATGTTTAACAGTGCATGAAATGTTGTCTAAAACAAAAAGATAATGCTTTTTAGTGGCTGGAACTGGTTTTATCACATTCTGAATTGAACGTTGAAAATGAGCTTTTCAGAGCCAGCAGAGGTCAAAATAAGCAGTAATGCAAACTCAGTCATAGACATAGATTTTCACTTGCAACTTGCTTTAACATGTTTAACAGTGCATGAAATGTTGTCTAAAACAAAAAGAAAATGCTTTTTAGTGGCTGGAACTGGTTTTATCACATTCTGAATTAAACGTTGAAAATGAGCTTTTCAGAGCCAGCAGAGGTCAAAATAAGCAGTAATGCAAACTCAGTCATAGACATAGATTTTTACTTGCAACTTTCTTAAACATATTTAACAGTGCATGAAATGTTGTCTAAAACAAAAAGAAAATGCTTTTTAGTGGCTGGAACTGGTTTTATCACATTCTGAATTGAACGTTGAAAATGAGCTTTTCAGAGCCAGCAGAGGTCAAAATAAGCAGTAATGCAAACTCAGTCAGAGACATAGATTTTCACTTGCAACTTGCTTTAACATGTTTAACAGTGCATGAAATGTTGTCTAAAACAAAAAGATAATGCTTTTTAGTGGCTGGAACTGGTTTTATCACATTCTAAATTGAACGTTGAAAATGAGCTTTTCAGAGCCAGCAGAGGTCAAAATAAGCAGTAATGCAAACTCAGTCATAGACATAGATTTTCACTTGCAACTTGCTTTAACATGTTTAACAGTGCATGAAATGTTGTCTAAAACAAAAAGAAAATGCTTTTTAGTGGCTGGAACTGGTTTTATCACATTCTGAATTGAACGTTGAAAATGAGCTTTTCAGAGCCAGCAGAGGTCAAAATAAGCAGTAATGCAAACTCAGTCAGAGACAAAGATTTTCACTTGCAACTTGCTTTAACATGTTTAACAGTGCATGAAATGTTGTCTAAAACAAAAAGAAAATGCTTTTTAGTGGCTGGATCTGGTTTTATCACATTCTGAATTGAACGTTGAAAATGAGCTTTTCAGAGCCAGCAGAGGTCAAAATAAGCAGTAATGCAAACTCAGTCATAGACATAGATTTTCACTTGCAACTTGCTTTAACATGTTTAACAGTGCATGAAATGTTATCTAAAACAAAAAGAATAATGCATTTTAGTGGCTGGATCTGGTTTTATCACTTTCTGAATTCAACGTTGAAAATGAGCTGTTCTCAGCCAGCAGAGGTCAAAATAAGCAGTAATGCAAACTCAGTCATAGACATAGATTTTCACTTGCAACTTGCTTTAACATATTTAAAAGTGCATGAAATGTTGTCTTAAACAAAAAGAAAATGCTTTTTAGTGGCTGGATCTGGTTTTATCACATTCTGAATTGAACGTTGAAAATGAGCTTTTCAGAGCCAGCAGAGGTCAAAATAAGCAGTAATGCAAACTCAGTCAGAGACATAGATTTTCACTTGCAACTTGCTTTAACATGTTTAACAGTGCATGAAATGTTGTCTAAAACAAAAAGATAATGCTTTTTAGTGGCTGGAACTGGTTTTATCACATTCTGAATTGAACGTTGAAAATGAGCTTTTCAGAGCCAGCAGAGGTCAAAATAAGCAGTAATGCAAACTCAGTCAGAGACAAAGATTTTCACTTGCAACTTGCTTTAACATGTTTAACAGTGCATGAAATGTTGTCTAAAACAAAAAGAAAATGCTTTTTAGTGGCTGGATCTGGTTTTATCACATTCTGAATTGAACGTTGAAAATGAGCTTTTCAGAGCCAGCAGAGGTCAAAATAAGCAGTAATGCAAACTCAGTCATAGACATAGATTTTCACTTGCAACTTGCTTTAACATGTTTAACAGTGCATGAAATGTTGTCTAAAACAAAAAGAATAATGCATTTTAATGGCTGGATCTGGTTTTATCACTTTCTGAATTCAACGTTGAAAATGAGCTTTTCAGAGCCAGCAGGGGTCAAAATAAGCAGTAATGCAAACTCAGTCAGAGACAAAGATTTTCACTTGCAACTTGCTTTAACATGTTTAACAGTGCATGAAATGTTGTCTAAAACAAAAAGAAAATGCTTTTTAGTGGCTGGATCTGGTTTTATCACATTCTGAATTGAACGTTGAAAATGAGCTTTTCAGAGCCAGCAGAGGTCAAAATAAGCAGTAATGCAAACTCAGTCATAGACATAGATTTTCACTTGCAACTTGCTTTAACATGTTTAACAGTGCATGAAATGTTATCTAAAACAAAAAGAATAATGCATTTTAGTGGCTGGATCTGGTTTTATCACTTTCTGAATTCAACGTTGAAAATGAGCTGTTCTCAGCCAGCAGAGGTCAAAATAAGCAGTAATGCAAACTCAGTCAGAGATATAGATTTTCACTTGCAACTTGCTTTAACATGTTTAACAGTGCATGAATTGTTGTCTAAAACAAAAAGAAAATGCTTTTTAGTGGCTGGAACTGGTTTTATCACATTCTGAATTGAACGTTGAAAATGAGCTTTTCAGAGCCAGCAGAGGTCAAAATAAGCAGTGATGCAAACTCAGTCATAGACATAGATTTTCACTTGCAACTTGCTTTAACATGTTTAACAGTGCATGAATTGTTGTCTAAAACAAAAAGAAAATGCTTTTTAGTGGCTGGAACTGGTTTTATCACATTCTGAATTGAACGTTGAAAATGAGCTTTTCAGAGCCAGCAGAGGTCAAAATAAGCAGTGATGCAAACTCAGTCATAGACATAGATTTTCACTTGCAACTTTCTTAAACATATTTAACAGTGCATGAAATGTTGTCTAAAACAAAAATAAAATGCTTTTTAGTGGCTGGATCTGGTTTTATCACATTCTGAATTGAACGTTGAAAATGAGCTTTTCAGAGCCAGCAGAGGTCAAAATAAGCAGTAATGCAAACTCAGTCATAGACATAGATTTTCACTTGCAACTTGCTTTAACATGTTTAACAGTGCATGAAATGTTATCTAAAACAAAAAGAATAATGCATTTTAGTGGCTGGATCTGGTTTTATCACTTTCTGAATTCAACGTTGAAAATGAGCTGTTCTCAGCCAGCAGAGGTCAAAATAAGCAGTAATGCAAACTCAGTCATAGACATAGATTTTCACTTGCAACTTGCTTTAACATGTTTAACAGTGCATGAATTGTTGTCTAAAACAAAAAGAAAATGCTTTTTAGTGGCTGGAACTGGTTTTATCACATTCTGAATTGAACGTTGAAAATGAGCTTTTCAGAGCCAGCAGAGGTCAAAATAAGCAGTGATGCAAACTCAGTCATAGACATAGATTTTCACTTGCAACTTTCTTAAACATATTTAACAGTGCATGAAATGTTGTCTAAAACAAAAAGAAAATGCTTTTTAGTGGCTGGAACTGGTTTTATCACATTCTGAATTGAACGTTGAAAATGAGCTTTTCAGAGCCAGCAGAGGTCAAAATAAGCAGTAATGCAAACTCAGTCAGAGACATAGATTTTCACTTGCAACTTGCTTTAACATGTTTAACAGTGCATGAAATGTTGTCTAAAACAAAAAGATAATGCTTTTTAGTGGCTGGAACTGGTTTTATCACATTCTAAATTGAACGTTGAAAATGAGCTTATCTCAGCCAGCAGAAGGGTCAAATCACAGTAATGCAAACTCAGTCAGAGACATAGATTTTCACTTGCAACTTACTTTAACATGTTTAACAGTGCATGAAATGTTGTCTAAAACAAAAAGAATGATGCATTTTAGTAGCTGGATCTGGTTTTATCACATTCTGTGATGGACGTTGAAAATTAGCTTTTCAGAGCCAGCAGAGATCAAAATAAGCAGTAATGCAAACTCAGTCATAGACATAGATTTTCACTTGCAACTTTCTTAAACATATTTAACAGTGCATGAAATGTTGTCTAAAACAAAAAGAAAATGCTTTTTAGTGGCTGGAACTGGTTTTATCACATTCTGAATTGAACGTTGAAAATGAGCTTTTCAGAGCCAGCAGAGGTCAAAATAAGCAGTAATGCAAACTCAGTCAGAGACATAGATTTTCACTTGCAACTTGCTTTAACATGTTTAACAGTGCATGAAATGTTGTCTAAAACAAAAAGATAATGCTTTTTAGTGGCTGGAACTGGTTTTATCACATTCTGAATTGAACGTTGAAAATGAGCTTTTCAGAGCCAGCAGAGGTCAAAATAAGCAGTAATGCAAACTCAGTCATAGACATAGATTTTCACTTGCAACTTGCTTTAACATGTTTAACAGTGCATGAAATGTTGTCTAAAACAAAAAGAAAATGCTTTTTAGTGGCTGGAACTGGTTTTATCACATTCTGAATTGAACGTTGAAAATGAGCTTTTCAGAGCCAGCAGAGGTCAAAATAAGCAGTAATGCAAACTCAGTCAGAGACAAAGATTTTCACTTGCAACTTGCTTTAACATGTTTAACAGTGCATGAAATGTTGTCTAAAACAAAAAGAAAATGCTTTTTAGTGGCTGGATCTGGTTTTATCACATTCTGAATTGAACGTTGAAAATGAGCTTTTCAGAGCCAGCAGAGGTCAAAATAAGCAGTAATGCAAACTCAGTCATAGACATAGATTTTCACTTGCAACTTGCTTTAACATGTTTAACAGTGCATGAAATGTTATCTAAAACAAAAAGAATAATGCATTTTAGTGGCTGGATCTGGTTTTATCACTTTCTGAATTCAACGTTGAAAATGAGCTGTTCTCAGCCAGCAGAGGTCAAAATAAGCAGTAATGCAAACTCAGTCATAGACATAGATTTTCACTTGCAACTTGCTTTAACATATTTAAAAGTGCATGAAATGTTGTCTAAAACAAAAAGAAAATGCTTTTTAGTGGCTGGATCTGGTTTAATCACATTCTGAATTGAACGTTGAAAATGAGCTTTTCAGAGCCAGCAGAGGTCAAAACAAGCAGTAATGCAAACTCAGTCAGAGACATAGATTTTCACTTGCAACTTGCTTTAACATGTTTAACAGTGCATGAAATGTTGTCTAAAACAAAAAGATAATGCTTTTTAGTGGCTGGAACTGGTTTTATCACATTCTGAATTGAACGTTGAAAATGAGCTTTTCAGAGCCAGCAGAGGTCAAAATAAGCAGTAATGCAAACTCAGTCAGAGACAAAGATTTTCACTTGCAACTTGCTTTAACATGTTTAACAGTGCATGAAATGTTGTCTAAAACAAAAAGATAATGCTTTTTAGTGGCTGGAACTGGTTTTATCACATTCTAAATTGAACGTTGAAAATGAGCTTATCTCAGCCAGCAGAAGGGTCAAATCACAGTAATGCAAACTCAGTCAGAGACATAGATTTTCACTTGCAACTTACTTTAACATGTTTAACAGTGCATGAAATGTTGTCTAAAACAAAAAGAATGATGCATTTTAGTAGCTGGATCTGGTTTTATCACATTCTGTGATGGACGTTGAAAATTAGCTTTTCAGAGCCAGCAGAGATCAAAATAAGCAGTAATGCAAACTCAGTCATAGACATAGATTTTCACTTGCAACTTTCTTAAACATATTTAACAGTGCATGAAATGTTGTCTAAAACAAAAAGAAAATGCTTTTTAGTGGCTGGAACTGGTTTTATCACATTCTGAATTGAACGTTGAAAATGAGCTTTTCAGAGCCAGCAGAGGTCAAAATAAGCAGTAATGCAAACTCAGTCAGAGACATAGATTTTCACTTGCAACTTGCTTTAACATGTTTAACAGTGCATGAAATGTTGTCTAAAACAAAAAGATAATGCTTTTTAGTGGCTGGAACTGGTTTTATCACATTCTGAATTGAACGTTGAAAATGAGCTTTTCAGAGCCAGCAGAGGTCAAAATAAGCAGTAATGCAAACTCAGTCATAGACATAGATTTTCACTTGCAACTTGCTTTAACATGTTTAACAGTGCATGAAATGTTGTCTAAAACAAAAAGAAAATGCTTTTTAGTGGCTGGAACTGGTTTTATCACATTCTGAATTGAACGTTGAAAATGAGCTTTTCAGAGCCAGCAGAGGTCAAAATAAGCAGTAATGCAAACTCAGTCAGAGACATAGATTTTCACTTGCAACTTGCTTTAACATGTTTAACAGTGCATGAAATGTTGTCTAAAACAAAAAGATAATGCTTTTTAGTGGCTGGAACTGGTTTTATCACATTCTGAATTGAACGTTGAAAATGAGCTTTTCAGAGCCAGCAGAGGTCAAAATAAGCAGTAATGCAAACTCAGTCATAGACATAGATTTTCACTTGCAACTTGCTTTAACATGTTTAACAGTGCATGAAATGTTGTCTAAAACAAAAAGAAAATGCTTTTTAGTGGCTGGAACTGGTTTTATCACATTCTGAATTGAACGTTGAAAATGAGCTTTTCAGAGCCAGCAGAGGTCAAAATAAGCAGTAATGCAAACTCAGTCAGAGACAAAGATTTTCACTTGCAACTTGCTTTAACATGTTTAACAGTGCATGAAATGTTGTCTAAAACAAAAAGAAAATGCTTTTTAGTGGCTGGATCTGGTTTTATCACATTCTGAATTGAACGTTGAAAATGAGCTTTTCAGAGCCAGCAGAGGTCAAAATAAGCAGTAATGCAAACTCAGTCATAGACATAGATTTTCACTTGCAACTTGCTTTAACATGTTTAACAGTGCATGAAATGTTATCTAAAACAAAAAGAATAATGCATTTTAGTGGCTGGATCTGGTTTTATCACTTTCTGAATTCAACGTTGAAAATGAGCTGTTCTCAGCCAGCAGAGGTCAAAATAAGCAGTAATGCAAACTCAGTCATAGACATAGATTTTCACTTGCAACTTGCTTTAACATATTTAAAAGTGCATGAAATGTTGTCTAAAACAAAAAGAAAATGCTTTTTAGTGGCTGGATCTGGTTTAATCACATTCTGAATTGAACGTTGAAAATGAGCTTTTCAGAGCCAGCAGAGGTCAAAACAAGCAGTAATGCAAACTCAGTCAGAGACATAGATTTTCACTTGCAACTTGCTTTAACATGTTTAACAGTGCATGAAATGTTGTCTAAAACAAAAAGATAATGCTTTTTAGTGGCTGGAACTGGTTTTATCACATTCTGAATTGAACGTTGAAAATGAGCTTTTCAGAGCCAGCAGAGGTCAAAATAAGCAGTAATGCAAACTCAGTCAGAGACAAAGATTTTCACTTGCAACTTGCTTTAACATGTTTAACAGTGCATGAAATGTTGTCTAAAACAAAAAGAAAATGCTTTTTAGTGGCTGGATCTGGTTTTATCACATTCTGAATTGAACGTTGAAAATGAGCTTTTCAGAGCCAGCAGAGGTCAAAATAAGCAGTAATGCAAACTCAGTCATAGACATAGACTTTCACTTGCAACTTGCTTTAACATGTTTAACAGTGCATGAAATGTTATCTAAAACAAAAAGAATAATGCATTTTAGTGGCTGGATCTGGTTTTATCACTTTCTGAATTCAACGTTGAAAATGAGCTGTTCTCAGCCAGCAGAGGTCAAAATAAGCAGTAATGCAAACTCAGTCAGAGACATAGATTTTCACTTGCAACTTGCTTTAACATGTTTAACAGTGCATGAATTGTTGTCTAAAACAAAAAGAAAATGCTTTTTAGTGGCTGGAACTGGTTTTATCACATTCTGAATTGAACGTTGAAAATGAGCTTTTCAGAGCCAGCAGAGGTCAAAATAAGCAGTGATGCAAACTCAGTCATAGACATAGATTTTCACTTGCAACTTTCTTAAACATATTTAACAGTGCATGAAATGTTGTCTAAAACAAAAAGAAAATGCTTTTTAGTGGCTGGAACTGGTTTTATCACATTCTGAATTGAACGTTGAAAATGAGCTTTTCAGAGCCAGCAGAGGTCAAAATAAGCAGTAATGCAAACTCAGTCAGAGACATAGATTTTCACTTGCAACTTGCTTTAACATGTTTAACAGTGCATGAAATGTTATCTAAAACAAAAAGAATAATGCATTTTAGTGGCTGGATCTGGTTTTATCACTTTCTGAATTCAACGTTGAAAATGAGCTGTTCTCAGCCAGCAGAGGTCAAAATAAGCAGTAATGCAAACTCAGTCAGAGACATAGATTTTCACTTGCAACTTGCTTTAACATATTTAACAGTGCATGAAATGTTGTCTAAAACAAAAAGAAAATGCTTTTTAGTGGCTGGATCTGGTTTTATCACATTCTGAATTGAACGTTGAAAATGAGCTTTTCAGAGCCAGCAGAGGTCAAAATAAGCAGTAATGCAAACTCAGTCAGAGACATAGATTTTCACTTGCAACTTGCTTTAACATGTTTAACAGTGCATGAAATGTTGTCTAAAACAAAAAGATAATGCTTTTTAGTGGCTGGAACTGGTTTTATCACATTCTGAATTAAACGTTGAAAATGAGCTTTTCAGAGCCAGCAGAGGTCAAAATAAGCAGTAATGCAAACTCAGTCAGAGACATAGATTTTCACTTGCAACTTGCTTTAACATGTTTAACAGTGCATGAAATGTTGTCTAAAACAAAAAGATAATGCTTTTTAGTGGCTGGAACTGGTTTTATCACATTCTGAATTGAACGTTGAAAATGAGCTTTTCAGAGCCAGCAGAGGTCAAAATAAGCAGTAATGCAAACTCAGTCAGAGACAAAGATTTTCACTTGCAACTTGCTTTAACATGTTTAACAGTGCATGAAATGTTGTCTAAAACAAAAAGAAAATGCTTTTTAGTGGCTGGATCTGGTTTTATCACATTCTGAATTGAACGTTGAAAATGAGCTTTTCAGAGCCAGCAGAGGTCAAAATAAGCAGTAATGCAAACTCAGTCATAGACATAGATTTTCACTTGCAACTTGCTTTAACATGTTTAACAGTGCATGAAATGTTATCTAAAACAAAAAGAATAATGCATTTTAGTGGCTGGATCTGGTTTTATCACTTTCTGAATTCAACGTTGAAAATGAGCTTTTCAGAGCCAGCAGAGGTCAAAATAAGCAGTAATGCAAACTCAGTCAGAGACAAAGATTTTCACTTGCAACTTGCTTTAACATGTTTAACAGTGCATGAAATGTTGTCTAAAACAAAAAGAAAATGCTTTTTAGTGGCTGGATCTGGTTTTATCACATTCTGAATTGAACGTTGAAAATGAGCTTTTCAGAGCCAGCAGAGGTCAAAATAAGCAGTAATGCAAACTCAGTCATAGACATAGATTTTCACTTGCAACTTGCTTTAACATGTTTAACAGTGCATGAAATGTTATCTAAAACAAAAAGAATAATGCATTTTAGTGGCTGGATCTGGTTTTATCACATTCTGAATTGAACGTTGAAAATGAGCTTTTCAGAGCCAGCAGAGGTCAAAATAAGCAGTAATGCAAACTCAGTCAGAGACATAAATTTTCACTTGCAACTTGCTTTAACATGTTTAACAGTGCATGAAATGTTGTCTAAAACAAAAAGATAATGCTTTTTAGTGGCTGGAACTGGTTTTATCACATTCTGAATTGAACGTTGAAAATGAGCTTTTCAGAGCCAGCAGAGGTCAAAATAAGCAGTAATGCAAACTCAGTCAGAGACATAGATTTTCACTTGCAACTTGCTTTAACATGTTTAACAGTGCATGAAATGTTGTCTAAAACAAAAAGATAATGCTTTTTAGTGGCTGGAACTGGTTTTATCACATTCTGAATTGAACGTTGAAAATGAGCTTTTCAGAGCCAGCAGAGGTCAAAATAAGCAGTAATGCAAACTCAGTCATAGACATAGATTTTCACTTGCAACTTGCTTTAACATGTTTAACAGTGCATGAAATGTTATCTAAAACAAAAAGAATAATGCATTTTAGTGGCTGGATCTGGTTTGATCACTTTCTGAATTCAACGTTGAAAATGAGCTTTTCAGAGCCAGCAGAGGTCAAAATAAGCAGTAATGCAAACTCAGTCAGAGACAAAGATTTTCACTTGCAACTTGCTTTAACATGTTTAACAGTGCATGAAATGTTGTCTAAAACAAAAAGAAAATGCTTTTTAGTGGCTGGATCTGGTTTTATCACATTCTGAATTGAACGTTGAAAATGAGCTTTTCAGAGCCAGCAGAGGTCAAAATAAGCATTAATGCAAACTCAGTCATAGACATAGATTTTCACTTGCTACTTGCTTTAACATGTTTAACAGTGCATGAAATGTTATCTAAAACAAAAGAATAATGCATTTTAGTGGCTGGATCTGGTTTTATCACTTTCTGAATTCAACGTTGAAAATGAGCTGTTCTCAGCCAGCAGAGGTCAAAATAAGCAGTAATGCAAACTCAGTCAGAGACATAGATTTTCACTTGCAACTTGCTTTAACATGTTTAACAGTGCATGAATTGTTGTCTAAAACAAAAAGAAAATGCTTTTTAGTGGCTGGAACTGGTTTTATCACATTCTGAATTGAACGTTGAAAATGAGCTTTTCAGAGCCAGCAGAGGTCAAAATAAGCAGTGATGCAAACTCAGTCATAGACATAGATTTTCACTTGCAACTTTCTTAAACATATTTAACAGTGCATGAAATGTTGTCTAAAACAAAAAGAAAATGCTTTTTAGTGGCTGGATCTGGTTTTATCACATTCTGAATTGAACGTTGAAAATGAGCTTTTCAGAGCCAGCAGAGGTCAAAATAAGCAGTAATGCAAACTCAGTCATAGACATAGATTTTCACTTGCAACTTGCTTTAACATGTTTAACAGTGCATGAAATGTTATCTAAAACAAAAAGAATAATGCATATTAGTGGCTGGATCTGGTTTTATCACTTTCTGAATTCAACGTTGAAAATGAGCTGTTCTCAGCCAGCAGAGGTCAAAATAAGCAGTAATGCAAACTCAGTCAGAGACATAGATTTTCACTTGCAACTTGCTTTAACATGTTTAACAGTGCATGAATTGTTGTCTAAAACAAAAAGAAAATGCTTTTTAGTGGCTGGAACTGGTTTTATCACATTCTGAATTGAACGTTGAAAATGAGCTTTTCAGAGCCAGCAGAGGTCAAAATAAGCAGTGATGCAAACTCAGTCATAGACATAGATTTTCACTTGCAACTTTCTTAAACATATTTAACAGTGCATGAAATGTTGTCTAAAACAAAAAGAAAATGCTTTTTAGTGGCTGGAACTGGTTTTATCACATTCTGAATTGAACGTTGAAAATGAGCTTTTCAGAGCCAGCAGAGGTCAAAATAAGCAGTAATGCAAACTCAGTCAGAGACATAGATTTTCACTTGCAACTTGCTTTAACATGTTTAACAGTGCATGAAATGTTGTCTAAAACAAAAAGATAATGCTTTTTAGTGGCTGGAACTGGTTTTATCACATTCTAAATTGAACGTTGAAAATGAGCTTATCTCAACCAGCAGAAGGGTCAAATCACAGTAATGCAAACTCAGTCAGAGACATAGATTTTCACTTGCAACTTGCTTTAACATGTTTAACAGTGCATGAAATGTTGTCTAAAACAAAAAGAATGATGCATTTTAGTAACTGGATCTGGTTTTATCACATTCTGTGATGGACGTTGAAAATGAGCTTTTCAGAGCCAGCAGAGATCAAAATAAGCAGTAATGCAAACTCAGTCATAGACATAGATTTTCACTTGCAACTTTCTTAAACATATTTAACAGTGCATGAAATGTTGTCTAAAACAAAAAGAAAATGCTTTTTAGTGGCTGGAACTGGTTTTATCACATTCTGAATTGAATGTTGAAAATGAGCTTTTCAGAGCCAGCAGAGGTCAAAATAAGCAGTAATGCAAACTCAGTCAGAGACATAGATTTTCACTTGCAACTTGCTTTAACATGTTTAACAGTGCATGAAATGTTGTCTAAAACAAAAAGATAATGCTTTTTAGTGGCTGGAACTGGTTTTATCACATTCTGAATTGAACGTTGAAAATGAGCTTTTCAGAGCCAGCAGAGGTCAAAATAAGCAGTAATGCAAACTCAGTCAGAGACAAAGATTTTCACTTGCAACTTGCTTTAACATGTTTAACAGTGCATGAAATGTTGTCTAAAACAAAAAGAAAATGCTTTTTAGTGGCTGGATCTGGTTTTATCACATTCTGAATTGAACGTTGAAAATGAGCTTTTCAGAGCCAGCAGAGGTCAAAATAAGCAGTAATGCAAACTCAGTCATAGACATAGATTTTCACTTGCAACTTGCTTTAACATGTTTAACAGTGCATGAAATGTTATCTAAAACAAAAAGAATAATGCATTTTAGTGGCTGGATCTGGTTTTATCACTTTCTGAATTCAACGTTGAAAATGAGCTGTTCTCAGCCAGCAGAGGTCAAAATAAGCAGTAATGCAAACTCAGTCATAGACATAGATTTTCACTTGCAACTTGCTTTAACATGTTTAACAGTGCATGAAATGTTATCTAAAACAAAAAGAATAATGCATTTTAGTGGCTGGATCTGGTTTTATCACTTTCTGAATTCAACGTTGAAAATGAGCTGTTCTCAGCAAGCAGAGGTCAAAATAAGCAGTAATGCAAACTCAGTCATAGACATAGATTTTCACTTGCAACTTGCTTTAACATATTTAACAGTGCGTGAAATGTTGTCTAAAACAAAAAGAAAATGCTTTTTAGTGGCTGGAACTGGTTTTATCACATTCTGAATTGAACGTTGAAAATGAGCTTTTCAGAGCCAGCAGAGGTCAAAATAAGCAGTAATGCAAACTCAGTCAGAGACATAGATTTTCACTTGCAACTTGCTTTAACATGTTTAACAGTGCATGAAATGTTGTCTAAAACAAAAAGATAATGCTTTTTAGTGGCTGGAACTGGTTTTATCACATTCTGAATTGAACGTTGAAAATGAGCTTTTCAGAGCCAGCAGAGGTCAAAATAAGCAGTAATGCAAACTCAGTCAGAGACATAGATTTTCACTTGCAACTTGCTTTAACATGTTTAACAGTGCATGAAATGTTGTCTAAAACAAAAAGAAAATGCTTTTTAGTGGCTGGATCTGGTTTTATCACATTCTGAATTGAACGTTGAAAATGAGCTTTTCAGAGCCAGCAGAGGTCAAAATAAGCAGTAATGCAAACTCAGTCATAGACATAGATTTTCACTTGCAACTTGCTTTAACATGTTTAACAGTGCATGAAATGTTATCTAAAACAAAAAGAATAATGCATTTTAGTGGCTGGATCTGGTTTTATCACTTTCTGAATTCAACGTTGAAAATGAGCTGTTCTCAGCCAGCAGAGGTCAAAATAAGCAGTAATGCAAACTCAGTCAGAGACATAGATTTTCACTTGCAACTTGCTTTAACATGTTTAACAGTGCATGAATTGTTGTCTAAAACAAAAAGAAAATGCTTTTTAGTGGCTGGAACTGGTTTTATCACATTCTGAATTGAACGTTGAAAATGAGCTTTTCAGAGCCAGCAGAGGTCAAAATAAGCAGTGATGCAAACTCAGTCATAGACATAGATTTTCACTTGCAACTTTCTTAAACATATTTAACAGTGCATGAAATGTTGTCTAAAACAAAAAGAAAATGCTTTTTAGTGGCTAGAACTGGTTTTATCACATTCTGAATTGAACGTTGAAAATGAGCTTTTCAGAGCCAGCAGAGGTCAAAATAAGCAGTGATGCAAACTCAGTCATAGACATAGATTTTCACTTGCAACTTTCTTAAACATATTTAACAGTGCATGAAATGTTGTCTAAAACAAAAAGAAAATGCTTTTTAGTGGCTGGAACTGGTTTTATCACATTCTGAATTGAACGTTGAAAATGAGCTTTTCAGAGCCAGCAGAGGTCAAAATAAGCAGTAATGCAAACTCAGTCAGAGACATAGATTTTCACTTGCAACTTGCTTTAACATGTTTAACAGTGCATGAAATGTTATCTAAAACAAAAAGAATAATGCATTTTAGTGGCTGGATCTGGTTTTATCACTTTCTGAATTCAACGTTGAAAATGAGCTGTTCTCAGCCAGCAGAGGTCAAAATAAGCAGTAATGCAAACTCAGTCATAGACATAGATTTTCACTTGCAACTTGCTTTAACATATTTAACAGTGCATGAAATGTTGTCTAAAACAAAAAGAAAATGCTTTTTAGTGGCTGGATCTGGTTTTATCACATTCTGAATTGAACGTTGAAAATGAGCTTTTCAGAGCCAGCAGAGGTCAAAATAAGCAGTAATGCAAACTAAGTCAGAGACATAGATTTTCACTTGCAACTTGCTTTAACATGTTTAACAGTGCATGAAATGTTGTCTAAAACAAAAAGATAATGCTTTTTAGTGGCTGGAACTGGTTTTATCACATTCTGAATTGAACGTTGAAAATGAGCTTTTCAGAGCCAGCAGAGGTCAAAATAAGCAGTAATGCAAACTCAGTCAGAGACATAGATTTTCACTTGCAACTTGCTTTAACATGTTTAACAGTGCATGAAATGTTGTCTAAAACAAAAAGATAATGCTTTTTAGTGGCTGGAACTGGTTTTATCACATTCTGAATTGAACGTTGAAAATGAGCTTTTCAGAGCCAGCAGAGGTCAAAATAAGCAGTAATGCAAACTCAGTCAGAGACATAGATTTTCACTTGCAACTTGCTTTAACATGTTTAACAGTGCATGAAATGTTGTCTAAAACAAAAAGATAATGCTTTTTAGTGGCTGGAACTGGTTTTATCACATTCTGAATTGAACGTTGAAAATGAGCTTTTCAGAGCCAGCAGAGGTCAAAATAAGCAGTAATGCAAACTCAGTCATAGACATAGATTTTCACTTGCAACTTGCTTTAACATGTTTAACAGTGCATGAAATGTTATCTAAAACCAAAAGAATAATGCATTTTAGTGGCTGGATCTGGTTTTATCACTTTCTGAATTCAACGTTGAAAATGAGCTTTTCAGAGCCAGCAGAGGTCAAAATAAGCAGTAATGCAAACTCAGTCAGAGACAAAGATTTTCACTTGCAACTTGCTTTAACATGTTTAACAGTGCATGAAATGTTGTCTAAAACAAAAAGAAAATGCTTTTTAGTGGCTGGATCTGGTTTTATCACATTCTGAATTGAACGTTGAAAATGAGCTTTTCAGAGCCAGCAGAGGTCAAAATAAGCAGTAATGCAAACTCAGTCATAGACATAGATTTTCACTTGCAACTTGCTTTAACATGTTTAACAGTGCATGAAATGTTATCTAAAACAAAAGAATAATGCATTTTAGTGGCTGGATCTGGTTTTATCACTTTCTGAATTCAACGTTGAAAATGAGCTGTTCTCAGCCAGCAGAGGTCAAAATAAGCAGTAATGCAAACTCAGTCAGAGACATAGATTTTCACTTGCAACTTGCTTTAACATGTTTAACAGTGCATGAATTGTTGTCTAAAACAAAAAGAAAATGCTTTTTAGTGGCTGGAACTGGTTTTATCACATTCTGAATTGAACGTTGAAAATGAGCTTTTCAGAGCCAGCAGAGGTCAAAATAAGCAGTGATGCAAACTCAGTCATAGACATAGATTTTCACTTGCAACTTTCTTAAACATATTTAACAGTGCATGAAATGTTGTCTAAAACAAAAAGAAAATGCTTTTTAGTGGCTGGATCTGGTTTTATCACATTCTGAATTGAACGTTGAAAATGAGCTTTTCAGAGCCAGAAGAGGTCAAAATAAGCAGTAATGCAAACTCAGTCATAGACATAGATTTTCACTTGCAACTTGCTTTAACATGTTTAACAGTGCATGAAATGTTATCTAAAACAAAAAGAATAATGCATTTTAGTGGCTGGATCTGGTTTTAACACTTTCTGAATTCAACGTTGAAAATGAGCTGTTCTCAGCCAGCAGAGGTCAAAATAAGCAGTAATGCAAACTCAGTCAGAGACATAGATTTTCACTTGCAACTTGCTTTAACATGTTTAACAGTGCATGAATTGTTGTCTAAAACAAAAAGAAAATGCTTTTTAGTGGCTGGAACTGGTTTTATCACATTCTGAATTGAACGTTGAAAATGAGCTTTTCAGAGCCAGCAGAGGTCAAAATAAGCAGTGATGCAAACTCAGTCATAGACATAGATTTTCACTTGCAACTTTCTTAAACATATTTAACAGTGCATGAAATGTTGTCTAAAACAAAAAGAAAATGCTTTTTAGTGGCTGGAACTGGTTTTATCACATTCTGAATTGAACGTTGAAAATGAGCTTTTCAGAGCCAGCGGAGGTCAAAATAAGCAGTAATGCAAACTCAGTCAGAGACATAGATTTTCACTTGCAACTTTCTTAAACATATTTAACAGTGCATGAAATGTTGTCTAAAACAAAAAGAAAATGCTTTTTAGTGGCTGGAACTGGTTTTATCACATTCTGAATTGAACGTTGAAAATGAGCTTTTCAGAGCCAGCAGAGGTCAAAATAAGCAGTAATGCAAACTCAGTCAGAGACATAGATTTTCACTTGCAACTTGCTTTAACATGTTTAACAGTGCATGAAATGTTGTCTAAAACAAAAAGAATGATGCATTTTAGTAACTGGATCTGGTTTTATCACATTCTGTGATGGACGTTGAAAATGAGCTTTTCAGAGCCAGCAGAGATCAAAATAAGCAGTAATGCAAACTCAGTCATAGACATAGATTTTCACTTGCAACTTTCTTAAACATATTTAACAGTGCATGAAATGTTGTCTAAAACAAAAAGAAAATGCTTTTTAGTGGCTGGAACTGGTTTTATCACATTCTGAATTGAACGTTGAAAATGAGCTTTTCAGAGCCAGCAGAGGTCAAAATAAGCAGTAATGCAAACTCAGTCAGAGACATAGATTTTCACTTGCAACTTGCTTTAACATGTTTAACAGTGCATGAAATGTTGTCTAAAACAAAAAGATAATGCTTTTTAGTGGCTGGAACTGGTTTTATCACATTCTGAATTGAACGTTGAAAATGAGCTTTTCAGAGCCAGCAGAGGTCAAAATAAGCAGTAATGTAAACTCAGTCATAGACATAGATTTTCACTTGCAACTTGCTTTAACATGTTTAACAGTGCATGAAATGTTGTCTAAAACAAAAAGAAAATGCTTTTTAGTGGCTGGAACTGGTTTTATCACATTCTGAATTGAACGTTGAAAATGAGCTTTTCAGAGCCAGCAGAGGTCAAAATAAGCAGTAATGCAAACTCAGTCAGAGACAAAGATTTTCACTTGCAACTTGCTTTAACATGTTTAACAGTGCATGAAATGTTGTCTAAAACAAAAAGAAAATGCTTTTTAGTGGCTGGATCTGGTTTTATCACATTCTGAATTGAACGTTGAAAATGAGCTTTTCAGAGCCAGCAGAGGTCAAAATAAGCAGTAATGCAAACTCAGTCATAGACATAGATTTTCACTTGCAACTTGCTTTAACATGTTTAACAGTGCATGAAATGTTGTCTAAAACAAAAAGAATAATGCATTTTAGTGGCTGGATCTGGTTTTATCACATTCTGAATTCAACGTTGAAAATGAGCTGTTCTCAGCCAGCAGAGGTCAAAATAAGCAGTAATGCAAACTCAGTCAGAGACAAAGATTTTCACTTGCAACTTGCTTTAACATGTTTAACAGTGCATGAAATGTTGTCTAAAACAAAAAGAAAATGCTTTTTAGTGGCTGGATCTGGTTTTATCACATTCTGAATTGAACGTTGAAAATGAGCTTTTCAGAGCCAGCAGAGGTCAAAATAAGCAGTAATGCAAACTCAGTCATAGACATAGATTTTCACTTGCAACTTGCTTTAACATGTTTAACAGTGCATGAAATGTTATCTAAAACAAAAAGAATAATGTATTTTAGTGGCTGGATCTGGTTTTATCACTTTCTGAATTCAACGTTGAAAATGAGCTGTTCTCAGCCAGCAGAGGTCAAAATAAGCAGTAATGCAAACTCAGTCATAGACATAGATTTTCACTTGCAACTTGCTTTAACATATTTAACAGTGCATGAAATGTTGTCTAAAACAAAAAGAAAATGCTTTTTAGTGGCTGGAACTGGTTTTATCACATTCTGAATTGAACGTTGAAAATGAGCTTTTCAGAGCCAGCAGAGGTCAAAATAAGCAGTAATGCAAACTCAGTCAGAGACATAGATTTTCACTTGCAACTTGCTTTAACATGTTTAACAGTGCATGAAATGTTGTCTAAAACAAAAAGAAAATGCTTTTTAGTGGCTGGATCTGGTTTTATCACATTCTGTGATGGACGTTGAAAATGAGCTTTTCAGAGCCAGCAGAGGTCAAAATAAGCAGTAATGCAAACTCAGTCAGAGACATAGATTTTCACTTACAACTTTCTTAAACATATTTAACAGTGCATGAAATGTTGTCTAAAACAAAAAGAAAATGCTTTTTAGTGGCTGGAACTGGTTTTATCACATTCTGAATTGAACGTTGAAAATGAGCCTTTCAGAGCCAGCAGAGGTCAAAATAAGCAGTAATGCAAACTCAGTCAGAGACAAAGATTTTCACTTGCAACTTGCTTTAACATGTTTAACAGTGCATAAAATGTCTAAAACAAAAAGAAAATGCTTTTTAGTGGCTGGAACTGGTTTTATCATATTCTGAATTGAACGTTGAAAATGAGCTTTTCAGAGCCAGCAGAGGTCAAAATAAGCAGTAATGCAAACTCAGTCATAGACATAGATTTTCACTTGCAACTTGCTTTAACATGTTTAACAGTGCATGAAATGTTATCTAAAACAAAAAGAATAATGCATTTTAGTGGCTGGATCTGGTTTTATCACTTTCTGAATTCAACGTTGAAAATGAGCTGTTCTCAGCCAGCAGAGGTCAAAATAAGCAGTAATGCAAACTCAGTCATAGACATAGATTTTCACTTGCAACTTGCTTTAACATATTTAACAGTGCATGAAATGTTGTCTAAAACAAAAAGAAAATGCTTTTTAGTGGCTGGAACTGGTTTTATCACATTCTGAATTGAACGTTGAAAATGAGCTTTTCAGAGCCAGCAGAGGTCAAAATAAGCAGTAATGCAAACTCAGTCATAGACATAGATTTTCACTTGCAACTTGCTTTAACATGTTTAACAGTGCATGAAATGTTATCTTAAACAAAAAGAATAATGCATTTTAGTGGCTGGAACTGGTTTTATCACATTCTGAATTGAACGTTGAAAATGAGCTTTTCAGAGCCAGCAGAGGTCAAAATAAGCAGTAATGCAAACTCAGTCATAGACATAGATTTTCACTTGCAACTTGCTTTAACATATTTAACAGTGCATGAAATGTTGTCTAAAACAAAAAGCTAATTCTTTTTAGTGGCTGGAACTGGTTTTATCACATTCTGAATTGAACGTTGAAAATGAGCTTTTCAGAGCCAGCAGAGGTCAAAATAAGCAGTAATGCAAACTCAGTCAGAGACATAGATTTTCACTTGCAACTTGCTTTAACATGTTTAACAGTGCATGAAATGTTGTCTAAAACAAAAACATAATGCTTTTTAGTGGCTGGAACTGGTTTAATCATATTCTGAATTGAACGTTGAAAAAGAGCTTTTCAGAGCCAGCAAAGGTCAAAATAAGCAGTAATGCAAACTCAGTCATAGACATAGATTTTCACTTGCAACTTGCTTTAACATGTTTAACAGTGCATGAAATGTTGTCTAAAACAAAAAGAAAATGCTTTTTAGTGGCTGGAACTGGTTTTATCACATTCTGAATTGAACGTTGAAAATGAGCTTTTCAGAGCCAGCAGAGGTCAAAATAAGCAGTAATGCAAACTCAGTCAGAGACAAAGATTTTCACTTGCAACTTGCTTTAACATGTTTAACAGTGCATGAAATGTTGTCTAAAACAAAAAGAAAATGCTTTTTAGTGGCTGGAACTGGTTTTATCACATTCTGAATTGAACGTTGAAAATGAGCTTTTCAGAGCCAGCAGAGGTCAAAATAAGCAGTAATGCAAACTCAGTCAGAGACATAGATTTTCACTTGCAACTTGCTTTAACATGTTTAACAGTGCATGAAATGTTGTCTAAAACAAAAAGAATGATGCATTTTAGTGGCTGGATCTGGTTTTATCACTTTCTGAATTCAACGTTGAAAATGAGCTGTTCTCAGCCAGCAGAGGTCAAAATAAACAGTAATGCAAACTCAGTCAGAGACATAGATTTTCACTTGCAACTTGCTTTAACATGTTTAACAGTGCATGAATTGTTGTCTAAAACAAAAAGAATGATGCATTTTAGTAGCTGGATCTGGTTTTATCACATTCTGTGATGGACGTTGAAAATGAGCTTTTCAGAGCCAGCAGAGGTCAAAATAAGCAGTAATGCAAACTCAGTCAGAGACATAGATTTTCACTTGCAACTTTCTTAAACATATTTAACAGTGCATGAAATGTTGTCTAAAACAAAAAGAAAATGCTTTTTAGTGGCTGGAACTGGTTTTATCACATTCTGAATTGAACGTTGAAAATGAGCTTTTCAGAGCCAGCAGAGGTCAAAATAAGCAGTAATGCAAACTCAGTCAGAGACAAAGATTTTCACTTGCAACTTGCTTTAACATGTTTAACAGTGCATGAAATGTTGTCTAAAACAAAAAGAAAATGCTTTTTAGTGGCTGGAACTGGTTTTATCATATTCTGAATTGAACGTTGAAAATGAGCTTTTCAGAGCCAGCAGAGGTCAAAATAAGCAGTAATGCAAACTCAGTCAGAGACAAAGATTTTCACTTGCAACTTGCTTTAACATGTTTAACAGTGCATGAAATGTTGTCTAAAACAAAAAGAAAATGCTTTTTAGTGGCTGGATCTGGTTTTATCACATTCTGAATTGAACGTTGAAAATGAGCTTTTCAGAGCCAGCAGAGGTCAAAATAAGCAGTAATGCAAACTCAGTCATAGACATAGATTTTCACTTGCAACTTGCTTTAACATGTTTAACAGTGCATGAAATGTTATCTAAAACAAAAAGAATAATGCATTTTAGTGGCTGGATCTGGTTTTATCACTTTCTGAATTCAACGTTGAAAATGAGCTTTTCAGAGCCAGCAGAGGTCAAAATAAGCAGTAATGCAAACTCAGTCATAGACATAGATTTTCACTTGCAACTTGCTTTAACATGTTTAACAGTGCATGAAATGTTGTCTAAAACAAAAAGAAAATGCTTTTTAGTGGCTGGAACTGGTTTTATCACATTCTGAATTGAACGTTGAAAATGAGCTTTTCAGAGCCAGCAGAGGTCAAAATAAGCAGTGATGCAAACTCAGTCATAGACATAGATTTTCACTTGCAACTTGCTTTAACATGTTTAACAGTGCATGAAATGTTGTCTAAAACAAAAAGAAAATGCTTTTTAGTGGCTGGAACTGGTTTTATCACATTCTGAATTGAACGTTGAAAATGAGCTTTTCAGAGCCAGCAGAGGTCAAAATAAGCAGTAATGCAAACTCAGTCAGAGACATAGATTTTCACTTGCAACTTGCTTTAACATGTTTAACAGTGCATGAAATGTTGTCTAAAACAAAAAGATAATGCTTTTTAGTGGCTGGAACTGGTTTTATCACATTCTGAATTGAACGTTGAAAATGAGCTTTTCAGAGCCAGCAGAGGTCAAAATAAGCAGTAATGCAAACTCAGTCAGAGACAAAGATTTTCACTTGCAACTTGCTTTAACATGTTTAACAGTGCATGAAATGTTGTCTAAAACAAAAAGAAAATGCTTTTTAGTGGCTGGATCTGGTTTTATCACATTCTGAATTGAACGTTGAAAATGAGCTTTTCAGAGCCAGCAGAGGTCAAAATAAGCAGTAATGCAAACTCAGTCATAGACATAGATTTTCACTTGCAACTCGCTTTAACATGTTTAACAGTGCATGAATTGTTGTCTAAAACAAAAAGAAAATGCTTTTTAGTGGCTGGATCTGGTTTTATCACATTCTGAATTGAACGTTGAAAATGAGCTTTTCAGAGCCAGCAGAGGTCAAAATAAGCAGTAATGCAAACTCAGTCATAGACATAGATTTTTACTTGCAACTTGCTTTAACATGTTTAACAGTGCATGAAATGTTGTCTAAAACAAAAAGAATGATGCATTTTAGTAGCTGGATCTGGTTTTATCACATTCTGTGATGGACGTTGAAAATGAGCTTTTCAGAGCCAGCAGAGGTCAAAATAAGCAGTAATGCAAACTCAGTCAGAGACATAGATTTTCACTTGCAACTTTCTTAAACATATTTAACAGTGCATGAAATGTTGTCTAAAACAAAAAGAAAATGCTTTTTAGTGGCTGGAACTGGTTTTATCACATTCTGAATTGAACGTTGAAAATGAGCTTTTCAGAGCCAGCAGAGGTCAAAATAAGCAGTAATGCAAACTCAGTCAGAGACAAAGATTTTCACTTGCAACTTGCTTTAACATGTTTAACAGTGCATGAAATGTTGTCTAAAACAAAAAGAAAATGCTTTTTAGTGGCTGGAACTGGTTTTATCACATTCTGAATTGAACGTTGAAAATGAGCTTTTCAGAGCCAGCAGAGGTCAAAATAAGCAGTGATGCAAACTCAGTCATAGACATAGATTTTCACTTGCAACTTGCCTTAACATGTTTAACAGTGCATGAAATGTTGTCTAAAACAAAAAGAATGATGCATTTTAGTAGCTGGATCTGGTTTTATCACATTCTGTGATGGACGTTGAAAATGAGCTTTTCAGAGCCAGCAGAGGTCAAAATAAGCAGTAATGCAAACTCAGTCAGAGACATAGATTTTCACTTGCAACTTTCTTAAACATATTTAACAGTGCATGAAATGTTGTCTAAAACAAAAAGAAAATGCTTTTTAGTGGCTGGAACTGGTTTTATCACATTCTGAATTGAACGTTGAAAATGAGCTTTTCAGAGCCAGCAGAGGTCAAAATAAGCAGTAATGCAAACTCAGTCAGAGACAAAGATTTTCACTTGCAACTCGCTTTAACATGTTTAACAGTGCATGAATTGTTGTCTAAAACAAAAAGAAAATGCTTTTTAGTGGCTGGATCTGGTTTTATCACATTCTGAATTGAACATTGAAAATGAGCTTTTCAGAGCCAGCAGAGGTCAAAATAAGCAGTAATGCAAACTCAGTCATAGACATAGATTTTCACTTGCAACTTGCTTTAACATGTTTAACAGTGCATGAAATGTTGTCTAAAACAAAAAGAATGATGCATTTTAGTAGCTGGATCTGGTTTTATCACATTCTGTGATGGACGTTGAAAATGAGCTTTTCAGAGCCAGCAGAGGTCAAAATAAGCAGTAATGCAAACTCAGTCAGAGACATAGATTTTCACTTGCAACTTTCTTAAACATATTTAACAGTGCATGAAATGTTGTCTAAAACAAAAAGAAAATGCTTTTTAGTGGCTGGAACTGGTTTTATCACATTCTGAATTGAACGTTGAAAATGAGCTTTTCAGAGCCAGCAGAGGTCAAAATAAGCAGTAATGCAAACTCAGTCAGAGACAAAGATTTTCACTTGCAACTTGCTTTAACATGTTTAACAGTGCATGAAATGTTGTCTAAAACAAAAAGAAAATGCTTTTTAGTGGCTGGAACTGGTTTTATCACATTCTGAATTGAACGTTGAAAATGAGCTTTTTAGAGCCAGCAGAGGTCAAAATAAGCAGTAATGCAAACTCAGTCAGAGACATAGATTTTCACTTGCAACTTGCTTTAACATGTTTAACAGTGCATGAAATATTGTCTAAAACAAAAAGAAAATGCTTTTTAGTGGCTGGACCTGGTTTTATCACATTCTGAAGTGAACGTTGAAAATGAGCTTTTCAGAGCCAGCAGAGGTCAAAATAAGCAGTAATGCAAACTCAGTCAGAGACATAGATTTTCACTTGCAACTTGCTTTAACATGTTTAACAGTGCATGAAATGTTGTCTAAAACAAAAAGAATGATGCATTTTAGTGGCTGGATCTGGTTTTATCACTTTCTGAATTCAACGTTGAAAATGAGCTGTTCTCAGCCAGCAGAGGTCAAAATAAACAGTAATGCAAACTCAGTCAGAGACATAGATTTTCACTTGCAACTTGCTTTAACATGTTTAACAGTGCATGAATTGTTGTCTAAAACAAAAAGAATGATGCATTTTAGTGGCTGGATCTGGTTTTATCACATTCTGAATTGAACGTTGAAAATGAGCTTTTCAGAGCCAGCAGAGGTCAAAATAAGCAGTAATGCAAACTCAGTCATAGACATAGATTTTCACTTGCAACTTGCTTTAACATGTTTAACAGTGCATGAAATGTTGTCTAAAACAAAAAGAATGATGCATTTTAGTAGCTGGATCTGGTTTTATCACATTCTGTGATGGACGTTGAAAATGAGCTTTTCAGAGCCAGCAGAGGTCAAAATAAGCAGTAATGCAAACTCAGTCAGAGACATAGATTTTCACTTGCAACTTTCTTAAACATATTTAACAGTGCATGAAATGTTGTCTAAAACAAAAAGAAAATGCTTTTTAGTGGCTGGAACTGGTTTTATCACATTCTGAATTGAACGTTGAAAATGAGCTTTTCAGAGCCAGCAGAGGTCAAAATAAGCAGTAATGCAAACTCAGTCAGAGACAAAGATTTTCACTTGCAACTTGCTTTAACATGTTTAACAGTGCATAAAATGTTGTCTAAAACAAAAAGAAAATGCTTTTTAGTGGCTGGAACTGGTTTTATCATATTCTGAATTGAACGTTGAAAATGAGCTTTTCAGAGCCAGCAGAGGTCAAAATAAGCAGTAATGCAAACTCAGTCAGAGACATAGATTTTCACTTGCAACTTGCTTTAACATGTTTAACAGTGCATGAAATGTTGTCTAAAACAAAAACATAATGCTTTTTAGTGGCTGGAACTGGTTTAATCATATTCTGAATTGAACGTTGAAAATGAGCTTTTCAGAGCCAGCAAAGGTCAAAATAAGCAGTAATGCAAACTCAGTCATAGACATAGATTTTCACTTGCAACTTGCTTTAACATGTTTAACAGTGCATGAAATGTTGTCTAAAACAAAAAGAATGATGCATTTTAGTGGCTGGATCTGGTTTTATCACTTTCTGAATTCAACGTTGAAAATGAGCTGTTCTCAGCCAGCAGAGGTCAAAATAAACAGTAATGCAAACTCAGTCAGAGACATAGATTTTCACTTGCAACTTGCTTTAACATGTTTAACAGTGCATGAATTGTTGTCTAAAACAAAAAGAATGATGCATTTTAGTAGCTGGATCTGGTTTTATCACATTCTGTGATGGACGTTGAAAATGAGCTTTTCAGAGCCAGCAGAGGTCAAAATAAGCAGTAATGCAAACTCAGTCAGAGACATAGATTTTCACTTGCAACTTTCTTAAACATATTTAACAGTGCATGAAATGTTGTCTAAAACAAAAAGAAAATGCTTTTTAGTGGCTGGAACTGGTTTTATCACATTCTGAATTGAACGTTGAAAATGAGCTTTTCAGAGCCAGCAGAGGTCAAAATAAGCAGTAATGCAAACTCAGTCAGAGACAAAGATTTTCACTTGCAACTTGCTTTAACATGTTTAACAGTGCATGAAATGTTGTCTAAAACAAAAAGAAAATGCTTTTTAGTGGCTGGAACTGGTTTTATCATATTCTGAATTGAACGTTGAAAATGAGCTTTTCAGAGCCAGCAGAGGTCAAAATAAGCAGTAATGCAAACTCAGTCAGAGACAAAGATTTTCACTTGCAACTTGCTTTAACATGTTTAACAGTGCATGAAATGTTGTCTAAAACAAAAAGAAAATGCTTTTTAGTGGCTGGATCTGGTTTTATCACATTCTGAATTGAACGTTGAAAATGAGCTTTTCAGAGCCAGCAGAGGTCAAAATAAGCAGTAATGCAAACTCAGTCATAGACATAGATTTTCACTTGCAACTTGCTTTAACATGTTTAACAGTGCATGAAATGTTGTCTAAAACAAAAAGAATGATGCATTTTAGTGGCTGGATCTGGTTTTATCACTTTCTGAATTCAACGTTGAAAATGAGCTGTTCTCAGCCAGCAGAGGTCAAAATAAACAGTAATGCAAACTCAGTCAGAGACATAGATTTTCACTTGCAACTTGCTTTAACATGTTTAACAGTGCATGAATTGTTGTCTAAAACAAAAAGAATGATGCATTTTAGTAGCTGGATCTGGTTTTATCACATTCTGTGATGGACGTTGAAAATGAGCTTTTCAGAGCCAGCAGAGGTCAAAATAAGCAGTAATGCAAACTCAGTCAGAGACATAGATTTTCACTTGCAACTTTCTTAAACATATTTAACAGTGCATGAAATGTTGTCTAAAACAAAAAGAAAATGCTTTTTAGTGGCTGGAACTGGTTTTATCACATTCTGAATTGAACGTTGAAAATGAGCTTTTCAGAGCCAGCAGAGGTCAAAATAAGCAGTAATGCAAACTCAGTCAGAGACAAAGATTTTCACTTGCAACTTGCTTTAACATGTTTAACAGTGCATGAAATGTTGTCTAAAACAAAAAGAAAATGCTTTTTAGTGGCTGGAACTGGTTTTATCATATTCTGAATTGAACGTTGAAAATGAGCTTTTCAGAGCCAGCAGAGGTCAAAATAAGCAGTAATGCAAACTCAGTCAGAGACAAAGATTTTCACTTGCAACTTGCTTTAACATGTTTAACAGTGCATGAAATGTTGTCTAAAACAAAATGAAAATGCTTTTTAGTGGCTGGATCTGGTTTTATCACATTCTGAATTGAACGTTGAAAATGAGCTTTTCAGAGCCAGCAGAGGTCAAAATAAGCAGTAATGCAAACTCAGTCATAGACATAGATTTTCACTTGCAACTTGCTTTAACATGTTTAACAGTGCATGAAATGTTATCTAAAACAAAAAGAATAATGCATTTTAGTGGCTGGATCTGGTTTTATCACTTTCTGAATTCAACGTTGAAAATGAGCTTTTCAGAGCCAGCAGAGGTCAAAATAAGCAGTAATGCAAACTCAGTCATAGACATAGATTTTCACTTGCAACTTGCTTTAACATGTTTAACAGTGCATGAAATGTTGTCTAAAACAAAAAGAAAATGCTTTTTAGTGGCTGGAACTGGTTTTATCACATTCTGAATTGAACGTTGAAAATGAGCTTTTCAGAGCCAGCAGAGGTCAAAATAAGCAGTGATGCAAACTCAGTCATAGACATAGATTTTCACTTGCAACTTGCTTTAACATGTTTAACAGTGCATGAAATGTTGTCTAAAACAAAAAGAAAATGCTTTTTAGTGGCTGGAACTGGATTTATCACATTCTGAATTGAACGTTGAAAATGAGCTTTTCAGAGCCAGCAGAGGTCAAAATAAGCAGTAATGCAAACTCAGTCAGAGACAAAGATTTTCACTTGCAACTTGCTTTAACATATTTAACAGTGCATGAAATGTTGTCTAAAACAAAAAGAAAATGCTTTTTAGTGGCTGGATCTGGTTTTATCACATTCTGAATTGAACGTTGAAAATGAGCTTTTCAGAGCCAGCAGAGGTCAAAATAAGCAGTAATGCAAACTCAGTCATAGACATAGATTTTCACTTGCAACTTGCTTTAACATGTTTAACAGTGCATGAAATGTTATCTAAAACAAAAAGAATAATGCATTTTAGTGGCTGGAACTGGTTTTATCACATTCTGAATTGAACGTTGAAAATGAGCTTTTCAGAGCCAGCAGAGGTCAAAATAAGCAGTAATGCAAACTCAGTCATAGACATAGATTTTCACTTGCAACTTGCTTTAAACATGTTTAACAGTGCATGAAATGTTATCTTAAACAAAAAGAATAATGCATTTTAGTGGCTGGAACTGGTTTTATCACATTCTGTGATGGACGTTGAAAATGAGCTTTTCAGAGCCAGCAGAGGTCAAAATAAGCAGTAATGCAAACTCAGTCATAGACATAGATTTTCACTTGCAACTTGCTTTAAACATGTTTAACAGTGCATGAAATGTTATCTTAAACAAAAAGAATAATGCATTTTAGTGGCTGGAACTGGTTTTATCACATTCTGAATTGAACGTTGAAAATGAGCTTTTCAGAGCCAGCAGAGGTCAAAATAAGCAGTAATGCAAACTCAGTCATAGACATAGATTTTCACTTGCAACTTTCTTAAACATATTTAACAGTGCATGAAATGTTGTCTAAAACAAAAAGCTAATGCTTTTTAGTGGCTGGAACTGGTTTTATCACATTCTGAATTGAACGTTGAAAATGAGCTTTTCAGAGCCAGCAGAGGTCAAAATAAGCAGTAATGCAAACTCAGTCAGAGACATAGATTTTCACTTGCAACTTGCTTTAACATGTTTAACAGTGCATGAAATGTTGTCTAAAACAAAAACATAATGCTTTTTAGTGGCTGGAACTGGTTTTATCACATTCTGAATTGAACGTTGAAAATGAGCTTTTCAGAGCCAGCAGAGGTCAAAATAAGCAGTAATGCAAACTCAGTCATAGACATAGATTTTCACTTGCAACTTGCTTTAACATGTTTAACAGTGCATGAAATGCTGTCTAAAACAAAAAGAAAATGCTTTTTAGTGGCTGGAACTGGTTTTATCACATTCTGAATTGAACGTTGAAAATGAGCTTTTCAGAGCCAGCAGAGGTCAAAATAAGCAGTAATGCAAACTCAGTCAGAGACAAAGATTTTCACTTGCAACTTGCTTTAACATATTTAACAGTGCATGAAATGTTGTCTAAAACAAAAAGAAAATGCTTTTTAGTGGCTGGAACTGGTTTTATCACATTCTGTGATGGACGTTGAAAATGAGCTTTTCAGAGCCAGCAGAGGTCAAAATAAGCAGTAATGCAAACTCAGTCAGAGACATAGATTTTCACTTGCAACTTTCTTAAACATATTTAACAGTGCATGAAATGTTGTCTAAAACAAAAAGAAAATGCTTTTTAGTGGCTGGAACTGGTTTTATCACATTCTGAATTGAACGTTGAAAATGAGCTTTTCAGAGCCAGCAGAGGTCAAAATAAGCAGTAATGCAAACTCAGTCAGAGACAAAGATTTTCACTTGCAACTTGCTTTAACATGTTTAACAGTGCATGAAATGTTGTCTAAAACAAAAAGAAAATGCTTTTTAGTGGCTGGAACTGGTTTTATCATATTCTGAATTGAACGTTGAAAATGAGCTTTTCAGAGCCAGCAGAGGTCAAAATAAGCAGTAATGCAAACTCAGTCAGAGACAAAGATTTTCACTTGCAACTTGCTTTAACATGTTTAACAGTGCATGAAATGTTGTCTAAAACAAAAAGAAAATGCTTTTTAGTGGCTGGATCTGGTTTTATCACATTCTGAATTGAACGTTGAAAATGAGCTTTTCAGAGCCAGCAGAGGTCAAAATAAGCAGTAATGCAAACTCAGTCATAGACATAGATTTTCACTTGCAACTTGCTTTAACATGTTTAACAGTGCATGAAATGTTATCTAAAACAAAAAGAATAATGCATTTTAGTGGCTGGATCTGGTTTTATCACTTTCTGAATTCAACGTTGAAAATGAGCTGTTCTCAGCCAGCAGAGGTCAAAATAAGCAGTAATGCAAACTCAGTCATAGACATAGATTTTCACTTGCAACTTGCTTTAACATATTTAACAGTGCATGAAATGTTGTCTAAAACAAAAAGAAAATGCTTTTTAGTGGCTGGAACTGGTTTTATCACATTCTGAATTGAACGTTGAAAATGAGCTTTTCAGAGCCAGCAGAGGTCAAAATAAGCAGTAATGCAAACTCAGTCATAGACATAGATTTTCACTTGCAACTTGCTTTAACATGTTTAACAGTGCATGAAATGTTATCTTAAACAAAAAGAATAATGCATTTTAGTGGCTGGAACTGGTTTTATCACATTCTGAATTGAACGTTGAAAATTAGCTTTTCAGAGCCAGAAGAGGTCAAAATAAGCAGTAATGCAAACTCAGTCATAGACATAGATTTTCACTTGCAACTTGCTTTAACATATTTAACAGTGCATGAAATGTTGTCTAAAACAAAAAGCTAATTCTTTTTAGTGGCTGGAACTGGTTTTATCACATTCTGAATTGAACGTTGAAAATGAGCTTTTCAGAGCCAGCAGAGGTCAAAATAAGCAGTAATGCAAACTCAGTCAGAGACATAGATTTTCACTTGCAACTTGCTTTAACATGTTTAACAGTGCATGAAATGTTGTCTAAAACAAAAACATAATGCTTTTTAGTGGCTGGAACTGGTTTAATCATATTCTGAATTGAACGTTGAAAATGAGCTTTTCAGAGCCAGCAGAGGTCAAAATAAGCAGTAATGCAAACTCAGTCAGAGACATAGATTTTCACTTGCAACTTGCTTTAACATATTTAACAGTGCATGAAATGTTGTCTAAAACAAAAAGAAAATGCTTTTTAGTGGCTGGAACTGGTTTTATCACATTCTGAATTGAACGTTGAAAATGAGCTTTTCAGAGCCAGCAGAGGTCAAAATAAGCAGTAATGCAAACTCAGTCATAGACATAGATTTTCACTTGCAACTTTCTTAAACATATTTAACAGTGCATGAAATGTTGTCTAAAACAAAAAGATAATGCTTTTTAGTGGCTGGAACTGGTTTTATCACATTCTGAATTGAACGTTGAAAATGAGCTTTTCAGAGCCAGCAGAGGTCAAAATAAGCAGTAATGCAAACTCAGTCAGAGACATAGATTTTCACTTGCAACTTGCTTTAACATGTTTAACAGTGCATGAAATGTTGTCTAAAACAAAAAGAATGATGCATTTTAGTGGCTGGATCTGGTTTTATCACTTTCTGAATTCAACGTTGAAAATGAGCTGTTCTCAGCCAGCAGAGGTCAAAATAAACAGTAATGCAAACTCAGTCAGAGACATAGATTTTCACTTGCAACTTGCTTTAACATGTTTAACAGTGCATGAATTGTTGTCTAAAACAAAAAGAATGATGCATTTTAGTGGCTGGATCTGGTTTTATCACATTCTGAATTGAACGTTGAAAATGAGCTTTTCAGAGCCAGCAGAGGTCAAAATAAGCAGTAATGCAAACTCAGTCATAGACATAGATTTTCACTTGCAACTTGCTTTAACATGTTTAACAGTGCATGAAATGTTGTCTAAAACAAAAAGAATGATGCATTTTAGTAGCTGGATCTGGTTTTATCACATTCTGTGATGGACGTTGAAAATGAGCTTTTCAGAGCCAGCAGAGGTCAAAATAAGCAGTAATGCAAACTCAGTCAGAGACATAGATTTTCACTTGCAACTTTCTTAAACATATTTAACAGTGCATGAAATGTTGTCTAAAACAAAAAGAAAATGCTTTTTAGTGGCTGGAACTGGTTTTATCACATTCTGAATTGAACGTTGAAAATGAGCTTTTCAGAGCCAGCAGAGGTCAAAATAAGCAGTAATGCAAACTCAGTCAGAGACAAAGATTTTCACTTGCAACTTGCTTTAACATGTTTAACAGTGCATGAAATGTTGTCTAAAACAAAAAGAAAATGCTTTTTAGTGGCTGGAACTGGTTTTATCATATTCTGAATTGAACGTTGAAAATGAGCTTTTCAGAGCCAGCAGAGGTCAAAATAAGCAGTAATGCAAACTCAGTCAGAGACAAAGATTTTCACTTGCAACTTGCTTTAACATGTTTAACAGTGCATGAAATGTTGTCTAAAACAAAAAGAAAATGCTTTTTAGTGGCTGGATCTGGTTTTATCACATTCTGAATTGAACGTTGAAAATGAGCTTTTCAGAGCCAGCAGAGGTCAAAATAAGCAGTAATGCAAACTCAGTCATAGACATAGATTTTCACTTGCAACTTGCTTTAACATGTTTAACAGTGCATGAAATGTTATCTAAAACAAAAAGAATAATGCATTTTAGTGGCTGGATCTGGTTTTATCACTTTCTGAATTCAACGTTGAAAATGAGCTGTTCTCAGCCAGCAGAGGTCAAAATAAGCAGTAATGCAAACTCAGTCAGAGATATAGATTTTCACTTGCAACTTGCTTTAACATGTTTAACAGTGCATGAATTGTTGTCTAAAACAAAAAGAAAATGCTTTTTAGTGGCTGGAACTGGTTTTATCACATTCTGAATTGAACGTTGAAAATGAGCTTTTCAGAGCCAGCAGAGGTCAAAATAAGCAGTGATGCAAACTCAGTCATAGACATAGATTTTCACTTGCAACTTTCTTAAACATATTTAACAGTGCATGAAATGTTGTCTAAAACAAAAAGAAAATGCTTTTTAGTGGCTTGAACTGGTTTTATCACATTCTGAATTGAACGTTGAAAATGAGCTTTTCAGAGCCAGCAGAGGTCAAAATAAGCAGTAATGCAAACTCAGTCAGAGACATAGATTTTCACTTGCAACTTGCTTTAACATGTTTAACAGTGCATGAAATGTTGTCTAAAACAAAAAGATAATGCTTTTTAGTGGCTGGAACTGGTTTTATCACATTCTGAATTGAACGTTGAAAATGAGCTTTTCAGAGCCAGCAGAGGTCAAAATAAGCAGTAATGCAAACTCAGTCAGAGACAAAGATTTTCACTTGCAACTTGCTTTAACATGTTTAACAGTGCATGAAATGTTGTCTAAAACAAAAAGAAAATGCGTTTTAGTGGCTGGATCTGGTTTTATCACATTCTGAATTGAACGTTGAAAATGAGCTTTTCAGAGCCAGCAGAGGTCAAAATAAGCAGTAATGCAAACTCAGTCATAGACATAGACTTTCACTTGCAACTTGCTTTAACATGTTTAACAGTGCATGAAATGTTATCTAAAACAAAAAGAATAATGCATTTTAGTGGCTGGATCTGGTTTTATCACTTTCTGAATTCAACGTTGAAAATGAGCTGTTCTTAGCCAGCAGAGGTCAAAATAAGCAGTAATGCAAACTCAGTCAGAGACATAGATTTTCACTTGCAACTTGCTTTAACATGTTTAACAGTGCATGAATTGTTGTCTAAAACAAAAAGAAAATGCTTTTTAGTGGCTGGAACTGGTTTTATCACATTCTGAATTGAACGTTGAAAATGAGCTTTTCAGAGCCAGCAGAGGTCAAAATAAGCAGTAATGCAAACTCAGTCAGAGACAAAGATTTTCACTTGCAACTTGCTTTAACATGTTTAACAGTGCATGAAATGTTGTCTAAAACAAAAAGAAAATGCTTTTTAGTGGCTGGATCTGGTTTTATCACATTCTGAATTGAACGTTGAAAATGAGCTTTTCAGAGCCAGCAGAGGTCAAAATAAGCAGTAATGCAAACTCAGTCATAGACATAGATTTTCACTTGCAACTTGCTTTAACATGTTTAACAGTGCATGAAATGTTATCTAAAACAAAAAGAATAATGCATTTTAATGGCTGGATCTGGTTTTATCACTTTCTGAATTCAACGTTGAAAATGAGCTTTTCAGAGCCAGCAGAGGTCAAAATAAGCAGTAATGCAAACTCAGTCAGAGACAAAGATTTTCACTTGCAACTTGCTTTAACATTTTTAACAGTGCATGAAATGTTGTCTAAAACAAAAAGAAAATGCTTTTTAGTGGCTGGATCTGGTTTTATCACATTCTGAATTGAACGTTGAAAATGAGCTTTTCAGAGCCAGCAGAGGTCAAAATAAGCAGTAATGCAAACTCAGTCATAGACATAGATTTTCACTTGCAACTTGCTTTAACATGTTTAACAGTGCATGAAATGTTATCTAAAACAAAAAGAATAATGCATTTTAGTGGCTGGATCTGGTTTTATCACTTTCTGAATTCAACGTTGAAAATGAGCTGTTCTCAGCCAGCAGAGGTCAAAATAAGCAGTAATGCAAACTCAGTCAGAGATATAGATTTTCACTTGCAACTTGCTTTAACATATTTAACAGTGCATGAAATGTTGTCTAAAACAAAAAGAAAATGCTTTTTAGTGGCTAGAACTGGTTTTATCACATTCTGAATTGAACGTTGAAAATGAGCTTTTCAGAGCCAGCAGAGGTCAAAATAAGCAGTAATGCAAACTCAGTCAGAGACATAGATTTTCACATGCAACTTGCTTTAACATGTTTAACAGTGCATGAAATGTTGTCTAAAACAAAAAGATAATGCTTTTTAGTGGCTGGAACTGGTTTTATCACATTCTGAATTGAACATTGAAAATGAGCTTTTCAGAGCCAGCAGAGGTCAAAATAAGCAGTAATGCAAACTCAGTCAGAGACAAAGATTTTCACTTGCAACTTGCTTTAACATGTTTAACAGTGCATGAAATGTTGTCTAAAACAAAAAGAAAATGCTTTTTAGTGGCTGGATCTGGTTTTATCACATTCTGAATTGAACGTTGAAAATGAGCTTTTCAGAGCCAGCAGAGGTCAAAATAAGCAGTAATGCAAACTCAGTCATAGACAAAGACTTTCACTTGCAACTTGCTTTAACATGTTTAACAGTGCATGAAATGTTATCTAAAACAAAAAGAATGATGCATTTTAGTAGCTGGATCTGGTTTTATCACATTCTGTGATGGACGTTGAAAATGAGCTTTTCAGAGCCAGCAGAGGTCAAAATAAGCAGTAATGCAAACTCAGTCAGAGACATAGATTTTCACTTGCAACTTTCTTAAACATATTTAACAGTGCATGAATTGTTGTCTAAAACAAAAAGAAAATGCTTTTTAGTGGCTGGAACTGGTTTTATCACATTCTGAATTGAACGTTGAAAATGAGCTTTTCAGAGCCAGCAGAGGTCAAAATAAGCAGTAATGCAAACTCAGTCAGAGACAAAGATTTTCACTTGCAACTTGCTTTAACATGTTTAACAGTGCATGAAATGTTGTCTAAAACAAAAAGAAAATGCTTTTTAGTGGCTGGAACTGGTTTTATCATATTCTGAATTGAACGTTGAAAATGAGCTTTTCAGAGCCAGCAGAGGTCAAAATAAGCAGTAATGCAAACTCAGTCAGAGACAAAGATTTTCACTTGCAACTTGCTTTAACATGTTTAACAGTGCATGAAATGTTGTCTAAAACAAAAAGAAAATGCTTTTTAGTGGCTGGATCTGGTTTTATCACATTCTGAATTGAACGTTGAAAATGAGCTTTTCAGAGCCAGCAGAGGTCAAAATAAGCAGTAATGCAAACTCAGTCATAGACATAGATTTTCACTTGCAACTTGCTTTAACATGTTTAACAGTGCATGAAATGTTATCTAAAACAAAAAGAATAATGCATTTTAGTGGCTGGATCTGGTTTTATCACTTTCTGAATTCAACGTTGAAAATGAGCTGTTCTCAGCCAGCAGAGGTCAAAATAAGCAGTAATGCAAACTCAGTCAGAGATATAGATTTTCACTTGCAACTTGCTTTAACATGTTTAACAGTGCATGAATTGTTGTCTAAAACAAAAAGAAAATGCTTTTTAGTGGCTGGAACTGGTTTTATCACATTCTGAATTGAACGTTGAAAATGAGCTTTTCAGAGCCAGCAGAGGTCAAAATAAGCAGTGATGCAAACTCAGTCATAGACATAGATTTTCACTTGCAACTTTCTTAAACATATTTAACAGTGCATGAAATGTTGTCTAAAACAAAAAGAAAATGCTTTTTAGTGGCTTGAACTGGTTTTATCACATTCTGAATTGAACGTTGAAAATGAGCTTTTCAGAGCCAGCAGAGGTCAAAATAAGCAGTAATGCAAACTCAGTCAGAGACATAGATTTTCACTTGCAACTTGCTTTAACATGTTTAACAGTGCATGAAATGTTGTCTAAAACAAAAAGATAATGCTTTTTAGTGGCTGGAACTGGTTTTATCACATTCTGAATTGAACGTTGAAAATGAGCTTTTCAGAGCCAGCAGAGGTCAAAATAAGCAGTAATGCAAACTCAGTCAGAGACAAAGATTTTCACTTGCAACTTGCTTTAACATGTTTAACAGTGCATGAAATGTTGTCTAAAACAAAAAGAAAATGCTTTTTAGTGGCTGGATCTGGTTTTATCACATTCTGAATTGAACGTTGAAAATGAGCTTTTCAGAGCCAGCAGAGGTCAAAATAAGCAGTAATGCAAACTCAGTCATAGACATAGACTTTCACTTGCAACTTGCTTTAACATGTTTAACAGTGCATGAAATGTTATCTAAAACAAAAAGAATAATGCATTTTAGTGGCTGGATCTGGTTTAATCACTTTCTGAATTCAACGTTGAAAATGAGCTGTTCTTAGCCAGCAGAGGTCAAAATAAGCAGTAATGCAAACTCAGTCAGAGACATAGATTTTCACTTGCAACTTGCTTTAACATGTTTAACAGTGCATGAATTGTTGTCTAAAACAAAAAGAAAATGCTTTTTAGTGGCTGGAACTGGTTTTATCACATTCTGAATTGAACGTTGAAAATGAGCTTTTCAGAGCCAGCAGAGGTCAAAATAAGCAGTAATGCAAACTCAGTCAGAGACATAGATTTTCACTTGCAACTTGCTTTAACATGTTTAACAGTGCATGAAATATTATCTAAAACAAAAAGAATAATGCATTTTAGTGGCTGGATCTGGTTTTATCACTTTCTGAATTCAACGTTGAAAATGAGCTGTTCTCAGCCAGCAGAGGTCAAAATAAGCAGTAATGCAAACTCAGTCATAGACATAGATTTTCACTTGCAACTTGCTTTAACATATTTAACAGTGCATGAAATGTTGTCTAAAACAAAAAGAAAATGCTTTTTAGTGGCTGGATCTGGTTTTATCACATTCTGAATTGAACGTTGAAAATGAGCTTTTCAGAGCCAGCAGAGGTCAAAATAAGCAGTAATGCAAACTCAGTCAGAGACATAGATTTTCACTTGCAACTTGCTTTAACATGTTTAACAGTGCATGAAATGTTGTCTAAAACAAAAAGATAATGCTTTTTAGTGGCTGGAACTGGTTTTATCACATTCTGAATTGAACGTTGAAAATGAGCTTTTCAGAGCCAGCAGAGGTCAAAATAAGCAGTAATGCAAACTCAGTCAGAGACATAGATTTTCACTTGCAACTTGCTTTAACATGTTTAACAGTGCATGAAATGTTGTCTAAAACAAAAAGATAATGCTTTTTAGTGGCTGGAACTGGTTTTATCACATTCTGAATTGAACGTTGAAAATGAGCTTTTCAGAGCCAGCAGAGGTCAAAATAAGCAGTAATGCAAACTCAGTCAGAGACAAAGATTTTCACTTGCAACTTGCTTTAACATGTTTAACAGTGCATGAAATGTTGTCTAAAACAAAAAGAAAATGCTTTTTAGTGGCTGGATCTGGTTTTATCACATTCTGAATTGAACGTTGAAAATGAGCTTTTCAGAGCCAGCAGAGGTCAAAATAAGCAGTAATGCAAACTCAGTCATAGACATAGATTTTCACTTGCAACTTGCTTTAACATGTTTAACAGTGCATGAAATGTTATCTAAAACAAAAAGAATAATGCATTTTAGTGGCTGGATCTGGTTTTATCACTTTCTGAATTCAACGTTGAAAATGAGCTGTTCTCAGCCAGCAGAGGTCAAAATAAGCAGTAATGCAAACTCAGTCATAGACATAGATTTTCACTTGCAACTTGCTTTAACATATTTAAAAGTGCATGAAATGTTGTCTAAAACAAAAAGAAAATGCTTTTTAGTGGCTGGATCTGGTTTTATCACATTCTGAATTGAACGTTGAAAATGAGCTTTTCAGAGCCAGCAGAGGTCAAAATAAGCAGTAATGCAAACTCAGTCAGAGACATAGATTTTCACTTGCAACTTGCTTTAACATGTTTAACAGTGCATGAAATGTTGTCTAAAACAAAAAGATAATGCTTTTTAGTGGCTGGAACTGGTTTTATCACATTCTGAATTGAACGTTGAAAATGAGCTTTTCAGAGCCAGCAGAGGTCAAAATAAGCAGTAATGCAAACTCAGTCAGAGACATAGATTTTCACTTGCAACTTGCTTTAACATGTTTAACAGTGCATGAAATGTTGTCTAAAACAAAAAGAAAATGCTTTTTAGTGGCTGGATCTGGTTTTATCACATTCTGAATTGAACGTTGAAAATGAGCTTTTCAGAGCCAGCAGAGGTCAAAATAAGCAGTAATGCAAACTCAGTCATAGACATAGATTTTCACTTGCAACTTGCTTTAACATGTTTAACAGTGCATGAAATGTTATCTAAAACAAAAAGAATAATGCATTTTAATGGCTGGATCTGGTTTTATCACTTTCTGAATTCAACGTTGAAAATGAGCTTTTCAGAGCCAGCAGAGGTCAAAATAAGCAGTAATGCAAACTCAGTCAGAGACAAAGATTTTCACTTGCAACTTGCTTTAACATTTTTAACAGTGCATGAAATGTTGTCTAAAACAAAAAGAAAATGCTTTTTAGTGGCTGGATCTGGTTTTATCACATTCTGAATTGAACGTTGAAAATGAGCTTTTCAGAGCCAGCAGAGGTCAAAATAAGCAGTAATGCAAACTCAGTCATAGACATAGATTTTCACTTGCAACTTGCTTTAACATGTTTAACAGTGCATGAAATGTTATCTAAAACAAAAAGAATAATGCATTTTAGTGGCTGGATCTGGTTTTATCACTTTCTGAATTCAACGTTGAAAATGAGCTGTTCTCAGCCAGCAGAGGTCAAAATAAGCAGTAATGCAAACTCAGTCAGAGATATAGATTTTCACTTGCAACTTGCTTTAACATATTTAACAGTGCATGAAATGTTGTCTAAAACAAAAAGAAAATGCTTTTTAGTGGCTAGAACTGGTTTTATCACATTCTGAATTGAACGTTGAAAATGAGCTTTTCAGAGCCAGCAGAGGTCAAAATAAGCAGTAATGCAAACTCAGTCAGAGACATAGATTTTCACTTGCAACTTGCTTTAACATGTTTAACAGTGCATGAAATGTTGTCTAAAACAAAAAGATAATGCTTTTTAGTGGCTGGAACTGGTTTTATCACATTCTGAATTGAACATTGAAAATGAGCTTTTCAGAGCCAGCAGAGGTCAAAATAAGCAGTAATGCAAACTCAGTCAGAGACAAAGATTTTCACTTGCAACTTGCTTTAACATGTTTAACAGTGCATGAAATGTTGTCTAAAACAAAAAGAAAATGCTTTTTAGTGGCTGGATCTGGTTTTATCACATTCTGAATTGAACGTTGAAAATGAGCTTTTCAGAGCCAGCAGAGGTCAAAATAAGCAGTAATGCAAACTCAGTCATAGACAAAGACTTTCACTTGCAACTTGCTTTAACATGTTTAACAGTGCATGAAATGTTATCTAAAACAAAAAGAATAATGCATTTTAGTGGCTGGATCTGGTTTTATCACTTTCTGAATTCAACGTTGAAAATGAGCTGTTCTCAGCCAGCAGAGGTCAAAATAAGCAGTAATGCAAACTCAGTCAGAGACATAGATTTTCACTTGCAACTTGCTTTAACATGTTTAACAGTGCATGAATTGTTGTCTAAAACAAAAAGAAAATGCTTTTTAGTGGCTGGAACTGGTTTTATCACATTCTGAATTGAACGTTGAAAATGAGCTTTTCAGAGCCAGCAGAGGTCAAAATAAGCAGTAATGCAAACTCAGTCAGAGACAAAGATTTTCACTTGCAACTTGCTTTAACATGTTTAACAGTGCATGAAATGTTGTCTAAAACAAAAAGAAAATGCTTTTTAGTGGCTGGATCTGGTTTTATCACATTCTGAATTGAACGTTGAAAATGAGCTTTTCAGAGCCAGCAGAGGTCAAAATAAGCAGTAATGCAAACTCAGTCATAGACATAGATTTTCACTTGCAACTTGCTTTAACATGTTTAACAGTGCATGAAATGTTATCTAAAACAAAAAGAATAATGCATTTTAGTGGCTGGATCTGGTTTTATCACTTTCTGAATTCAACGTTGAAAATGAGCTGTTCTCAGCCAGCAGAGGTCAAAATAAGCAGTAATGCAAACTCAGTCATAGACATAGATTTTCACTTGCAACTTGCTTTAACATATTTAACAGTGCATGAAATGTTGTCTAAAACAAAAAGAAAATGCTTTTTAGTGGCTGGAACTGGTTTTATCACATTCTGAATTGAACGTTGAAAATGAGCTTTTCAGAGCCAGCAGAGGTCAAAATAAGCAGTAATGCAAACTCAGTCATAGACATAGATTTTCACTTGCAACTTGCTTTAACATGTTTAACAGTGCATGAAATGTTATCTTAAACAAAAAGAATAATGCATTTTAGTGGCTGGAACTGGTTTTATCACATTCTGAATTGAACGTTGAAAATGAGCTTTTCAGAGCCAGAAGAGGTCAAAATAAGCAGTAATGCAAACTCAGTCATAGACATAGATTTTCACTTGCAACTTGCTTTAACATGTTTAACAGTGCATGAAATGTTGTCTAAAACAAAAAGAATGATGCATTTTAGTGGCTGGATCTGGTTTGATCACTTTCTGAATTCAACGTTGAAAATGAGCTGTTCTCAGCCAGCAGAGGTCAAAATAAACAGTAATGCAAACTCAGTCAGAGACATAGATTTTCACTTGCAACTTGCTTTAACATGTTTAACAGTGCATGAATTGTTGTCTAAAACAAAAAGAATGATGCATTTTAGTGGCTGGATCTGGTTTTATCACATTCTGAATTGAACGTTGAAAATGAGCTTTTCAGAGCCAGCAGAGGTCAAAATAAGCAGTAATGCAAACTCAGTCATAGACATAGATTTTCACTTGCAACTTGCTTTAACATGTTTAACAGTGCATGAAATGTTGTCTAAAACAAAAAGAATGATGCATTTTAGTAGCTGGATCTGGTTTTATCACATTCTGTGATGGACGTTGAAAATGAGCTTTTCAGAGCCAGCAGAGGTCAAAATAAGCAGTAATGCAAACTCAGTCAGAGACATAGATTTTCACTTGCAACTTTCTTAAACATATTTAACAGTGCATGAAATGTTGTCTAAAACAAAAAGAAAATGCTTTTTAGTGGCTGGAACTGGTTTTATCACATTCTGAATTGAACGTTGAAAATGAGCTTTTCAGAGCCAGCAGAGGTCAAAATAAGCAGTAATGCAAACTCAGTCAGAGACAAAGATTTTCACTTGCAACTTGCTTTAACATGTTTAACAGTGCATGAAATGTTGTCTAAAACAAAAAGAAAATGCTTTTTAGTGGCTGGAACTGGTTTTATCATATTCTGAATTGAACGTTGAAAATGAGCTTTTCAGAGCCAGCAGAGGTCAAAATAAGCAGTAATGCAAACTCAGTCAGAGACAAAGATTTTCACTTGCAACTTGCTTTAACATGTTTAACAGTGCATGAAATGTTGTCTAAAACAAAAAGAAAATGCTTTTTAGTGGCTGGATCTGGTTTTATCACATTCTGAATTGAACGTTGAAAATGAGCTTTTCAGAGCCAGCAGAGGTCAAAATAAGCAGTAATGCAAACTCAGTCATAGACATAGATTTTCACTTGCAACTTGCTTTAACATGTTTAACAGTGCATGAAATGTTATCTAAAACAAAAAGAATAATGCATTTTAGTGGCTGGATCTGGTTTTATCACTTTCTGAATTCAACGTTGAAAATGAGCTGTTCTCAGCCAGCAGAGGTCAAAATAAGCAGTAATGCAAACTCAGTCAGAGATATAGATTTTCACTTGCAACTTGCTTTAACATGTTTAACAGTGCATGAATTGTTGTCTAAAACAAAAAGAAAATGCTTTTTAGTGGCTGGAACTGGTTTTATCACATTCTGAATTGAACGTTGAAAATGAGCTTTTCAGAGCCAGCAGAGGTCAAAATAAGCAGTGATGCAAACTCAGTCATAGACATAGATTTTCACTTGCAACTTTCTTAAACATATTTAACAGTGCATGAAATGTTGTCTAAAACAAAAAGAAAATGCTTTTTAGTGGCTTGAACTGGTTTTATCACATTCTGAATTGAACGTTGAAAATGAGCTTTTCAGAGCCAGCAGAGGTCAAAATAAGCAGTAATGCAAACTCAGTCAGAGACATAGATTTTCACTTGCAACTTGCTTTAACATGTTTAACAGTGCATGAAATGTTGTCTAAAACAAAAAGATAATGCTTTTTAGTGGCTGGAACTGGTTTTATCACATTCTGAATTGAACGTTGAAAATGAGCTTTTCAGAGCCAGCAGAGGTCAAAATAAGCAGTAATGCAAACTCAGTCAGAGACAAAGATTTTCACTTGCAACTTGCTTTAACATGTTTAACAGTGCATGAAATGTTGTCTAAAACAAAAAGAAAATGCTTTTTAGTGGCTGGATCTGGTTTTATCACATTCTGAATTGAACGTTGAAAATGAGCTTTTCAGAGCCAGCAGAGGTCAAAATAAGCAGTAATGCAAACTCAGTCATAGACATAGACTTTCACTTGCAACTTGCTTTAACATGTTTAACAGTGCATGAAATGTTATCTAAAACAAAAAGAATAATGCATTTTAGTGGCTGGATCTGGTTTTATCACTTTCTGAATTCAACGTTGAAAATGAGCTGTTCTTAGCCAGCAGAGGTCAAAATAAGCAGTAATGCAAACTCAGTCAGAGACATAGATTTTCACTTGCAACTTGCTTTAACATGTTTAACAGTGCATGAATTGTTGTCTAAAACAAAAAGAAAATGCTTTTTAGTGGCTGGAACTGGTTTTATCACATTCTGAATTGAACGTTGAAAATGAGCTTTTCAGAGCCAGCAGAGGTCAAAATAAGCAGTAATGCAAACTCAGTCAGAGACATAGATTTTCACTTGCAACTTGCTTTAACATGTTTAACAGTGCATGAAATATTATCTAAAACAAAAAGAATAATGCATTTTAGTGGCTGGATCTGGTTTTATCACTTTCTGAATTCAACGTTGAAAATGAGCTGTTCTCAGCCAGCAGAGGTCAAAATAAGCAGTAATGCAAACTCAGTCATAGACATAGATTTTCACTTGCAACTTGCTTTAACATATTTAACAGTGCATGAAATGTTGTCTAAAACAAAAAGAAAATGCTTTTTAGTGGCTGGATCTGGTTTTATCACATTCTGAATTGAACGTTGAAAATGAGCTTTTCAGAGCCAGCAGAGGTCAAAATAAGCAGTAATGCAAACTCAGTCAGAGACATAGATTTTCACTTGCAACTTGCTTTAACATGTTTAACAGTGCATGAAATGTTGTCTAAAACAAAAAGATAATGCTTTTTAGTGGCTGGAACTGGTTTTATCACATTCTGAATTGAACGTTGAAAATGAGCTTTTCAGAGCCAGCAGAGGTCAAAATAAGCAGTAATGCAAACTCAGTCAGAGACATAGATTTTCACTTGCAACTTGCTTTAACATGTTTAACAGTGCATGAAATGTTGTCTAAAACAAAAAGAAAATGCTTTTTAGTGGCTGGATCTGGTTTTATCACATTCTGAATTGAACGTTGAAAATGAGCTTTTCAGAGCCAGCAGAGGTCAAAATAAGCAGTAATGCAAACTCAGTCATAGACATAGATTTTCACTTGCAACTTGCTTTAACATGTTTAACAGTGCATGAAATGTTATCTAAAACAAAAAGAATAATGCATTTTAGTGGCTGGATCTGGTTTTATCACTTTCTGAATTCAACGTTGAAAATGAGCTGTTCTCAGCCAGCAGAGGTCAAAATAAGCAGTAATGCAAACTCAGTCATAGACATAGATTTTCACTTGCAACTTGCTTTAACATATTTAAAAGTGCATGAAATGTTGTCTAAAACAAAAAGAAAATGCTTTTTAGTGGCTGGATCTGGTTTTATCACATTCTGAATTGAACGTTGAAAATGAGCTTTTCAGAGCCAGCAGAGGTCAAAATAAGCAGTAATGCAAACTCAGTCAGAGACATAGATTTTCACTTGCAACTTGCTTTAACATGTTTAACAGTGCATGAAATGTTGTCTAAAACAAAAAGATAATGCTTTTTAGTGGCTGGAACTGGTTTTATTACATTCTGAATTGAACGTTGAAAATGAGCTTTTCAGAGCCAGCAGAGGTCAAAATAAGCAGTAATGCAAACTCAGTCAGAGACAAAGATTTTCACTTGCAACTTGCTTTAACATGTTTAACAGTGCATGAAATGTTGTCTAAAACAAAAAGAAAATGCTTTTTAGTGGCTGGATCTGGTTTTATCACATTCTGAATTGAACGTTGAAAATGAGCTTTTCAGAGCCAGCAGAGGTCAAAATAAGCAGTAATGCAAACTCAGTCATAGACATAGATTTTCACTTGCAACTTGCTTTAACATGTTTAACAGTGCATGAAATGTTATCTAAAACAAAAAGAATAATGCATTTTAATGGCTGGATCTGGTTTTATCACTTTCTGAATTCAACGTTGAAAATGAGCTTTTCAGAGCCAGCAGAGGTCAAAATAAGCAGTAATGCAAACTCAGTCATAGACATAGATTTTCACTTGCAACTTGCTTTAACATGTTTAACAGTGCATGAAATGTTATCTAAAACAAAAAGAATAATGCATTTTAATGGCTGGATCTGGTTTTATCACTTTCTGAATTCAACGTTGAAAATGAGCTGTTCTCAGCCAGCAGAGGTCAAAATAAGCAGTAATGCAAACTCAGTCAGAGACATAGATTTTCACTTGCAACTTGCTTTAACATGTTTAACAGTGCATGAATTGTTGTCTAAAACAAAAAGAAAATGCTTTTTAGTGGCTGGAACTGGTTTTATCACATTCTGAATTGAACGTTGAAAATGAGCTTTTCAGAGCCAGCAGAGGTCAAAATAAGCAGTGATGCAAACTCAGTCATAGACATAGATTTTCACTTGCAACTTTCTTAAACATCTTTAACAGTGCATGAAATGTTGTCTAAAACAAAAAGAAAATGCTTTTTAGTGGCTGGAACTGGTTTTATCACATTCTGAATTGAACGTTGAAAATGAGCTTTTCAGAGCCAGCAGAGGTCAAAATAAGCAGTAATGCAAACTCAGTCAGAGACATAGATTTTCACTTGCAACTTGCTTTAACATGTTTAACAGTGCATGAAATATTATCTAAAACAAAAAGAATGATGCATTTTAGTGGCTGGATCTGGTTTTATCACTTTATGAATTCAACGTTGAAAATGAGCTGTTCTCAGCCAGCAGAGGTCAAAATAAGCAGTAATGCAAACTTAGTCATAGACATAGATTTTCACTTGCAACTTGCTTTAACATATTTAACAGTGCATGAAATGTTGTCTAAAACAAAAAGAAAATGCTTTTTAGTGGCTGGATCTGGTTTTATCACATTCTGAATTGAACGTTGAAAATGAGCTTTTCAGAGCCAGCAGAGGTCAAAATAAGCAGTAATGCAAACTCAGTCAGAGACATAGATTTTCACTTGCAACTTGCTTTAACATGTTTAACAGTGCATGAAATGTTGTCTAAAACAAAAAGATAATGCTTTTTAGTGGCTGGAACTGGTTTTATCACATTCTGAATTGAACGTTGAAAATGAGCTTTTCAGAGCCAGCAGAGGTCAAAATAAGCAGTAATGCAAACTCAGTCAGAGACATAGATTTTCACTTGCAACTTGCTTTAACATGTTTAACAGTGCATGAAATGTTGTCTAAAACAAAAAGATAATGCTTTTTAGTGGCTGGAACTGGTTTTATCACATTCTGAATTGAACGTTGAAAATGAGCTTTTCAGAGCCAGCAGAGGTCAAAATAAGCAGTAATGCAAACTCAGTCAGAGACAAAGATTTTCACTTGCAACTTGCTTTAACATGTTTAACAGTGCATGAAATGTTGTCTAAAACAAAAAGAAAATGCTTTTTAGTGGCTGGATCTGGTTTTATCACATTCTGAATTGAACGTTGAAAATGAGCTTTTCAGAGCCAGCAGAGGTCAAAATAAGCAGTAATGCAAACTCAGTCATAGACATAGATTTTCACTTGCAACTTGCTTTAACATGTTTAACAGTGCATGAAATGTTATCTAAAACAAAAAGAATAATGCATTTTAGTGGCTGGATCTGGTTTTATCACTTTCTGAATTCAACGTTGAAAATGAGCTTTTCAGAGCCAGCAGAGGTCAAAATAAGCAGTAATGCAAACTCAGTCAGAGACAAAGATTTTCACTTGCAACTTGCTTTAACATGTTTAACAGTGCATGAAATGTTGTCTAAAACAAAAAGAAAATGCTTTTTAGTGGCTGGATCTGGTTTTATCACATTCTGAATTGAACGTTGAAAATGAGCTTTTCAGAGCCAGCAGAGGTCAAAATAAGCAGTAATGCAAACTCAGTCATAGACATAGATTTTCACTTGCAACTTGCTTTAACATGTTTAACAGTGCATGAAATGTTATCTAAAACAAAAAGAATAATGCATTTTAGTGGCTGGATCTGGTTTTATCACTTTCTGAATTCAACGTTGAAAATGAGCTGTTCTCAGCCAGCAGAGGTCAAAATAAGCAGTAATGCAAACTCAGTCAGAGACATAGATTTTCACTTGCAACTTGCTTTAACATGTTTAACAGTGCATGAATTGTTGTCTAAAACAAAAAGAAAATGCTTTTTAGTGGCTGGAACTGGTTTTATCACATTCTGAATTGAACGTTGAAAATGAGCTTTTCAGAGCCAGCAGAGGTCAAAATAAGCAGTGATGCAAACTCAGTCATAGACATAGATTTTCACTTGCAACTTTCTTAAACATATTTAACAGTGCATGAAATGTTGTCTAAAACAAAAAGAAAATGCTTTTTAGTGGCTAGAACTGGTTTTATCACATTCTGAATTGAACGTTGAAAATGAGCTTTTCAGAGCCAGCAGAGGTCAAAATAAGCAGTGATGCAAACTCAGTCATAGACATAGATTTTCACTTGCAACTTTCTTAAACATATTTAACAGTGCATGAAATGTTGTCTAAAACAAAAAGAAAATGCTTTTTAGTGGCTGGAACTGGTTTTATCACATTCTGAATTGAACGTTGAAAATGAGCTTTTCAGAGCCAGCAGAGGTCAAAATAAGCAGTAATGCAAACTCAGTCAGAGACATAGATTTTCACTTGCAACTTGCTTTAACATGTTTAACAGTGCATGAAATGTTGTCTAAAACAAAAAGATAATGCTTTTTAGTGGCTGGAACTGGTTTTATCACATTCTGAATTGAACGTTGAAAATGAGCTTTTCAGAGCCAGCAGAGGTCAAAATAAGCAGTAATGCAAACTCAGTCAGAGACATAGATTTTCACTTGCAACTTGCTTTAACATGTTTAACAGTGCATGAAATGTTGTCTAAAACAAAAAGATAATGCTTTTTAGTGGCTGGAACTGGTTTTATCACATTCTGAATTGAAAGTTGAAAATGAGCTTTTCAGAGCCAGCAGAGGTCAAAATAAGCAGTAATGCAAACTCAGTCATAGACATAGATTTTCACTTGCAACTTGCTTTAACATGTTTAACAGTGCATGAAATGTTATCTAAAACAAAAGAATAATGCATTTTAGTGGCTGGATCTGGTTTTATCACTTTCTGAATTCAACGTTGAAAATGAGCTGTTCTCAGCCAGCAGAGGTCAAAATAAGCAGTAATGCAAACTCAGTCAGAGACATAGATTTTCACTTGCAACTTGCTTTAACATGTTTAACAGTGCATGAATTGTTGTCTAAAACAAAAAGAAAATGCTTTTTAGTGGCTGGAACTGGTTTTATCACATTCTGAATTGAACGTTGAAAATGAGCTTTTCAGAGCCAGCAGAGGTCAAAATAAGCAGTGATGCAAACTCAGTCATAGACATAGATTTTCACTTGCAACTTTCTTAAACATATTTAACAGTGCATGAAATGTTATCTAAAACAAAAAGAAAATGCTTTTTAGTGGCTGGATCTGGTTTTATCACATTCTGAATTGAACGTTGAAAATGAGCTTTTCAGAGCCAGCAGAGGTCAAAATAAGCAGTAATGCAAACTCAGTCATAGACATAGATTTTCACTTGCAACTTGCTTTAACATGTTTAACAGTGCATGAAATGTTATCTAAAACAAAAAGAATAATGCATTTTAGTGGCTGGATCTGGTTTTATCACTTTCTGAATTCAACGTTGAAAATGAGCTGTTCTCAGCCAGCAGAGGTCAAAATAAGCAGTAATGCAAACTCAGTCATAGACATAGATTTTCACTTGCAACTTGCTTTAACATGTTTAACAGTGCATGAATTGTTGTCTAAAACAAAAAGAAAATGCTTTTTAGTGGCTGGAACTGGTTTTATCACATTCTGAATTGAACGTTGAAAATGAGCTTTTCAGAGCCAGCAGAGGTCAAAATAAGCAGTGATGCAAACTCAGTCATAGACATAGATTTTCACTTGCAACTTTCTTAAACATATTTAACAGTGCATGAAATGTTGTCTAAAACAAAAAGAAAATGCTTTTTAGTGGCTGGAACTGGTTTTATCACATTCTAAATTGAACGTTGAAAATGAGCTTATCTCAGCCAGCAGAAGGGTCAAATCACAGTAATGCAAACTCAGTCAGAGACATAGATTTTCACTTGCAACTTGCTTTAACATGTTTAACAGTGCATGAAATGTTGTCTAAAACAAAAAGATAATGCTTTTTAGTTACTGGAACTGGTTTTATCACATTCTGAATTGAACGTTGAAAATGAGCTTTTCAGAGCCAGCAGAGGTCAAAATAAGCAGTAATGCAAACTCAGTCATAGACATAGATTTTCACTTGCAACTTGCTTTAACATGTTTAACAGTGCATGAAATGTTGTCTAAAACAAAAAGAAAATGCTTTTTAGTGGCTGGAACTGGTTTTATCACATTCTGAATTGAACGTTGAAAATGAGCTTTTCAGAGCCAGCAGAGGTCAAAATAAGCAGTGATGCAAACTCAGTCATAGACATAGATTTTCACTTGCAACTTTCTTAAACATATTTAACAGTGCATGAAATGCTGTCTAAAACAAAAAGAAAATGCTTTTTAGTGGCTGGAACTGGTTTTATCACATTCTGAATTGAACGTTGAAAATGAGCTTTTCAGAGCCAGCAGAGGTCAAAATAAGCAGTAATGCAAACTCAGTCAGAGACATAGATTTTCACTTGCAACTTGCTTTAACATGTTTAACAGTGCATGAAATGTTGTCTAAAACAAAAAGATAATGCTTTTTAGTGGCTGGAACTGGTTTTATCACATTCTAAATTGAACGTTGAAAATGAGCTTTTCAGAGCCAGCAGAGGTCAAAATAAGCAGTAATGCAAACTCAGTCATAGACATAGATTTTCACTTGCAACTTGCTTTAACATGTTTAACAGTGCATGAAATGTTGTCTAAAACAAAAAGAAAATGCTTTTTAGTGGCTGGAACTGGTTTTATCACATTCTGAATTGAACGTTGAAAATGAGCTTTTCAGAGCCAGCAGAGGTCAAAATAAGCAGTAATGCAAACTCAGTCAGAGACAAAGATTTTCACTTGCAACTTGCTTTAACATGTTTAACAGTGCATGAAATGTTGTCTAAAACAAAAAGAAAATGCTTTTTAGTGGCTGGATCTGGTTTTATCACATTCTGAATTGAACGTTGAAAATGAGCTTTTCAGAGCCAGCAGAGGTCAAAATAAGCAGTAATGCAAACTCAGTCATAGACATAGATTTTCACTTGCAACTTGCTTTAACATGTTTAACAGTGCATGAAATGTTATCTAAAACAAAAAGAATAATGCATTTTAGTGGCTGGATCTGGTTTTATCACTTTCTGAATTCAACGTTGAAAATGAGCTGTTCTCAGCCAGCAGAGGTCAAAATAAGCAGTAATGCAAACTCAGTCATAGACATAGATTTTCACTTGCAACTTGCTTTAACATATTTAAAAGTGCATGAAATGTTGTCTAAAACAAAAAGAAAATGCTTTTTAGTGGCTGGATCTGGTTTTATCACATTCTGAATTGAACGTTGAAAATGAGCTTTTCAGAGCCAGCAGAGGTCAAAATAAGCAGTAATGCAAACTCAGTCAGAGACATAGATTTTCACTTGCAACTTGCTTTAACATGTTTAACAGTGCATGAAATGTTGTTTAAAACAAAAAGATAATGCTTTTTAGTGGCTGGAACTGGTTTTATCACATTCTGAATTGAACGTTGAAAATGAGCTTTTCAGAGCCAGCAGAGGTCAAAATAAGCAGTAATGCAAACTCAGTCAGAGACAAAGATTTTCACTTGCAACTTGCTTTAACATGTTTAACAGTGCATGAAATGTTGTCTAAAACAAAAAGAAAATGCTTTTTAGTGGCTGGATCTGGTTTTATCACATTCTGAATTGAACGTTGAAAATGAGCTTTTCAGAGCCAGCAGAGGTCAAAATAAGCAGTAATGCAAACTCAGTCATAGTCATAGATTTTCACTTGCAACTTGCTTTAACATGTTTAACAGTGCATGAAATGTTATCTAAAACAAAAAGAATAATGCATTTTAATGGCTGGATCTGGTTTTATCACTTTCTGAATTGAACGTTGAAAATGAGCTTTTCAGAGCCAGCAGAGGTCAAAATAAGCAGTAATGCAAACTCAGTCAGAGACATAGATTTTCACTTGCAACTTGCTTTAACATGTTTAACAGTGCATGAAATGTTGTCTAAAACAAAAAGATAATGCTTTTTAGTGGCTGGAACTGGTTTTATCACATTCTGAATTGAACGTTGAAAATGAGCTTTTCAGAGCAAGCAGAGGTCAAAATAAGCAGTAATGCAAACTCAGTCAGAGACATAGATTTTCACTTGCAACTTGCTTTAACATGTTTAACAGTGCATGAAATGTTGTCTAAAACAAAAAGATAATGCTTTTTAGTGGCTGGAACTGGTTTTATCACATTCTGAATTGAACGTTGAAAATGAGCTTTTCAGAGCCAGCAGAGGTCAAAATAAGCAGTAATGCAAACTCAGTCATAGACATAGATTTTCACTTGCAACTTGCTTTAACATGTTTAACAGTGCATGAAATGTTATCTAAAACAAAAGAATAATGCATTTTAGTGGCTGGATCTGGTTTTATCACTTTCTGAATTCAACGTTGAAAATGAGCTGTTCTCAGCCAGCAGAGGTCAAAATAAGCAGTAATGCAAACTCAGTCAGAGACATAGATTTTCACTTGCAACTTGCTTTAACATGTTTAACAGTGCATGAATTGTTGTCTAAAACAAAAAGAAAATGCTTTTTAGTGGCTGGAACTGGTTTTATCACATTCTGAATTGAACGTTGAAAATGAGCTTTTCAGAGCCAGCAGAGGTCAAAATAAGCAGTGATGCAAACTCAGTCATAGACATAGATTTTCACTTGCAACTTTCTTAAACATATTTAACAGTGCATGAAATGTTATCTAAAACAAAAAGAAAATGCTTTTTAGTGGCTGGATCTGGTTTTATCACATTCTGAATTGAACGTTGAAAATGAGCTTTTCAGAGCCAGCAGAGGTCAAAATAAGCAGTAATGCAAACTCAGTCATAGACATAGATTTTCACTTGCAACTTGCTTTAACATGTTTAACAGTGCATGAAATGTTATCTAAAACAAAAAGAATAATGCATTTTAGTGGCTGGATCTGGTTTTATCACTTTCTGAATTCAACGTTGAAAATGAGCTGTTCTCAGCCAGCAGAGGTCAAAATAAGCAGTAATGCAAACTCAGTCATAGACATAGATTTTCACTTGCAACTTGCTTTAACATGTTTAACAGTGCATGAATTGTTGTCTAAAACAAAAAGAAAATGCTTTTTAGTGGCTGGAACTGGTTTTATCACATTCTGAATTGAACGTTGAAAATGAGCTTTTCAGAGCCAGCAGAGGTCAAAATAAGCAGTGATGCAAACTCAGTCATAGACATAGATTTTCACTTGCAACTTTCTTAAACATATTTAACAGTGCATGAAATGTTGTCTAAAACAAAAAGAAAATGCTTTTTAGTGGCTGGAACTGGTCTTATCACATTCTGAATTGAACGTTGAAAATGAGCTTTTCAGAGCCAGCAGAGGTCAAAATAAGCAGTAATGCAAACTCAGTCAGAGACATAGATTTTCACTTGCAACTTGCTTTAACATGTTTAACAGTGCATGAAATGTTGTCTAAAACAAAAAGATAATGCTTTTTAGTGGCTGGAACTGGTTTTATCACATTCTAAATTGAACGTTGAAAATGAGCTTATCTCAGCCAGCAGAAGGGTCAAATCACAGTAATGCAAACTCAGTCAGAGACATAGATTTTCACTTGCAACTTGCTTTAACATGTTTAACAGTGCATGAAATGTTGTCTAAAACAAAAAGATAATGCTTTTTAGTTACTGGAACTGGTTTTATCACATTCTGAATTGAACGTTGAAAATGAGCTTTTCAGAGCCAGCAGAGGTCAAAATAAGCAGTAATGCAAACTCAGTCATAGACATAGATTTTCACTTGCAACTTGCTTTAACATGTTTAACAGTGCATGAAATGTTGTCTAAAACAAAAAGAAAATGCTTTTTAGTGGCTGGAACTGGTTTTATCACATTCTGAATTGAACGTTGAAAATGAGCTTTTCAGAGCCAGCAGAGGTCAAAATAAGCAGTGATGCAAACTCAGTCATAGACATAGATTTTCACTTGCAACTTTCTTAAACATATTTAACAGTGCATGAAATGCTGTCTAAAACAAAAAGAAAATGCTTTTTAGTGGCTGGAACTGGTTTTATCACATTCTGAATTGAACGTTGAAAATGAGCTTTTCAGAGCCAGCAGAGGTCAAAATAAGCAGTAATGCAAACTCAGTCAGAGACATAGATTTTCACTTGCAACTTGCTTTAACATGTTTAACAGTGCATGAAATGTTGTCTAAAACAAAAAGATAATGCTTTTTAGTGGCTGGAACTGGTTTTATCACATTCTAAATTGAACGTTGAAAATGAGCTTTTCAGAGCCAGCAGAGGTCAAAATAAGCAGTAATGCAAACTCAGTCATAGACATAGATTTTCACTTGCAACTTGCTTTAACATGTTTAACAGTGCATGAAATGTTGTCTAAAACAAAAAGAAAATGCTTTTTAGTGGCTGGAACTGGTTTTATCACATTCTGAATTGAACGTTGAAAATGAGCTTTTCAGAGCCAGCAGAGGTCAAAATAAGCAGTAATGCAAACTCAGTCAGAGACAAAGATTTTCACTTGCAACTTGCTTTAACATGTTTAACAGTGCATGAAATGTTGTCTAAAACAAAAAGAAAATGCTTTTTAGTGGCTGGATCTGGTTTTATCACATTCTGAATTGAACGTTGAAAATGAGCTTTTCAGAGCCAGCAGAGGTCAAAATAAGCAGTAATGCAAACTCAGTCATAGACATAGATTTTCACTTGCAACTTGCTTTAACATGTTTAACAGTGCATGAAATGTTATCTAAAACAAAAAGAATAATGCATTTTAGTGGCTGGATCTGGTTTTATCACTTTCTGAATTCAACGTTGAAAATGAGCTGTTCTCAGCCAGCAGAGGTCAAAATAAGCAGTAATGCAAACTCAGTCATAGACATAGATTTTCACTTGCAACTTGCTTTAACATATTTAAAAGTGCATGAAATGTTGTCTAAAACAAAAAGAAAATGCTTTTTAGTGGCTGGATCTGGTTTTATCACATTCTGAATTGAACGTTGAAAATGAGCTTTTCAGAGCCAGCAGAGGTCAAAATAAGCAGTAATGCAAACTCAGTCAGAGACATAGATTTTCACTTGCAACTTGCTTTAACATGTTTAACAGTGCATGAAATGTTGTCTAAAACAAAAAGATAATGCTTTTTAGTGGCTGGAACTGGTTTTATCACATTCTGAATTGAACGTTGAAAATGAGCTTTTCAGAGCCAGCAGAGGTCAAAATAAGCAGTAATGCAAACTCAGTCAGAGACAAAGATTTTCACTTGCAACTTGCTTTAACATGTTTAACAGTGCATGAAATGTTGTCTAAAACAAAAAGAAAATGCTTTTTAGTGGCTGGATCTGGTTTTATCACATTCTGAATTGAACGTTGAAAATGAGCTTTTCAGAGCCAGCAGAGGTCAAAATAAGCAGTAATGCAAACTCAGTCATAGTCATAGATTTTCACTTGCAACTTGCTTTAACATGTTTAACAGTGCATGAAATGTTATCTAAAACAAAAAGAATAATGCATTTTAATGGCTGGATCTGGTTTTATCACTTTCTGAATTCAACGTTGAAAATGAGCTTTTCAGAGCCAGCAGAGGTCAAAATAAGCAGTAATGCAAACTCAGTCAGAGACAAAGATTTTCACTTGCAACTTGCTTTAACATGTTTAACAGTGCATGAAATGTTGTCTAAAACAAAAAGAAAATGCTTTTTAGTGGCTGGATCTGGTTTTATCACATTCTGAATTGAACGTTGAAAATGAGCTTTTCAGAGCCAGCAGAGGTCAAAATAAGCAGTAATGCAAACTCAGTCATAGACATAGATTTTCACTTGCAACTTGCTTTAACATGTTTAACAGTGCATGAAATGTTATCTAAAACAAAAAGAATAATGCATTTTAGTGGCTGGATCTGGTTTTATCACTTTCTGAATTCAACGTTGAAAATGAGCTGTTCTCAGCCAGCAGAGGTCAAAATAAGCAGTAATGCAAACTCAGTCATAGACATAGATTTTCACTTGCAACTTGCTTTAACATGTTTAACAGTGCATGAATTGTTGTCTAAAACAAAAAGAAAATGCTTTTTAGTGGCTGGAACTGGTTTTATCACATTCTGAATTGAACGTTGAAAATGAGCTTTTCAGAGCCAGCAGAGGTCAAAATAAGCAGTGATGCAAACTCAGTCATAGACATAGATTTTCACTTGCAACTTTCTTAAACATATTTAACAGTGCATGAAATGTTGTCTAAAACAAAAAGAAAATGCTTTTTAGTGGCTGGAACTGGTTTTATCACATTCTGAATTGAACGTTGAAAATGAGCTTTTCAGAGCCAGCAGAGGTCAAAATAAGCAGTAATGCAAACTCAGTCAGAGACATAGATTTTCACTTGCAACTTGCTTTAACATGTTTAACAGTGCATGAAATGTTGTCTAAAACAAAAAGATAATGCTTTTTAGTGGCTGGAACTGGTTTTATCACATTCTAAATTGAACGTTGAAAATGAGCTTATCTCAGCCAGCAGAAGGGTCAAATCACAGTAATGCAAACTCAGTCAGAGACATAGATTTTCACTTGCAACTTGCTTTAACATGTTTAACAGTGCATGAAATGTTGTCTAAAACAAAAAGAATGATGCATTTTAGTAGCTGGATCTGGTTTTATCACATTCTGTGATGGATGTTGAAAATGAGCTTTTCAGAGCCAGCAGAGATCAAAATAAGCAGTAATGCAAACTCAGTCATAGACATAGATTTTCACTTGCAACTTTCTTAAACATATTTAACAGTGCATGAAATGTTGTCTAAAACAAAAAGAAAATGCTTTTTAGTGGCTGGAACTGGTTTTATCACATTCTGAATTGAACGTTGAAAATGAGCTTTTCAGAGCCAGCAGAGGTCAAAATAAGCAGTAATGCAAACTCAGTCAGAGACATAGATTTTCACTTGCAACTTGCTTTAACATGTTTAACAGTGCATGAAATGTTGTCTAAAACAAAAAGATAATGCTTTTTAGTGGCTGGAACTGGTTTTATCACATTCTGAATTGAACGTTGAAAATGAGCTTTTCAGAGCCAGCAGAGGTCAAAATAAGCAGTGATGCAAACTCAGTCATAGACATAGATTTTCACTTGCAACTTTCTTAAACATATTTAACAGTGCATGAAATGTTGTCTAAAACAAAAAGAAAATGCTTTTTAGTGGCTAGAACTGGTTTTATCACATTCTGAATTGAACGTTGAAAATGAGCTTTTCAGAGCCAGCAGAGGTCAAAATAAGCAGTAATGCAAACTCAGTCAGAGACATAGATTTTCACTTGCAACTTGCTTTAACATGTTTAACAGTGCATGAAATGTTGTCTAAAACAAAAAGATAATGCTTTTTAGTGGCTGGAACTGGTTTTATCACATTCTGAATTGAACGTTGAAAATGAGCTTTTCAGAGCCAGCAGAGGTCAAAATAAGCAGTAATGCAAACTCAGTCAGAGACAAAGATTTTCACTTGCAACTTGCTTTAACATGTTTAACAGTGCATGAAATGTTGTCTAAAACAAAAAGAAAATGCTTTTTAGTGGCTGGATCTGGTTTTATCACATTCTGAATTGAACGTTGAAAATGAGCTTTTCAGAGCCAGCAGAGGTCAAAATAAGCAGTAATGCAAACTCAGTCATAGACATAGACTTTCACTTGCAACTTGCTTTAACATGTTTAACAGTGCATGAAATGTTATCTAAAACAAAAAGAATAATGCATTTTAGTGGCTGGATCTGGTTTTATCACTTTCTGAATTCAACGTTGAAAATGAGCTGTTCTCAGCCAGCAGAGGTCAAAATAAGCAGTAATGCAAACTCAGTCAGAGACATAGATTTTCACTTGCAACTTGCTTTAACATGTTTAACAGTGCATGAATTGTTGTCTAAAACAAAAAGAAAATGCTTTTTAGTGGCTGGAACTGGTTTTATCACATTCTGAATTGAACGTTGAAAATGAGCTTTTCAGAGCCAGCAGAGGTCAAAATAAGCAGTGATGCAAACTCAGTCATAGACATAGATTTTCACTTGCAACTTTCTTAAACATATTTAACAGTGCATGAAATGTTGTCTAAAACAAAAAGAAAATGCTTTTTAGTGGCTGGAACTGGTTTTATCACATTCTGAATTGAACGTTGAAAATGAGCTTTTCAGAGCCAGCAGAGGTCAAAATAAGCAGTAATGCAAACTCAGTCAGAGACATAGATTTTCACTTGCAACTTGCTTTAACATGTTTAACAGTGCATGAAATGTTATCTAAAACAAAAAGAATAATGCATTTTAGTGGCTGGATCTGGTTTTATCACTTTCTGAATTCAACGTTGAAAATGAGCTGTTCTCAGCCAGCAGAGGTCAAAATAAGCAGTAATGCAAACTCAGTCATAGACATAGATTTTCACTTGCAACTTGCTTTAACATATTTAACAGTGCATGAAATGTTGTCTAAAACAAAAAGAAAATGCTTTTTAGTGGCTGGAACTGGTTTTATCACATTCTGAATTGAACGTTGAAAATTAGCTTTTCAGAGCCAGCAGAGGTCAAAATAAGCAGTAATGCAAACTCAGTCAGAGACATAGATTTTCACTTGCAACTTGCTTTAACATGTTTAACAGTGCATGAAATGTTGTCTAAAACAAAAAGATAATGCTTTTTAGTGGCTGGAACTGGTTTTATCACATTCTAAATTGAACGTTGAAAATGAGCTTTTCAGAGCCAGCAGAGGTCAAAATAAGCAGTAATGCAAACTCAGTCATAGACATAGATTTTCACTTGCAACTTGCTTTAACATGTTTAACAGTGCATGAAATGTTGTCTAAAACAAAAAGAAAATGCTTTTTAGTGGCTGGATCTGGTTTTATCACATTCTGAATTGAACGTTGAAAATGAGCTTTTCAGAGCCAGCAGAGGTCAAAATAAGCAGTAATGCAAACTCAGTCATAGACATAGATTTTCACTTGCAACTTGCTTTAACATGTTTAACAGTGCATGAAATGTTATCTAAAACAAAAAGAATAATGCATTTTAGTGGCTGGATCTGGTTTTATCACTTTCTGAATTCAACGTTGAAAATGAGCTGTTCTCAGCCAGCAGAGGTCAAAATAAGCAGTAATGCAAACTCAGTCATAGACATAGATTTTCACTTGCAACTTGCTTTAACATATTTAAAAGTGCATGAAATGTTGTCTAAAACAAAAAGAAAATGCTTTTTAGTGGCTGGATCTGGTTTTATCACATTCTGAATTGAACGTTGAAAATGAGCTTTTCAGAGCCAGCAGAGCTCAAAATAAGCAGTAATGCAAACTCAGTCAGAGACATAGATTTTCACTTGCAACTTGCTTTAACATGTTTAACAGTGCATGAAATGTTGTCTAAAACAAAAAGAAAATGCTTTTTAGTGGCTGGAACTGGTTTTATCACATTCTGAATTGAACGTTGAAAATGAGCTTTTCAGAGCCAGCAGAGGTCAAAATAAGCAGTAATGCAAACTCAGTCAGAGACAAAGATTTTCACTTGCAACTTGCTTTAACATGTTTAACAGTGCATGAAATGTTGTCTAAAACAAAAAGAAAATGCTTTTTAGTGGCTGGATCTGGTTTTATCACATTCTGAATTGAACGTTGAAAATGAGCTTTTCAGAGCCAGCAGAGGTCAAAATAAGCAGTAATGCAAACTCAGTCATAGACATAGATTTTCACTTGCAACTTGCTTTAACATGTTTAACAGTGCATGAAATGTTATCTAAAACAAAAAGAATAATGCATTTTAGTGGCTGGATCTGGTTTTATCACTTTCTGAATTCAACGTTGAAAATGAGCTGTTCTCAGCCAGCAGAGGTCAAAATAAGCAGTAATGCAAACTCAGTCAGAGATATAGATTTTCACTTGCAACTTGCTTTAACATGTTTAACAGTGCATGAATTGTTGTCTAAAACAAAAAGAAAATGATTTTTAGTGGCTGGAACTGGTTTTATCACATTCTGAATTGAACGTTGAAAATGAGCTTTTCAGAGCCAGCAGAGGTCAAAATAAGCAGTGATGCAAACTCAGTCATAGACATAGATTTTCACTTGCAACTTTCTTAAACATATTTAACAGTGCATGAAATGTTGTCTAAAACAAAAAGAAAATGCTTTTTAGTGGCTGGATCTGGTTTTATCACATTCTGAATTGAACGTTGAAAATGAGCTTTTCAGAGCCAGCAGAGGTCAAAATAAGCAGTAATGCAAACTCAGTCATAGACATAGATTTTCACTTGCAACTTGCTTTAAGATGTTTAACAGTGCATGAAATGTTATCTAAAACAAAAAGAATAATGCATTTTAGTGGCTGGATCTGGTTTTATCACTTTCTGAATTCAACGTTGAAAATGAGCTGTTCTCAGCCAGCAGAGGTCAAAATAAGCAGTAATGCAAACTCAGTCAGAGACATAGATTTTCACTTGCAACTTGCTTTAACATGTTTAACAGTGCATGAATTGTTGTCTAAAACAAAAAGAAAATGCTTTTTAGTGGCTGGAACTGGTTTTATCACATTCTGAATTGAACGTTGAAAATGAGCTTTTCAGAGCCAGCAGAGGTCAAAATAAGCAGTGATGCAAACTCAGTCATAGACATAGATTTTCACTTGCAACTTTCTTAAACATATTTAACAGTGCATGAAATGTTGTCTAAAACAAAAAGAAAATGCTTTTTAGTGGCTGGAACTGGTTTTATCACATTCTGAATTGAACGTTGAAAATGAGCTTTTCAGAGCCAGCAGAGGTCAAAATAAGCAGTAATGCAAACTCAGTCAGAGACATAGATTTTCACTTGCAACTTGCTTTAACATGTTTAACAGTGCATGAAATGTTGTCTAAAACAAAAAGATAATGCTTTTTAGTGGCTGGAACTGGTTTTATCACATTCTGAATTGAACGTTGAAAATGAGCTTTTCAGAGCCAGCAGAGGTCAAAATAAGCAGTAATGTAAACTCAGTCATAGACACAGATTTTCACTTGCAACTTGCTTTAACATGTTTAACAGTGCATGAAATGTTGTCTAAAACAAAAAGAAAATGCTTTTTAGTGGCTGGAACTGGTTTTATCACATTCTGAATTGAACGTTGAAAATGAGCTTTTCAGAGCCAGCAGAGGTCAAAATAAGCAGTAATGCAAACTCAGTCAGAGACAAAGATTTTCACTTGTAACTTGCTTTAACATGTTTAACAGTGCATGAAATGTTGTCTAAAACAAAAAGAAAATGCTTTTTAGTGGCTGGATCTGGTTTTATCACATTCTGAATTGAACGTTGAAAATGAGCTTTTCAGAGCCAGCAGAGGTCAAAATAAGCAGTAATGCAAACTCAGTCATAGACATAGATTTTCACTTGCAACTTGCTTTAACATGTTTAACAGTGCATGAAATGTTATCTAAAACAAAAAGAATAATGCATTTTAGTGGCTGGATCTGGTTTTATCACTTTCTGAATTCAACGTTGAAAATGAGCTGTTCTCAGCCAGCAGAGGTCAAAATAAGCAGTAATGCAAACTCAGTCAGAGACAAAGATTTTCACTTGCAACTTGCTTTAACATGTTTAACAGTGCATGAAATGTTGTCTAAAACAAAAAGAAAATGCTTTTTAGTGGCTGGATCTGGTTTTATCACATTCTGAATTGAACGTTGAAAATGAGCTTTTCAGAGCCAGCAGAGGTCAAAATAAGCAGTAATGCAAACTCAGTCATAGACATAGATTTTCACTTGCAACTTGCTTTAACATGTTTAACAGTGCATGAAATGTTATCTAAAACAAAAAGAATAATGCATTTTAGTGGCTGGATCTGGTTTTATCACTTTCTGAATTCAACGTTGAAAATGAGCTGTTCTCAGCCAGCAGAGGTCAAAATAAGCAGTAATGCAAACTCAGTCATAGACATAGATTTTCACTTGCAACTTGCTTTAACATATTTAACAGTGCGTGAAATGTTGTCTAAAACAAAAAGAAAATGCTTTTTAGTGGCTGGAACTGGTTTTATCACATTCTGAATTGAACGTTGAAAATGAGCTTTTCAGAGCCAGCAGAGGTCAAAATAAGCAGTAATGCAAACTCAGTCAGAGACATAGATTTTCACTTGCAACTTGCTTTAACATGTTTAACAGTGCATGAAATGTTGTCTAAAACAAAAAGATAATGCTTTTTAGTGGCTGGAACTGGTTTTATCACATTCTGAATTGAACGTTGAAAATGAGCTTTTCAGAGCCAGCAGAGGTCAAAATAAGCAGTAATGCAAACTCAGTCATAGACATAGATTTTCACTTGCAACTTGCTTTAACATGTTTAACAGTGCATGAAATGTTGTCTAAAACAAAAAGAAAATGCTTTTTAGTGGCTGGATCTGGTTTTATCACATTCTGAATTGAACGTTGAAAATGAGCTTTTCAGAGCCAGCAGAGGTCAAAATAAGCAGTAATGCAAACTCAGTCATAGACATAGATTTTCACTTGCAACTTGCTTTAACATGTTTAACAGTGCATGAAATGTTATCTAAAACAAAAAGAATAATGCATTTTAGTGGCTGGATCTGGTTTTATCACTTTCTGAATTCAACGTTGAAAATGAGCTGTTCTCAGCCAGCAGAGGTCAAAATAAGCAGTAATGCAAACTCAGTCAGAGACATGGATTTTCACTTGCAACTTGCTTTAACATGTTTAACAGTGCATGAATTGTTGTCTAAAACAAAAAGAAAATGCTTTTTAGTGGCTGGAACTGGTTTTATCACATTCTGAATTGAACGTTGAAAATGAGCTTTTCAGAGCCAGCAGAGGTCAAAATAAGCAGTGATGCAAACTCAGTCATAGACATAGATTTTCACTTGCAACTTTCTTAAACATATTTAACAGTGCATGAAATGTTGTCTAAAACAAAAAGAAAATGCTTTTTAGTGGCTAGAACTGGTTTTATCACATTCTGAATTGAACGTTGAAAATGAGCTTTTCAGAGCCAGCAGAGGTCAAAATAAGCAGTGATGCAAACTCAGTCATAGACATAGATTTTCACTTGCAACTTTCTTAAACATATTTAACAGTGCATGAAATGTTGTCTAAAACAAAAAGAAAATGCTTTTTAGAGGCTGGAACTGGTTTTATCACATTCTGAATTGAACGTTGAAAATGAGCTTTTCAGAGCCAGCAGAGGTCAAAATAAGCAGTAATGCAAACTCAGTCAGAGACATAGATTTTCACTTGCAACTTGCTTTAACATGTTTAACAGTGCATGAAATGTTATCTAAAACAAAAAGAATAATGCATTTTAGTGGCTGGATCTGGTTTTATCACTTTCTGAATTCAACGTTGAAAATGAGCTGTTCTCAGCCAGCAGAGGTCAAAATAAGCAGTAATGCAAACTCAGTCATAGACATAGATTTTCACTTGCAACTTGCTTTAACATATTTAACAGTGCATGAAATGTTGTCTAAAACAAAAAGAAAATGCTTTTTAGTGGCTGGATCTGGTTTTATCACATTCTGAATTGAACGTTGAAAATGAGCTTTTCAGAGCCAGCAGAGGTCAAAATAAGCAGTAATGCAAACTCAGTCAGAGACATAGATTTTCACTTGCAACTTGCTTTAACATGTTTAACAGTGCATGAAATGTTGTCTAAAACAAAAAGATAATGCTTTTTAGTGGCTGGAACTGGTTTTATCACATTCTGAATTGAACGTTGAAAATGAGCTTTTCAGAGCCAGCAGAGGTCAAAATAAGCAGTAATGCAAACTCAGTCAGAGACATAGATTTTCACTTGCAACTTGCTTTAACATGTTTAACAGTGCATGAAATGTTGTCTAAAACAAAAAGATAATGCTTTTTAGTGGCTGGAACTGGTTTTATCACATTCTGAATTGAACGTTGAAAATGAGCTTTTCAGAGCCAGCAGAGGTCAAAATAAGCAGTAATGCAAACTCAGTCAGAGACATAGATTTTCACTTGCAACTTGCTTTAACATGTTTAACAGTGCATGAAATGTTGTCTAAAACAAAAAGATAATGCTTTTTAGTGGCTGGAACTGGTTTTATCACATTCTGAATTGAACGTTGAAAATGAGCTTTTCAGAGCCAGCAGAGGTCAAAATAAGCAGTAATGCAAACTCAGTCATAGACATAGATTTTCACTTGCAACTTGCTTTAACATGTTTAACAGTGCATGAAATGTTATCTAAAACAAAAAGAATAATGCATTTTAGTGGCTGGATCTGGTTTTATCACTTTCTGAATTGAACGTTGAAAATGAGCTTTTCAGAGCCAGCAGAGGTCAAAATAAGCAGTAATGCAAACTCAGTCAGAGACAAAGATTTTCACTTGCAACTTGCTTTAACATGTTTAACAGTGCATGAAATGTTGTCTAAAACAAAAAGAAAATGCTTTTTAGTGGCTGGATCTGGTTTTATCACATTCTGAATTGAACGTTGAAAATGAGCTTTTCAGAGCCAGCAGAGGTCAAAATAAGCAGTAATGCAAACTCAGTCATAGACATAGATTTTCACTTGCAACTTGCTTTAACATGTTTAACAGTGCATGAAATGTTATCTAAAACAAAAGAATAATGCATTTTAGTGGCTGGATCTGGTTTTATCACTTTCTGAATTCAACGTTGAAAATGAGCTGTTCTCAGCCAGCAGAGGTCAAAATAAGCAGTAATGCAAACTCAGTCAGAGACATAGATTTTCACTTGCAACTTGCTTTAACATGTTTAACAGTGCATGAATTGTTGTCTAAAACAAAAAGAAAATGCTTTTTAGTGGCTGGAACTGGTTTTATCACATTCTGAATTGAACGTTGAAAATGAGCTTTTCAGAGCCAGCAGAGGTCAAAATAAGCAGTGATGCAAACTCAGTCATAGACATAGATTTTCACTTGCAACTTTCTTAAACATATTTAACAGTGCATGAAATGTTGTCTAAAACAAAAAGAAAATGCTTTTTAGTGGCTGGATCTGGTTTTATCACATTCTGAATTGAATGTTGAAAATGAGCTTTTCAGAGCCAGCAGAGGTCAAAATAAGCAGTAATGCAAACTCAGTCATAGACATAGATTTTCACTTGCAACTTGCTTTAACATGTTTAACAGTGCATGAAATGTTATCTAAAACAAAAAGAATAATGCATTTTAGTGGCTGGATCTGGTTTTAACACTTTCTGAATTCAACGTTGAAAATGAGCTGTTCTCAGCCAGCAGAGGTCAAAATAAGCAGTAATGCAAACTCAGTCAGAGACATAGATTTTCACTTGCAACTTGCTTTAACATGTTTAACAGTGCATGAATTGTTGTCTAAAACAAAAAGAAAATGCTTTTTAGTGGCTGGAACTGGTTTTATCACATTCTGAATTGAACGTTGAAAATGAGCTTTTCAGAGCCAGCAGAGGTCAAAATAAGCAGTGATGCAAACTCAGTCATAGACATAGATTTTCACTTGCAACTTTCTTAAACATATTTAACAGTGCATGAAATGTTGTCTAAAACAAAAAGAAAATGCTTTTTAGTGGCTGGAACTGGTTTTATCACATTCTGAATTGAACGTTGAAAATGAGCTTTTCAGAGCCAGCGGAGGTCAAAATAAGCAGTAATGCAAACTCAGTCAGAGACATAGATTTTCACTTGCAACTTGCTTTAACATGTTTAACAGTGCATGAAATGTTGTCTAAAACAAAAAGATAATGCTTTTTAGTGGCTGGAACTGGTTTTATCACATTCTAAATTGAACGTTGAAAATGAGCTTATCTCAGCCAGCAGAAGGGTCAAATCACAGTAATGCAAACTCAGTCAGAGACATAGATTTTCACTTGCAACTTGCTTTAACATGTTTAACAGTGCATGAAATGTTGTCTAAAACAAAAAGAATGATGCATTTTAGTAACTGGATCTGGTTTTATCACATTCTGTGATGGACGTTGAAAATTAGCTTTTCAGAGCCAGCAGAGATCAAAATAAGCAGTAATGCAAACTCAGTCATAGACATAGATTTTCACTTGCAACTTTCTTAAACATGTTTAACAGTGCATGAAATGTTGTCTAAAACAAAAAGAAAATGCTTTTTAGTGGCTGGAACTGGTTTTATCACATTCTGAATTGAACGTTGAAAATGAGCTTTTCAGAGCCAGCAGAGGTCAAAATAAGCAGTAATGCAAACTCAGTCAGAGACATAGATTTTCACTTGCAACTTGCTTTAACATGTTTAACAGTGCATGAAATGTTGTCTAAAACAAAAAGATAATGCTTTTTAGTGGCTGGAACTGGTTTTATCACATTCTGAATTGAACGTTGAAAATGAGCTTTTCAGAGCCAGCAGAGGTCAAAATAAGCAGTAATGTAAACTCAGTCATAGACATAGATTTTCACTTGCAACTTGCTTTAACATGTTTAACAGTGCATGAAATGTTGTCTAAAACAAAAAGAAAATGCTTTTTAGTGGCTGGAACTGGTTTTATCACATTCTGAATTGAACGTTGAAAATGAGCTTTTCAGAGCCAGCAGAGGTCAAAATAAGCAGTAATGCAAACTCAGTCAGAGACAAAGATTTTCACTTGCAACTTGCTTTAACATGTTTAACAGTGCATGAAATGTTGTCTAAAACAAAAAGAAAATGCTTTTTAGTGGCTGGATCTGGTTTTATCACATTCTGAATTGAACGTTGAAAATGAGCTTTTCAGAGCCAGCAGAGGTCAAAATAAGCAGTAATGCAAACTCAGTCATAGACATAGATTTTCACTTGCAACTTGCTTTAACATGTTTAACAGTGCATGAAATGTTATCTAAAACAAAAAGAATAATGCATTTTAGTGGCTGGATCTGGTTTTATCACTTTCTGAATTCAACGTTGAAAATGAGCTGTTCTCAGCCAGCAGAGGTCAAAATAAGCAGTAATGCAAACTCAGTCAGAGACAAAGATTTTCACTTGCAACTTGCTTTAACATGTTTAACAGTGCATGAAATGTTGTCTAAAACAAAAAGAAAATGCTTTTTAGTGGCTGGATCTGGTTTTATCACATTCTGAATTGAACGTTGAAAATGAGCTTTTCAGAGCCAGCAGAGGTCAAAATAAGCAGTAATGCAAACTCAGTCATAGACATAGATTTTCACTTGCAACTTGCTTTAACATGTTTAACAGTGCATGAAATGTTATCTAAAACAAAAAGAATAATGCATTTTAGTGGCTGGATCTGGTTTTATCACTTTCTGAATTCAACGTTGAAAATGAGCTGTTCTCAGCCAGCAGAGGTCAAAATAAGCAGTAATGCAAACTCAGTCATAGACATAGATTTTCACTTGCAACTTGCTTTAACATATTTAACAGTGCGTGAAATGTTGTCTAAAACAAAAAGAAAATGCTTTTTAGTGGCTGGAACTGGTTTTATCACATTCTGAATTGAACGTTGAAAATGAGCTTTTCAGAGCCTGCAGAGGTCAAAATAAGCAGTAATGCAAACTCAGTCAGAGACATAGATTTTCACTTGCAACTTGCTTTAACATGTTTAACAGTGCATGAAATGTTGTCTAAAACAAAAAGAAAATGCTTTTTAGTGGCTGGAACTGGTTTTATCACATTCTGAATTGAACGTTGAAAATGAGCTTTTCAGAGCCAGCAGAGGTCAAAATAAGCAGTAATGCAAACTCAGTCATAGACATAGATTTTCACTTGCAACTTGCTTTAACATGTTTAACAGTGCATGAAATGTTGTCTAAAACAAAAAGAAAATGCTTTTTAGTGGCTGGAACTGGTTTTATCATATTCTGAATTGAACGTTGAAAATGAGCTTTTCAGAGTTAGCAGAGGTCAAAATAAGCAGTAATGCAAACTCAGTCAGAGACAAAGATTTTCACTTGCAACTTGCTTTAACATGTTTAACAGTGCATGAAATGTTGTCTAAAACAAAAAGAAAATGCTTTTTAGTGGCTGGATCTGGTTTTATCACATTCTGAATTGAACGTTGAAAATGAGCTTTTCAGAGCCAGCAGAGGTCAAAATAAGCAGTAATGCAAACTCAGTCATAGACATAGATTTTCACTTGCAACTTGCTTTAACATGTTTAACAGTGCATGAAATGTTATCTAAAACAAAAAGAATAATGCATTTTAGTGGCTGGATCTGGTTTTATCACTTTCTGAATTCAACGTTGAAAATGAGCTGTTCTCAGCCAGCAGAGGTCAAAATAAGCAGTAATGCAAACTCAGTCAGAGACATAGATTTTCACTTGCAACTTGCTTTAACATGTTTAACAGTGCATGAAATGTTGTCTAAAACAAAAAGAAAATGCTTTTTAGTGGCTGGATCTGGTTTTATCACATTCTGAATTGAACGTTGAAAATGAGCTTTTCAGAGCCAGCAGAGGTCAAAATAAGCAGTAATGCAAACTCAGTCATAGACATAGATTTTCACTTGCAACTTGCTTTAACATGTTTAACAGTGCATGAAATGTTATCTAAAACAAAAAGAATAATGCATTTTAGTGGCTGGATCTGGTTTTATCACTTTCTGAATTCAATGTTGAAAATGAGCTGTTCTCAGCCAGCAGAGGTCAAAATAAGCAGTAATGCAAACTCAGTCAGAGACAAAGATTTTCACTTGCAACTTGCTTTAACATGTTTAACAGTGCATGAAATGTTGTCTAAAACAAAAAGAAAATGCTTTTTAGTGGCTGGATCTGGTTTTATCACATTCTGAATTGAACGTTGAAAATGAGCTTTTCAGAGCCAGCAGAGGTCAAAATAAGCAGTAATGCAAACTCAGTCATAGACATAGATTTTCACTTGCAACTTGCTTTAACATGTTTAACAGTGCATGAATTGTTGTCTAAAACAAAAAGAAAATGCTTTTTAGTGGCTGGAACTGGTTTTATCACATTCTGAATTGAACGTTGAAAATGAGCTTTTCAGAGCCAGCAGAGGTCAAAATAAGCAGTGATGCAAACTCAGTCATAGACATAGATTTTCACTTGCAACTTTCTTAAACATATTTAACAGTGCATGAAATGTTGTCTAAAACAAAAAGAAAATGCTTTTTAGTGGCTGGAACTGGTTTTATCACATTCTGAATTGAACGTTGAAAATGAGCTTTTCAGAGCCAGCGGAGGTCAAAATAAGCAGTAATGCAAACTCAGTCAGAGACATAGATTTTCACTTGCAACTTGCTTTAACATGTTTAACAGTGCATGAAATGTTGTCTAAAACAAAAAGATAATGCTTTTTAGTGGCTGGAACTGGTTTTATCACATTCTAAATTGAACGTTGAAAATGAGCTTATCTCAGCCAGCAGAAGGGTCAAATCACAGTAATGCAAACTCAGTCAGAGACATAGATTTTCACTTGCAACTTGCTTTAACATGTTTAACAGTGCATGAAATGTTGTCTAAAACAAAAAGAATGATGCATTTTAGTAACTGGATCTGGTTTTATCACATTCTGTGATGGACGTTGAAAATGAGCTTTTCAGAGCCAGCAGAGATCAAAATAAGCAGTAATGCAAACTCAGTCATAGACATAGATTTTCACTTGCAACTTTCCTAAACATATTTAACAGTGCATGAAATGTTATCTAAAACAAAAAGAATAATGCATTTTAGTGGCTGGATCTGGTTTTATCACTTTCTGAATTCAACGTTGAAAATGAGCTGTTCTCAGCCAGCAGAGGTCAAAATAAGCAGTAATGCAAACTCAGTCAGAGACAAAGATTTTCACTTGCAACTTGCTTTAACATGTTTAACAGTGCATGAAATGTTGTCTAAAACAAAAAGAAAATGCTTTTTAGTGGCTGGATCTGGTTTTATCACATTCTGAATTGAACGTTGAAAATGAGCTTTTCAGAGCCAGCAGAGGTCAAAATAAGCAGTAATGCAAACTCAGTCATAGACATAGATTTTCACTTGCAACTTGCTTTAACATGTTTAACAGTGCATGAAATGTTATCTAAAACAAAAAGAATAATGCATTTTAGTGGCTGGATCTGGTTTTATCACTTTCTGAATTCAACGTTGAAAATGAGCTGTTCTCAGCCAGCAGAGGTCAAAATAAGCAGTAATGCAAACTCAGTCATAGACATAGATTTTCACTTGCAACTTGCTTTAACATATTTAACAGTGCATGAAATGTTGTCTAAAACAAAAAGAAAATGCTTTTTAGTGGCTGGAACTGGTTTTATCACATTCTGTATTGAACGTTGAAAATGAGCTTTTCAGAGCCAGCAGAGGTCAAAATAAGCAGTAATGCAAACTCAGTCATAGACATAGATTTTCACTTGCAACTTGCTTTAACATGTTTAACAGTGCATGAAATGTTGTCTAAAACAAAAAGAAAATGCTTTTTAGTGGCTGGAACTGGTTTTATCACATTCTGAATTGAACGTTGAAAATGAGCTGTTCTCAGCCAGCAGAGGTCAAAATAAGCAGTAATGCAAACTCAGTCAGAGACATAGATTTTCACTTGCAACTTGCTTTAACATGTTTAACAGTGCATGAATTGTTGTCTAAAACAAAAATAAAATGCTTTTTAGTGGCTGGAACTGGTTTTATCACATTCTGAATTGAACGTTGAAAATGAGCTTTTCAGAGCCAGCAGAGGTCAAAATAAGCAGTGATGCAAACTCAGTCATAGACATAGATTTTCACTTGCAACTTGCTTTAACATGTTTAACAGTGCATGAAATGTTGTCTAAAACAAAAAGAAAATGCTTTTTAGTGGCTGGAACTGGTTTTATCACATTCTGAATTGAACGTTGAAAATGAGCTTTTCAGAGCCAGCAGAGGTCAAAATAAGCAGTAATGCAAACTCAGTCAGAGACATAGATTTTCACTTGCAACTTGCTTTAACATGTTTAACAGTGCATGAAATGTTGTCTAAAACAAAAAGATAATGCTTTTTAGTGGCTGGAACTGGTTTTATCACATTCTAAATTGAACGTTGAAAATGAGCTTATCTCAGCCAGCAGAAGGGTCAAATCACAGTAATGCAAACTCAGTCAGAGACATAGATTTTCACTTGCAACTTGCTTTAACATGTTTAACAGTGCATGAAATGTTGTCTAAAACAAAAAGAATGATGCATTTTAGTAGCTGGATCTGGTTTTATCACATTCTGTGATGGACGTTGAAAATGAGCTTTTCAGAGCCAGCAGAGATCAAAATAAGCAGTAATGCAAACTCAGTCATAGACATAGATTTTCACTTGCAACTTTCTTAAACATATTTAACAGTGCATGAAATGTTGTCTAAAACAAAAAGAAAATGCTTTTTAGTGGCTGGAACTGGTTTTATCACATTCTGAATTGAACGTTGAAAATGAGCTTTTCAGAGCCAGCAGAGGTCAAAATAAGCAGTAATGCAAACTCAGTCATAGACATAGATTTTCACTTGCAACTTGCTTTAACATGTTTAACAGTGCATGAAATGTTATCTAAAACAAAAAGAATAATGCATTTTAGTGGCTGGATCTGGTTTTATCACTTTCTGAATTCAACGTTGAAAATGAGCTTTTCAGAGCCAGCAGAGGTCAAAATAAGCAGTAATGCAAACTCAGTCAGAGACAAAGATTTTCACTTGCAACTTGCTTTAACATGTTTAACAGTGCATGAAATGTTGTCTAAAACAAAAAGAAAATGCTTTTTAGTGGCTGGAACTGGTTTTATCATATTCTGAATGGAACGTTGAAAATGAGCTTTTCAGAGCCAGCAGAGGTCAAAATAAGCAGTAATGCAAACTCAGTCAGAGACAAAGATTTTCACTTGCAACTTGCTTTAACATGTTTAACAGTGCATGAAATGTTGTCTAAAACAAAAAGAAAATGCTTTTTAGTGGCTGGATCTGGTTTTATCACATTCTGAATTGAACGTTGAAAATGAGCTTTTCAGAGCCAGCAGAGGTCAAAATAAGCAGTAATGCAAACTCAGTCATAGACATAGATTTTCACTTGCAACTTGCTTTAACATGTTTAACAGTGCATGAAATGTTATCTAAAACAAAAAGAATAATGCATTTTAGTGGCTGGATCTGGTTTTATCACTTTCTGAATTCAACGTTGAAAATGAGCTGTTCTCAGCCAGCAGAGGTCAAAATAAGCAGTAATGCAAACTCAGTCATAGACATAGATTTTCACTTGCAACTTGCTTTAACATATTTAACAGTGCATGAAATGTTGTCTAAAACAAAAAGAAAATGCTTTTTAGTGGCTGGAACTGGTTTTATCACATTCTGTATTGAACGTTGAAAATGAGCTTTTCAGAGCCAGCAGAGGTCAAAATAAGCAGTAATGCAAACTCAGTCATAGACATAGATTTTCACTTGCAACTTGCTTTAACATGTTTAACAGTGCATGAAATGTTGTCTAAAACAAAAAGAAAATGCTTTTTAGTGGCTGGAACTGGTTTTATCACATTCTGAATTGAACGTTGAAAATGAGCTGTTCTCAGCCAGCAGAGGTCAAAATAAGCAGTAATGCAAACTCAGTCAGAGACATAGATTTTCACTTGCAACTTGCTTTAACATGTTTAACAGTGCATGAATTGTTGTCTAAAACAAAAATAAAATGCTTTTTAGTGGCTGGAACTGGTTTTATCACATTCTGAATTGAACGTTGAAAATGAGCTTTTCAGAGCCAGCAGAGGTCAAAATAAGCAGTGATGCAAACTCAGTCATAGACATAGATTTTCACTTGCAACTTGCTTTAACATGTTTAACAGTGCATGAAATGTTGTCTAAAACAAAAAGAAAATGCTTTTTAGTGGCTGGAACTGGTTTTATCACATTCTGAATTGAACGTTGAAAATGAGCTTTTCAGAGCCAGCAGAGGTCAAAATAAGCAGTAATGCAAACTCAGTCAGAGACATAGATTTTCACTTGCAACTTGCTTTAACATGTTTAACAGTGCATGAAATGTTGTCTAAAACAAAAAGATAATGCTTTTTAGTGGCTGGAACTGGTTTTATCACATTCTAAATTGAACGTTGAAAATGAGCTTATCTCAGCCAGCAGAAGGGTCAAATCACAGTAATGCAAACTCAGTCAGAGACATAGATTTTCACTTGCAACTTGCTTTAACATGTTTAACAGTGCATGAAATGTTGTCTAAAACAAAAAGAATGATGCATTTTAGTAGCTGGATCTGGTTTTATCACATTCTGTGATGGACGTTGAAAATGAGCTTTTCAGAGCCAGCAGAGATCAAAATAAGCAGTAATGCAAACTCAGTCATAGACATAGATTTTCACTTGCAACTTTCTTAAACATATTTAACAGTGCATGAAATGTTGTCTAAAACAAAAAGAAAATGCTTTTTAGTGGCTGGAACTGGTTTTATCACATTCTGAATTGAACGTTGAAAATGAGCTTTTCAGAGCCAGCAGAGGTCAAAATAAGCAGTAATGCAAACTCAGTCATAGACATAGATTTTCACTTGCAACTTGCTTTAACATGTTTAACAGTGCATGAAATGTTATCTAAAACAAAAAGAATAATGCATTTTAGTGGCTGGATCTGGTTTTATCACTTTCTGAATTCAACGTTGAAAATGAGCTTTTCAGAGCCAGCAGAGGTCAAAATAAGCAGTAATGCAAACTCAGTCAGAGACAAAGATTTTCACTTGCAACTTGCTTTAACATGTTTAACAGTGCATGAAATGTTGTCTAAAACAAAAAGAAAATGCTTTTTAGTGGCTGGAACTGGTTTTATCATATTCTGAATTGAACGTTGAAAATGAGCTTTTCAGAGCCAGCAGAGGTCAAAATAAGCAGTAATGCAAACTCAGTCAGAGACAAAGATTTTCACTTGCAACTTGCTTTAACATGTTTAACAGTGCATGAAATGTTGTCTAAAACAAAAAGAAAATGCTTTTTAGTGGCTGGATCTGGTTTTATCACATTCTGAATTGAACGTTGAAAATGAGCTTTTCAGAGCCAGCAGAGGTCAAAATAAGCAGTAATGCAAACTCAGTCATAGACATAGATTTTCACTTGCAACTTGCTTTAACATGTTTAACAGTGCATGAAATGTTATCTAAAACAAAAAGAATAATGCATTTTAGTGGCTGGATCTGGTTTTATCACTTTCTGAATTCAACGTTGAAAATGAGCTTTTCAGAGCCAGCAGAGGTCAAAATAAGCAGTAATGCAAACTCAGTCAGAGACAAAGATTTTCACTTGCAACTTGCTTTAACATGTTTAACAGTGCATGAAATGTTGTCTAAAACAAAAAGATAATGCTTTTTAGTGGCTGGAACTGGTTTTATCACATTCTGAATTGAACGTTGAAAATGAGCTTTTCAGAGCCAGCAGAGGTCAAAATAAGCAGTAATGCAAACTCAGTCAGAGACAAAGATTTTCACTTGCAACTTGCTTTAACATGTTTAACAGTGCATGAAATGTTGTCTAAAACAAAAAGAAAATGCTTTTTAGTGGCTGGATCTGGTTTTATCACATTCTGAATTGAACGTTGAAAATGAGCTTTTCAGAGCCAGCAGAGGTCAAAATAAGCAGTAATGCAAACTCAGTCAGAGACATAGATTTTCACTTGCAACTTGCTTTAACATGTTTAACAGTGCATGAAATGTTGTCTAAAACAAAAAGAAAATGCTTTTTAGTGGCTGGAACTGGTTTTATCACATTCTGAATTGAACGTTGAAAATGAGCTTTTCAGAGCCAGCAGAGGTCAAAATAAGCAGTGATGCAAACTCAGTCATAGACATAGATTTTCACTTGCAACTTTCTTAAACATATTTAACAGTGCATGAAATGTTGTCTAAAACAAAAAGAAAATGCTTTTTAGTGGCTGGAACTGGTTTTATCACATTCTGAATTGAACGTTGAAAATGAGCTTTTCAGAGCCAGCAGAGGTCAAAATAAGCAGTAATGCAAACTCAGTCAGAGACATAGATTTTCACTTGCAACTTGCTTTAACATGTTTAACAGTGCATGAAATGTTGTCTAAAACAAAAAGATAATGCTTTTTAGTGGCTGGAACTGGTTTTATCACATTCTAAATTGAACGTTGAAAATGAGCTTATCTCAGCCAGCAGAAGGGTCAAATCACAGTAATGCAAACTCAGTCAGAGACATAGATTTTCACTTGCAACTTGCTTTAACATGTTTAACAGTGCATGAAATGTTGTCTAAAACAAAAAGAATGATGCATTTTAGTAGCTGGATCTGGTTTTATCACATTCTGTGATGGACGTTGAAAATGAGCTTTTCAGAGCCAGCAGAGATCAAAATAAGCAGTAATGCAAACTCAGTCATAGACATAGATTTTCACTTGCAACTTTCTTAAACATATTTAACAGTGCATGAAATGTTGTCTAAAACAAAAAGAAAATGCTTTTTAGTGGCTGGAACTGGTTTTATCACATTCTGAATTGAACGTTGAAAATGAGCTTTTCAGAGCCAGCAGAGGTCAAAATAAGCAGTAATGCAAACTCAGTCAGAGACATAGATTTTCACTTGCAACTTGCTTTAACATGTTTAACAGTGCATGAAATGTTGTCTAAAACAAAAAGATAATGCTTTTTAGTGGCTGGAACTGGTTTTATCACATTCTGAATTGAACGTTGAAAATGAGCTTTTCAGAGCCAGCAGAGGTCAAAATAAGCAGTAATGCAAACTCAGTCAGAGACATAGATTTTCACTTGCAACTTGCTTTAACATGTTTAACAGTGCATGAAATGTTGTCTAAAACAAAAAGATAATGCTTTTTAGTGGCTGGAACTGGTTTTATCACATTCTGAATTGAACGTTGAAAATGAGCTTTTCAGAGCCAGCAGAGGTCAAAATAAGCAGTGATGCAAACTCAGTCATAGACATAGATTTTCACTTGCAACTTTCTTAAACATATTTAACAGTGCATGAAATGTTGTCTAAAACAAAAAGAAAATGCTTTTTAGTGGCTGGAACTGGTTTTATCACATTCTGAATTGAACGTTGAAAATGAGCTTTTCAGAGCCAGCAGAGGTCAAAATAAGCAGTAATGCAAACTCAGTCAGAGACAAAGATTTTCACTTGCAACTTGCTTTAACATGTTTAACAGTGCATGAAATGTTGTCTAAAACAAAAAGAAAATGCTTTTTAGTGGCTGGATCTGGTTTTATCACTTTCTGAATTCAACGTTGAAAATGAGCTGTTCTCAGCCAGCAGACGTCAAAATAAGCAGTAATGCAAACTCAGTCAGAGACATAGATTTTCACTTGCAACTTGCTTTAACATGTTTAACAGTGCATGAATTGTTGTCTAAAACAAAAAGAAAATGCTTTTTAGTGGCTGGAACTGGTTTTATCACATTCTGAATTGAACGTTGAAAATGAGCTTTTCAGAGCCAGCAGAGGTCAAAATAAGCAGTGATGCAAACTCAGTCATAGACATAGATTTTCACTTGCAACTTTCTTAAACATATTTAACAGTGCATGAAATGTTGTCTAAAACAAAAAGAAAATGCTTTTTAGTGGCTGGAACTGGTTTTATCACATTCTGAATTGAACGTTGAAAATGAGCTTTTCAGAGCCAGCAGAGGTCAAAATAAGCAGTAATGCAAACTCAGTCAGAGACATAGATTTTCACTTGCAACTTGCTTTAACATGTTTAACAGTGCATGAAATGTTGTCTAAAACAAAAAGATAATGCTTTTTAGTGGCTGGAACTGGTTTTATCACATTCTAAATTGAACGTTGAAAATGAGCTTATCTCAGCCAGCAGAAGGGTCAAATCACAGTAATGCAAACTCAGTCAGAGACATAGATTTTCACTTGCAACTTGCTTTAACATGTTTAACAGTGCATGAAATGTTGTCTAAAACAAAAAGATAATGCTTTTTAATGGCTGGAACTGGTTTTATAACATTCTGAATTGAACGTTGAAAATGAGGTTTTCAGAGCCAGCAGAGGTCAAAATAAGCAGTAATGCAAACTCAGTCAGAGACAAAGATTTTCACTTGCAACTTGCTTTAACACGTTTAACAGTGCATGAAATGTTGTCTAAAACAAAAAGAAAATGCTTTTTAGTGGCTGGATCTGGTTTTATCACATTCTGAATTGAACGTTGAAAATGAGCTTTTCAGAGCCAGCAGAGGTCAAAATAAGCAGTAATGCAAACTCAGTCATAGACATAGATTTTCACTTGCAACTTGCTTTAACATGTTTAACAGTGCATGAAATGTTATCTAAAACAAAAAGAATAATGCATTTTAGTGGCTGGATCTGGTTTTATCACTTTCTGAATTCAACGTTGAAAATGAGCTGTTCTCAGCCAGCAGAGGTCAAAATAAGCAGTAATGCAAACTCAGTCAGAGACATAGATTTTCACTTGCAACTTGCTTTAACATGTTTAACAGTGCATGAAATGTTGTCTAAAACAAAAAGATAATGCTTTTTAGTGGCTGGAACTGGTTTTATCACATTCTGAATTGAACGTTGAAAATGAGCTTTTAGGAGCCAGCAGAGGTCAAAATAAGCAGTAATGCAAACTCAGTCAGAGACAAAGATTTTCACTTGCAACTTGCTTTAACATGTTTAACAGTGCATGAAAAGTTGTCTAAAACAAAAAGAAAATGCTTTTTAGTGGCTGGATCTGGTTTTATCACATTCTGAATTGAACGTTGAAAATGAGCTTTTCAGAGCCAGCAGAGGTCAAAATAAGCAGTAATGCAAACTCAGTCATAGACATAGATTTTCACTTGCATCTTGCTTTAACATGTTTAACAGTGCATGAAATGTTATCTAAAACAAAAAGAATAATGCATTTTAGTGGCTGGATCTGGTTTTATCACTTTCTGAATTCAACGTTGAAAATGAGCTGTTCTCAGCCAGCAGAGGTCAAAATAAGCAGTAATGCAAACTCAGTCATAGACATAGATTTTCACTTGCAACTTGCTTTAACATATTTAACAGTGCATGAAATGTTGTCTAAAACAAAAAGAAAATGCTTTTTAGTGGCTGGAACTGGTTTTATCACATTCTGAATTGAACGTTGAAAATGAGCTTTTCAGAGCCAGCAGAGGTCAAAATAAGCAGTAATGCAAACTCAGTCAGAGACATAGATTTTCACTTGCAACTTGCTTTAACATGTTTAACAGTGCATGAAATGTTGTCTAAAACAAAAAGAATAATGCTTTTTAGTGGCTGGAACTGGTTTTATCACATTCTAAATTGAACGTTGAAAATGAGCTTATCTATGCCAGCAGAAGGGTCAAATCACAGTAATGCAAACTCAGTCAGAGACATAGATTTTCCCTTGCAACTTGCTTTAACATGTTTAACAGTGCATGAAATGTTGTCTAAATCAAAAAGAATGATGCATTTTAGTAGCTGGATCTGGTTTTATCACATTCTGTGATGGACGTTGAAAATGAGCTTTTCAGAGCCAGCAGAGATCAAAATAAGCAGTAATGCAAACTCAGTCATAGACATAGATTTTCACTTGCAACTTTCTTAAACATATTTAACAGTGCATGAAATGTTGTCTAAAACAAAAAGAAAATGCTTTTTAGTGGCTGGAACTGGTTTTATCACATTCTGAATTGAACGTTAAAAATGAGCTTTTCAGAGCCAGCAGAGGTAAAAATAAGCAGTAATGCAAACTCAGTCAGAGACATAGATTTTCACTTGCAACTTGCTTTAACATGTTTAACAGTGCATGAAATGTTGTCTAAAACAAAAAGATAATGCTTTTTAGTGGCTGGAACTGGTTTTATCACATTCTGAATTGAACGTTGAAAATGAGCTTTTCAGAGCCAGCAGATGTCAAAAGAAGCAGTGATGCAAACTCAGTCATAGACATAGATTTTCACTTGCAACTTTCTTAAACATATTTAACAGTGCATGAAATGTTGTCTAAAACAAAAAGAAAATGTTTTTTAGTGGCTGGAACTGGTTTTATCAAATTCTGAATTGAACGTTGAAAATGAGCTTTTCAGAGCCAGCAGAGGTCAAAATAAGCAGTAATGCAAACTCAGTCAGAGACATAGATTTTCACTTGCAACTTGCTTTAACATGTTTAACAGTGCATGAAATGTTGTCTAAAACAAAAAGATAATGCTTTTTAGTGGCTGGAACTGGTTTTATCACATTCTGAATTGAACGTTGAAAATGAGCTTTTAGGAGCCAGCAGAGGTCAAAATAAGCAGTAATGCAAACTCAGTCAGAGACAAAGATTTTCACTTGCAACTTGCTTTAACATGTTTAACAGTGCATGAAATGTTGTCTAAAACAAAAAGAAAATGCTTTTTAGTGGCTGGATCTGGTTTTATCACATTCTGAATTGAACGTTGAAAATGAGCTTTTCAGAGCCAGCAGAGGTCAAAATAAGCAGTAATGCAAACTCAGTCATAGACATAGATTTTCACTTGCATCTTGCTTTAACATGTTTAACAGTGCATGAAATGTTATCTAAAACAAAAAGAATAATGCATTTTAGTGGCTGGATCTGGTTTTATCACTTTCTGAATTCAACGTTGAAAATGAGCTGTTCTCAGCCAGCAGAGGTCAAAATAAGCAGTAATGCAAACTCAGTCAGAGACATAGATTTTCAGTTGCAACTTGCTTTAACATGTTTAACAGTGCATGAATTGTTGTCTAAAACAAAAAGATAATGCTTTTTAGTGGCTGGAACTGGTTTTATCACATTCTGAATTGAACGTTGAAAATGAGCTTTTCAGAGCCAGCAGAGGTCAAAATAAGCAGTAATGCAAACTCAGTCAGAGACAAAGATTTTCACTTGCAACTTGCTTTAACATGTTTAACAGTGCATGAAATGTTGTCTAAAACAAAAAGAAAATGCTTTTTAGTGGCTGGATCTGGTTTTATCACATTCTGAATTGAACGTTGAAAATGAGCTTTTCAGAGCCAGCAGAGGTCAAAATAAGCAGTAATGCAAACTCAGTCATAGACATAGATTTTCACTTGCAACTTGCTTTAACATGTTTAACAGTGCATGAAATGTTATCTAAAACAAAAAGAATAATGCATTTTAGTGGCTGGATCTGGTTTTATCACTTTCTGAATTCAACGTTGAAAATGAGCTGTTCTCAGCCAGCAGAGGTCAAAATAAGCAGTAATGCAAACTCAGTCAGAGACATAGATTTTCACTTGCAACTTGCTTTAACATGTTTAACAGTGCATGAAATGTTGTCTAAAACAAAAAGATAATGCTTTTTAGTGGCTGGAACTGGTTTTATCACATTCTGAATTGAACGTTGAAAATGAGCTTTTAGGAGCCAGCAGAGGTCAAAATAAGCAGTAATGCAAACTCAGTCAGAGACAAAGATTTTCACTTGCAACTTGCTTTAACATGTTTAACAGTGCATGAAATGTTGTCTGAAACAAAAAGAAAATGCTTTTTAGTGGCTGGATCTGGTTTTATCACATTCTGAATTGAACGTTGAAAATGAGCTTTTCAGAGCCAGCAGAGGTCAAAATAAGCAGTAATGCAAACTCAGTCATAGACATAGATTTTCACTTGCATCTTGCTTTAACATGTTTAACAGTGCATGAAATGTTATCTAAAACAAAAAGAATAATGCATTTTAGTGGCTGGATCTGGTTTTATCACTTTCTGAATTCAACGTTGAAAATGAGCTGTTCTCAGCCAGCAGAGGTCAAAATAAGCAGTAATGCAAACTCAGTCATAGACATAGATTTTCACTTGCAACTTGCTTTAACATATTTAACAGTGCATGAAATGTTGTCTAAAACAAAAAGAAAATGCTTTTTAGTGGCTGGAACTGGTTTTATCACATTCTGAATTGAACGTTGAAAATGAGCTTTTCAGAGCCAGCAGAGGTCAAAATAAGCAGTAATGCAAACTCAGTCAGAGACATAGATTTTCACTTGCAACTTGCTTTAACATGTTTAACAGTGCATGAAATGTTGTCTAAAACAAAAAGATAATGCTTTTTAGTGGCTGGAACTGGTTTTATCACATTCTGAATTGAACGTTGAAAATGAGCTTTTCAGAGCCAGCAGAGGTCAAAATAAGCAGTAATGCAAACTCAGTCATAGACATAGATTTTCACTTGCAACTTGCTTTAACATGTTTAACAGTGCATGAAATGTTGTCTAAAACAAAAAGAAAATGCTTTTTAGTGGCTGGAACTGGTTTTATCATATTCTGAATTGAACGTTGAAAATGAGCTTTTCAGAGCCAGCAGAGGTCAAAATAAGCAGTAATGCAAACTCAGTCAGAGACAAAGATTTTCACTTGCAACTTGCTTTAACATGTTTAACAGTGCATGAAATGTTGTCTAAAACAAAAAGAAAATGCTTTTTAGTGGCTGGATCTGGTTTTATCACATTCTGAATTGAACGTTGAAAATGAGCTTTTCAGAGCCAGCAGAGGTCAAAATAAGCAGTAATGCAAACTCAGTCATAGACATAGATTTTCACTTGCAACTTGCTTTAACATGTTTAACAGTGCATGAAATGTTGTCTAAAACAAAAAAGAATAATGCATTTTAGTGGCTGGATCTGGTTTTATCACTTTCTGAATTCAACGTTGAAAATGAGCTGTTCTCAGCCAGCAGAGGTCAAAATAAGCAGTAATGCAAACTCAGTCAGAGACATAGATTTTCACTTGCAACTTGCTTTAACATGTTTAACAGTGCATGAATTGTTGTCTAAAACAAAAAGAAAATGCTTTTTAGTGGCTGGAACTGGTTTTATCACATTCTGAATTGAACGTTGAAAATGAGCTTTTCAGAGCCAGCAGAGGTCAAAATAAGCAGTGATGCAAACTCAGTCATAGACATAGATTTTCACTTGCAACTTTCTTAAACATATTTAACAGTGCATGAAATGTTGTCTAAAACAAAAAGAAAATGCTTTTTAGTGGTTGGAACTGGTTTTATCACATTCTGAATTGAATGTTGAAAATGAGCTTTTCAGAGCCAGCAGAGGTCAAAATAAGCAGTAATGCAAACTCAGTCAGAGACATAGATTTTCACTTGCAACTTGCTTTAACATGTTTAACAGTGCATGAAATGTTGTCTAAAACAAAAAGATAATGCTTTTTAGTGGCTGGAACTGGTTTTATCACATTCTATATTGAACGTTGAAAATGAGCTTATCTCAGCCAGCAGAAGGTTCAAATCACAGTAATGCAAACTCAGTCAGAGACATAGATTTTCACTTGCAACTTGCTTTAACATGTTTAACAGTGCATGAAATGTTGTCTAAAACAAAAAGAATGATGCATTTTAGTAGCTGGATCTGGTTTTATCTCATTCTGTGATGGACGTTGAAAATGAGCTTTTCAGAGCCAGCAGAGATCAAAATAAGCAGTAATGCAAACTCAGTCATAGACATAGATTTTCACTTGCAACTTTCTTAAACATATTTAACAGTGCATGAAATGTTGTCTAAAACAAAAAGAAAATGCTTTTTAGTGGCTGGAACTGGTTTTATCACATTCTGAATTGAACGTTGAAAATGAGCTTTTCAGAGCCAGCAGAGGTCAAAATAAGCAGTAATGCAAACTCAGTCAGAGACATAGATTTTCACTTGCAACTTGCTTTAACATGTTTAACAGTGCATGAAATGTTGTCTAAAACAAAAAGAAAATGCTTTTTAGTGGCTGGATCTGGTTTTATCACATTCTGAATTGAACGTTGAAAATGAGCTTTTCAGAGCCAGCAGAGGTCAAAATAAGCAGTAATGCAAACTCAGTCAGAGACAAAGATTTTCACTTGCAACTTGCTTTAACATGTTTAACAGTGCATGAAATGTTGTCTAAAACAAAAAGAAAATGCTTTTTAGTGGCTGGATCTGGTTTTATCACATTCTGAATTGAACGTTGAAAATGAGCTTTTCAGAGCCAGCAGAGGTCAAAATAAGCAGTAATGCAAACTCAGTCATAGACATAGATTTTCACTTGCAACTTGCTTTAACATGTTTAACAGTGCATGAAATGTTATCTAAAACAAAAAGAATAATGCATTTTAGTGGCTGGATCTGGTTTTATCACTTTCTGAATTCAACGTTGAAAATGAGCTGTTCTCAGCCAGCAGAGGTCAAAATAAGCAGTAATGCAAACTCAGTCAGAGACATAGATTTTCACTTGCAACTTGCTTTAACATGTTTAACAGTGCATGAATTGTTGTCTAAAACAAAAAGAAAATGCTTTTTAGTGGCTGGAACTGGTTTTATCACATTCTGAATTGAACGTTGAAAATGAGCTTTTCAGAGCCAGCAGAGGTCAAAATAAGCAGTGATGCAAACTCAGTCATAGACATAGATTTTCACTTGCAACTTTCTTAAACATATTTAACAGTGCATGAAATGTTGTCTAAAACAAAAAGAAAATGCTTTTTAGTGGCTGGAACTGGTTTTATCACATTCTGAATTGAACGTTGAAAATGAGCTTTTCAGAGCCAGCAGAGGTCAAAATAAGCAGTAATGCAAACTCAGTCAGAGACATAGATTTTCACTTGCAACTTGCTTTAACATGTTTAACAGTGCATGAAATGTTGTCTAAAACAAAAAGAAAATGCTTTTTAGTGGCTGGAACTGGTTTTATCACATTCTGAATTGAACGTTGAAAATGAGCTTTTCAGAGCCAGCAGAGGTCAAAATAAGCAGTAATGCAAACTCAGTCAGAGACAAAGATTTTCACTTGCAACTTGCTTTAACATGTTTAACAGTGCATGAAATGTTGTCTAAAACAAAAAGCAAATGCTTTTTAGTGTCTGGATCTGGTTTTATCACATTCTGAATTGAACGTTGAAAATGAGCTTTTCAGAGCCAGCAGAGGTCAAAATAAGCAGTAATGCAAACTCAGTCATAGACATAGATTTTCACTTGCAACTTGCTTTAACATGTTTAACAGTGCATGAAATGTTATCTAAAACAAAAAGAATAATGCATTTTAGTGGCTGGATCTGGTTTTATCACTTTCTGAATTCAACGTTGAAAATGAGCTGTTCTCAGCCAGCAGAGGTCAAAATAAGCAGTAATGCAAACTCAGTCAGAGACATAGATTTTCACTTGCAACTTGCTTTAACATGTTTAACAGTGCATGAATTGTTGTCTAAAACAAAAAGAAAATGCTTTTTAGTGGCTGGAACTGGTTTTATCACATTCTGAATTGAACGTTGAAAATGAGCTTTTCAGAGCCAGCAGAGGTCAAAATAAGCAGTGATGCAAACTCAGTCATAGACATAGATTTTCACTTGCAACTTTCTTAAACATATTTAACAGTGCATGAAATGTTGTCTAAAACAAAAAGAAAATGCTTTTTAGTGGTTGGAACTGGTTTTATCACATTCTGAATTGAACGTTGAAAATGAGCTTTTCAGAGCCAGCAGAGGTCAAAATAAGCAGTAATGCAAACTCAGTCAGAGACATAGATTTTCACTTGCAACTTGCTTTAACATGTTTAACAGTGCATGAAATGTTGTCTAAAACAAAAAGATAATGCTTTTTAGTGGCTGGAACTGGTTTTATCACATTCTAAATTGAACGTTGAAAATGAACTTATCTCAGCCAGCAGAAGGTTCAAATCACAGTAATGCAAACTCAGTCAGAGACATAGATTTTCACATGCAACTTGCTTTAACATGTTTAACAGTGCATGAAATGTTGTCTAAATTAAAAAGAATGATGCATTTTAGTAGCTGGATCTGGTTTTATCACATTCTGTGATGGACGTTGAAAATGAGCTTTTCAGAGCCAGCAGAGATCAAAATAAGCAGTTATGCAAACTCAGTCATAGACATAGATTTTCACTTGCAACTTTCTTAAACATATTTAACAGTGCATGAAATGTTGTCTAAAACAAAAAGAAAATGCTTTTTAGTGGCTGGAACTGGTTTTATCACATTCTGAATTGAACGTTGAAAATGAGCTTTTCAGAGCCAGCAGAGGTCAAAATAAGCAGTAATGCAAACTCAGTCAGAGACATAGATTTTCACTTGCAACTTGCTTTAACATGTTTAACAGTGCATGAAATGTTGTCTAAAACAAAAAGAAAATGCTTTTTAGTGGCTGGATCTGGTTTTATCACATTCTGAATTGAACGTTGAAAATGAGCTTTTCAGAGCCAGCAGAGGTCAAAATAAGCAGTAATGCAAACTCAGTCATAGACATAGATTTTCACTTGCAACTTGCTTTAACATGTTTAACAGTGCATGAAATGTTATCTAAAACAAAAAGAATAATGCATTTTAGTGGCTGGATCTGGTTTTATCACTTTCTGAATTCAACGTTGAAAATGAGCTGTTCTCAGCCAGCAGAGGTCAAAATAAGCAGTAATGCAAACTCAGTCATAGACATAGATTTTCACTTGCAACTTGCTTTAACATATTTAACAGTTAATGAAATGTTGTCTAAAACAAAAAGAAAATGCTTTTTAGTGGCTGGAACTGGTTTTATCACATTCTGAATTGAACGTTGAAAATGAGCTTTTCAGATCCAGCAGAGGTCAAAATAAGCTGTAATGCAAACTCAGTCAGAGACATAGATTTTCACTTGCAACTTGCTTTAACATGTTTAACAGTGCATGAAATGTTGTCTAAAACAAAAAGAAAATGCTTTTTAGTGGCTGGAACTGGTTTTATCACATTCTGAATTGAACGTTGAAAATGAGCTTTTCAGAGCCAGCAGAGGTCAAAATAAGCAGTAATGCAAACTCAGTCAGAGACAAAGATTTTCACTTGCAACTTGCTTTAACATGTTTAACAGTGCATGAAATGTTGTCTAAAACAAAAAGAAAATGCTTTTTAGTGGCTGGATCTGGTTTTATCACATTCTGAATTGAACGTTGAAAATGAGCTTTTCAGAGCCAGCAGAGGTCAAAATAAGCAGTAATGCAAACTCAGTCATAGACATAGATTTTCACTTGCAACTTGCTTTAACATGTTTAACAGTGCATGAAATGTTATCTAAAACAAAAAGAATAATGCATTTTAGTGGCTGGATCTGGTTTTATCACTTTCTGAATTCAACGTTGAAAATGAGCTGTTCTCAGCCAGCAGAGGTCAAAATAAGCAGTAATGCAAACTCAGTCATAGACATAGATTTTCACTTGCAACTTGCTTTAACATATTTAACAGTGCATGAAATGTTGTCTAAAACAAAAAGAAAATGCTTTTTAGTGGCTGGAACTGGTTTTATCACATTCTGAATTGAACGTTGAAAATGAGCTTTTCAGAGCCAGCAGAGGTCAAAATAAGCAGTAATGCAAACTCAGTCAGAGACATAGATTTTCACTTGCAACTTGCTTTAACATGTTTAACAGTGCATGAAATGTTGTCTAAAACAAAAAGATAATGCTTTTTAGTGGCTGGAACTGGTTTTATCACATTCTGAATTGAACGTTGAAAATGAGCTTTTCAGAGCCAGCAGAGGTCAAAATAAGCAGTAATGCAAACTCAGTCATAGACATAGATTTTCACTTGCAACTTGCTTTAACATGTTTAACAGTGCATGAAATGTTGTCTAAAACAAAAAGAAAATGCTTTTTAGTGGCTGGAACTGGTTTTATCATATTCTGAATTGAACGTTGAAAATGAGCTTTTCAGAGCCAGCAAAGGTCAAAATAAGCAGTAATGCAAACTCAGTCAGAGACAAAGATTTTCACTTGCAACTTGCTTTAACATGTTTAACAGTGCATGAAATGTTGTCTAAAACAAAAAGAAAATGCTTTTTAGTGGCTGGATCTGGTTTTATCACATTCTGAATTGAACGTTGAAAATGAGCTTTTCAGAGCCAGCAGAGGTCAAAATAAGCAGTAATGCAAACTCAGTCATAGACATAGATTTTCACTTGCAACTTGCTTTAACATGTTTAACAGTGCATGAAATGTTATCTAAAACAAAAAGAATAATGCATTTTAGTGGCTGGATCTGGTTTTATCACTTTCTGAATTCAACGTTGAAAATGAGCTGTTCTCAGCCAGCAGAGGTCAAAATAAGCAGTAATGCAAACTCAGTCAGAGACATAGATTTTCACTTGCGACTTGCTTTAACATGTTTAACAGTGCATGAATTGTTGTCTAAAACAAAAAGAAAATGCTTTTTAGTGGCTGGAACTGGTTTTATCACATTCTGAATTAAACGTTGAAAATGAGCTTTTCAGAGCCAGCAGAGGTCAAAATAAGCAGTGATGCAAACTCAGTCATAGACATAGATTTTCACTTGCAACTTTCTTAAACATATTTAACAGTGCATGAAATGTTGTCTAAAACAAAAAGAAAATGCTTTTTAGTGGCTGGAACTGGTTTTATCACATTCTGAATTGAATGTTGAAAATGAGCTTTTCAGAGCCAGCAGAGGTCAAAATAAGCAGTAATGCAAACTCAGTCAGAGACATAGATTTTCACTTGCAACTTGCTTTAACATGTTTAACAGTGCATGAAATGTTGTCTAAAACAAAAAGATAATGCTTTTTAGTGGCTGGAACTGGTTTTATCACATTCTGAATTGAACGTTGAAAATGAGCTTTTCAGAGCCAGCAGAGGTCAAAATAAGCAGTAATGCAAACTCAGTCAGAGACAAAGATTTTCACTTGCAACTTGCTTTTACATGTTTAACAGTGCATGAAATGTTGTCTAAAACAAAAAGAATAATGCATTTTAGTGGCTGGATCTGGTTTTATCACTTTCTGAATTCAACGTTGAAAATGAGCTGTTCTCAGCCAGCAGAGGTCAAAATAAGCAGTAATGCAAACTCAGTCAGAGACATAGATTTTCACTTGCAACTTGCTTTAACATGTTTAACAGTGCATGAATTGTTGTCTAAAACAAAAAGAAAATGCTTTTTAGTGGCTGGAACTGGTTTTATCACATTCTGAATTGAACGTTGAAAATGAGCTTTTCAGAGCCAGCAGAGGTCAAAATAAGCAGTGATGCAAACTCAGTCATAGACATAGATTTTCACTTGCAACTTTCTTAAACATATTTAACAGTGCATGAAATGTTGTCTAAAACAAAAAGAAAATGCTTTTTAGTGGCTGGAACTGGTTTTATCACATTCTGAATTGAACGTTGAAAATGAGCTTTTCAGAGCCAGCAGAGGTCAAAATAAGCAGTAATGCAAACTCAGTCAGAGACATAGATTTTCACTTGCAACTTGCTTTAACATGTTTAACAGTGCATGAAATGTTGTCTAAAACAAAAAGATAATGCTTTTTAGTGGCTGGAACTGGTTTTATCACATTCTGAATTGAACGTTGAAAATGAGCTTTTCAGAGCCAGCAGAGGTCAAAATAAGCAGTAATGCAAACTCAGTCAGAGACATAGATTTTCACTTGCAACTTGCTTTTACATGTTTAACAGTGCATGAAATGTTGTCTAAAACAAAAAGAAAATGCTTTTTAGTGGCTGGATCTGGTTTTATCACATTCTGAATTGAACGTTGAAAATGAGCTTTTCAGAGCCAGCAGAGGTCAAAATAAGCAGTAATGCAAACTCAGTCATAGACATAGATTTTCACTTGCAACTTGCTTTAACATGTTTAACAGTGCATGAAATGTTATCTAAAACAAAAAGAATATTGCATTTTAGTGGCTGGATCTGGTTTTATCACTTTCTGAATTCAACGTTGAAAATGAGCTGTTCTCAGCCAGCAGAGGTCAAAATAAGCAGTAATGCAAACTCAGTCAGAGACATAGATTTTCACTTGCAACTTGCTTTAACATGTTTAACAGTGCATGAATTGTTGTCTAAAACAAAAAGAAAATGCTTTTTAGTGGCTGGAACTGGTTTTATCACATTCTGAATTGAACGTTGAAAATGAGCTTTTCAGAGCCAGCAGAGGTCAAAATAAGCAGTGATGCAAACTCAGTCATAGACATAGATTTTCACTTGCAACTTTCTTAAACATATTTAACAGTGCATGAAATGTTGTCTAAAACAAAAAGAAAATGCTTTTTAGTGGCTGGAACTGGTTTTATCACATTCTGAATTGAACGTTGAAAATGAGCTTTTCAGAGCCAGCAGAGGTCAAAATAAGCAGTAATGCAAACTCAGTCAGAGACAAAGATTTTCACTTGCAACTTGCTTTAACATGTTTAACAGTGCATGAAATGTTGTCTAAAACAAAAAGAAAATGCTTTTTAGTGGCTGGATCTGGTTTTATCACATTCTGAATTGAACGTTGAAAAAGAGCTTTTCAGAGCCAGCAGAGGTCAAAATAAGCAGTAATGCAAACTCAGTCATAGACATAGATTTTCACTTGCAACTTGCTTTAACATGTTTAACAGTGCATGAAATGTTATCTAAAACAAAAAGAATAATGCATTTTAGTGGCTGGATCTGGTTTTATCACTTTCTGAATTCAACGTTGAAAATGAGCTGTTCTCAGCCAGCAGAGGTCAAAATAAGCAGTAATGCAAACTCAGTCATAGACATAGATTTTCACTTGCAACTTTCTTAAACATATTTAACAGTGCATGAAATGTTGTCTAAAACAAAAAGAAAATGTTTTTTAGTGGCTGGAACTGGTTTTATCACATTCTGAATTGAACGTTGAAAATGAGCTTTTCAGAGCCAGCAGAGGTCAAAATAAGCAGTAATGCAAACTCAGTCAGAGACAAAGATTTTCACTTGCAACTTGCTTTAACATGTTTAACAGTGCATGAAATGTTGTCTAAAACAAAAAGAAAATGCTTTTTAGTGGCTGGATCTGGTTTTATCACATTCTGAATTGAAAGTTGAAAATGAGCTTTTCAGAGCCAGCAGAGGTCAAAATAAGCAGTAATGCAAACTCAGTCATAGACATAGATTTTCACTTGCATCTTGCTTTAACATGTTTAACAGTGCATGAAATGTTATCTAAAACAAAAAGAATAATGCATTTTAGTGGCTGGATCTGGTTTTATCACTTTCTGAATTCAACGTTGAAAATGAGCTGTTCTCAGCCAGCAGAGGTCAAAATAAGCAGTAATGCAAACTCAGTCAGAGACATAGATTTTCAGTTGCAACTTGCTTTAACATGTTTAACAGTGCATGAATTGTTGTCTAAAACAAAAAGATAATGCTTTTTAGTGGCTGGAACTGGTTTTATCACATTCTAAATTGAACGTTGAAAATGAGCTTATCTCAGCCAGCAGAAGGGTCAAATCACAGTAATGCAAACTCAGTCAGAGACATAGATTTTCACTTGCAACTTGCTTTAACATGTTTAACAGTGCATGAAATGTTGTCTAAAACAAAAAGATAATGCTTTTTAATGGCTGGAACTGGTTTTATCACATTCTGAATTAAACGTTGAAAATGAGCTTTTCAGAGCCAGCAGAGGTCAAAATAAGCAGTAATGCAAACTCAGTCAGAGACAAAGATTTTCACTTGCAACTTGCTTTAACATGTTTAACAGTGCATGAAATGTTGTCTAAAACAAAAAGAAAATGCTTTTTAGTGGCTGGATCTGGTTTTATCACATTCTGAATTGAACGTTGAAAATGAGCTTTTCAGAGCCAGCAGAGGTCAAAATAAGCAGTAATGCAAACTCAGTCATAGACATAGATTTTCACTTGCAACTTGCTTTAACATGTTTAACAGTGCATGAAATGTTATCTAAAACAAAAAGAATAATGCATTTTAGTGGCTGGATCTGGTTTTATCACTTTCTGAATTCAACGTTGAAAATGAGCTGTTCTCAGCCAGCAGAGGTCAAAATAAGCAGTAATGCAAACTCAGTCAGAGACATAGATTTTCACTTGCAACTTGCTTTAACATGTTTAACAGTGCATGAAATGTTGTCTAAAACAAAAAGATAATGCTTTTTAGTGGCTGGAACTGGTTTTATCACATTCTGAATTGAACGTTGAAAATGAGCTTTTAGGAGCCAGCAGAGGTCAAAATAAGCAGTAATGCAAACTCAGTCAGAGACAAAGATTTTCACTTGCAACTTGCTTTAACATGTTTAACAGTGCATGAAATGTTGTCTGAAACAAAAAGAAAATGCTTTTTAGTGGCTGGATCTGGTTTTATCACATTCTGAATTGAACGTTGAAAATGAGCTTTTCAGAGCCAGCAGAGGTCAAAATAAGCAGTAATGCAAACTCAGTCATAGACATAGATTTTCACTTGCATCTTGCTTTAACATGTTTAACAGTGCATGAAATGTTATCTAAAACAAAAAGAATAATGCATTTTAGTGGCTGGATCTGGTTTTATCACTTTCTGAATTCAACGTTGAAAATGAGCTGTTCTCAGCCAGCAGAGGTCAAAAAAAGCAGTAATGCAAACTCAGTCATAGACATAGATTTTCACTTGCAACTTGCTTTAACATATTTAACAGTGCATGAAATGTTGTCTAAAACAAAAAGAAAATGCTTTTTAGTGGCTGGAACTGGTTTTATCACATTCTGAATTGAACGTTGAAAATGAGCTTTTCTGAGCCAGCAGAGGTCAAAATAAGCAGTAATGCAAACTCAGTCAGAGACATAGATTTTCACTTGCAACTTGCTTTAACATGTTTAACAGTGAATGAAATGTTGTCTAAAACAAAAAGATAATGCTTTTTAGTGGCTGGAACTGGTTTTATCACATTCTGAATTGAATGTTGAAAATGAGCTTTTCAGAGCCAGCAGAGGTCAAAATAAGCAGTAATGCAAACTCAGTCATAGACATAGATTTTCACTTGCAACTTGCTTTAACATGTTTAACAGTGCATGAAATGTTGTCTAAAACAAAAAGAAAATGCTTTTTAGTGGCTGGAACTGGTTTTATCATATTCTGAATTGAACGTTGAAAATGAGCTTTTCAGAGCCAGCAGAGGTCAAAATAAGCAGTAATGCAAACTCAGTCAGAGACAAAGATTTTCACTTGCAACTTGCTTTAACATGTTTAACAGTGCATGAAATGTTGTCTAAAACAAAAAGAAAATGCTTTTTAGTGGCTGGATCTGGTTTTATCACATTCTGAATTGAACGTTGAAAATGAGCTTTTCAGAGCCAGCAGAGGTCAAAATAAGCAGTAATGCAAACTCAGTCATAGACATAGATTTTCACTTGCAACTTGCTTTAACATGTTTAACAGTGCATGAAATGTTATCTAAAACAAAAAGAATAATGCATTTTAGTGGCTGGATCTGGTTTTATCACTTTCTGAATTCAACGTTGAAAATGAGCTGTTCTCAGCCAGCAGAGGTCAAAATAAGCAGTAATGCAAACTCAGTCAGAGACATAGATTTTCACTTGCAACTTGCTTTAACATGTTTAACAGTGCATGAATTGTTGTCTAAAACAAAAAGAAAATGCTTTTTAGTGGCTGGAACTGGTTTTATCACATTCTGAATTGAACGTTGAAAATGAGCTTTTCAGAGCCAGCAGAGGTCAAAATAAGCAGTGATGCAAACTCAGTCATAGACATAGATTTTCACTTGCAACTTTCTTAAACATATTTAACAGTGCATGAAATGTTGTCTAAAACAAAAAGAAAATGCTTTTTAGTGGTTGGAACTGGTTTTATCACATTCTGAATTGAACGTTGAAAATGAGCTTTTCAGAGCCAGCAGAGGTCAAAATAAGCAGTAATGCAAACTCAGTCAGAGACATAGATTTTCACTTGCAACTTGCTTTAACATGTTTAACAGTGCATGAAATGTTGTCTAAAACAAAAAGATAATGCTTTTTAGTGGCTGGAACTGGTTTTATCACATTCTAAATTGAACGTTGAAAATGAGCTTATCTCAGCCAGCAGAAGGTTCAAATCACAGTAATGCAAACTCAGTCAGAGACATAGATTTTCACTTGCAACTTGCTTTAACATGTTTAACAGTGCATGAAATGTTGTCTAAAACAAAAAGATAGATGCATTTTAGTAGCTGGATCTGGTTTTATCACATTCTGTGATGGACGTTGAAAATGAGCTTTTCAGAGCCAGCAGAGATCAAAATAAGCAGTAATGCAAACTCAGTCATAGACATAGATTTTCACTTGCAACTTTCTTAAACATATTTAACAGTGCATGAAATGTTGTCTAAAACAAAAAGAAAATGCTTTTTAGTGGCTGGAACTGGTTTTATCACATTCTGAATTGAACGTTGAAAATGAGCTTTTCAGAGCCAGCAGAGGTCAAAATAAGCAGTAATGCAAACTCAGTCAGAGACATAGATTTTCACTTGCAACTTGCTTTAACATGTTTAACAGTGCATGAAATGTTATCTAAAACAAAAAGAATAATGCATTTTAGTGGCTGGATCTGGTTTTATCACTTTCTGAATTCAACGTTGAAAATGAGCTGTTCTCAGCCAGCAGAGGTCAAAATAAGCAGTAATGCAAACTCAGTCAGAGACATAGATTTTCACTTGCAACTTGCTTTAACATGTTTAACAGTGCATGAATTGTTGTCTAAAACAAAAAGAAAATGCTTTTTAGTGGCTGGAACTGGTTTTATCACATTCTGAATTGAACGTTGAAAATGAGCTTTTCAGAGCCAGCAGAGGTCAAAATAAGCAGTAATGCAAACTCAGTCATAGACATAGATTTTCACTTGCAACTTTCTTAAACATATTTAACAGTGCATGAAATGTTGTCTAAAACAAAAAGAAAATGCTTTTTAGTGGTTGGAACTGGTTTTATCACATTCTGAATTGAACGTTGAAAATGAGCTTTTCAGAGCCAGCAGAGGTCAAAATAAGCAGTAATGCAAACTCAGTCAGAGACATAGATTTTCACTTGCAACTTGCTTTAACATGTTTAACAGTGCATGAAATGTTGTCTAAAACAAAAAGATAATGCTTTTTAGTGGCTGGAACTGGTTTTATCACATTCTAAATTGAACGTTGAAAATGAGCTTATCTCAGCCAGCAGAAGGTTCAAATCACAGTAATGCAAACTCAGTCAGAGACATAGATTTTCACTTGCAACTTGCTTTAACATGTTTAACAGTGCATGAAATGTTGTCTAAAACAAAAAGATAGATGCATTTTAGTAGCTGGATCTGGTTTTATCACATTCTGTGATGGACGTTGAAAATGAGCTTTTCAGAGCCAGCAGAGATCAAAATAAGCAGTAATGCAAACTCAGTCATAGACATAGATTTTCACTTGCAACTTTCTTAAACATATTTAACAGTGCATGAAATGTTGTCTAAAACAAAAAGAAAATGCTTTTTAGTGGCTGGAACTGGTTTTATCACATTCTGAATTGAACGTTGAAAATGAGCTTTTCAGAGCCAGCAGAGGTCAAAATAAGCAGTAATGCAAACTCAGTCAGAGACATAGATTTTCACTTGCAACTTGCTTTAACATGTTTAACAGTGCATGAAATGTTGTCTAAAACAAAAAGAAAATGCTTTTTAGTGGCTGGATCTGGTTTTATCACATTCTGAATTGAACGTTGAAAATGAGCTTTTCAGAGCCAGCAGAGGTCAAAATAAGCAGTAATGCAAACTCAGTCATAGACATAGATTTTCACTTGCAACTTGCTTTAACATGTTTAACAGTGCATGAAATGTTATCTAAAACAAAAAGAATAATGCATTTTAGTGGCTGGATCTGGTTTTATCACTTTCTGAATTCAACGTTGAAAATGAGCTGTTCTCAGCCAGCAGAGGTCAAAATAAGCAGTAATGCAAACTCAGTCATAGACATAGATTTTCACTTGCAACTTGCTTTAACATATTTAACAGTTAATGAAATGTTGTCTAAAACAAAAAGAAAATGCTTTTTAGTGGCTGGAACTGGTTTTATCACATTCTGAATTGAACGTTGAAAATGAGCTTTTCAGAGCCAGCAGAGGTCAAAATAAGCTGTAATGCAAACTCAGTCAGAGACATAGATTTTCACTTGCAACTTGCTTTAACATGTTTAACAGTGCATGAAATGTTGTCTAAAACAAAAAGAAAATGCTTTTTAGTGGCTGGAACTGGTTTTATCACATTCTGAATTGAACGTTGAAAATGAGCTTTTCAGAGCCAGCAGAGGTCAAAATAAGCAGTAATGCAAACTCAGTCAGAGACAAAGATTTTCACTTGCAACTTGCTTTAACATGTTTAACAGTGCATGAAATGTTGTCTAAAACAAAAAGAAAATGCTTTTTAGTGGCTGGATCTGGTTTTATCACATTCTGAATTGAACGTTGAAAATGAGCTTTTCAGAGCCAGCAGAGGTCAAAATAAGCAGTAATGCAAACTCAGTCATAGACATAGATTTTCACTTGCAACTTGCTTTAACATGTTTAACAGTGCATGAAATGTTATCTAAAACAAAAAGAATAATGCATTTTAGTGGCTGGATCTGGTTTTATCACTTTCTGAATTCAACGTTGAAAATGAGCTGTTCTCAGCCAGCAGAGGTCAAAATAAGCAGTAATGCAAACTCAGTCATAGACATAGATTTTCACTTGCAACTTGCTTTAACATATTTAACAGTGCATGAAATGTTGTCTAAAACAAAAAGAAAATGCTTTTTAGTGGCTGGAACTGGTTTTATCACATTCTGAATTGAACGTTGAAAATGAGCTTTTCAGAGCCAGCAGAGGTCAAAATAAGCAGTAATGCAAACTCAGTCAGAGACATAGATTTTCACTTGCAACTTGCTTTAACATGTTTAACAGTGCATGAAATGTTGTCTAAAACAAAAAGATAATGCTTTTTAGTGGCTGGAACTGGTTTTATCACATTCTGAATTGAACGTTGAAAATGAGCTTTTCAGAGCCAGCAGAGGTCAAAATAAGCAGTAATGCAAACTCAGTCATAGACATAGATTTTCACTTGCAACTTGCTTTAACATGTTTAACAGTGCATGAAATGTTATCTAAAACAAAAAGAATAATGCATTTTAGTGGCTGGATCTGGTTTTATCACTTTCTGAATTGAACGTTGAAAAAGAGCTTTTCAGAGCCAGCAGAGGTCAAAATAAGCAGTAATGCAAACTCAGTCAGAGACATAGATTTTCAGTTGCAACTTGCTTTAACATGTTTAACAGTGCATGAATTGTTGTCTAAAACAAAAAGATAATGCTTTTTAGTGGCTGGAACTGGTTTTATCACATTCTAAATTGAACGTTGAAAATGAGCTTATCTCAGCCAGCAGAAGGGTCAAATCACAGTAATGCAAACTCAGTCAGAGACATAGATTTTCACTTGCAACTTGCTTTAACATGTTTAACAGTGCATGAAATGTTATCTAAAACAAAAAGAATAATGCATTTTAGTGGCTGGATCTGGTTTTATCACTTTCTGAATTCAACGTTGAAAATGAGCTGTTCTCAGCCAGCAGAGGTCAAAATAAGCAGTAATGCAAACTCAGTCAGAGACAAAGATTTTCACTTGCAACTTGCTTTAACATGTTTAACAGTGCATGAATTGTTGTCTAAAACAAAAAGAAAATGCTTTTTAGTGGCTGGAACTGGTTTTATCACATTCTGAATTGAACGTTGAAAATGAGCTTTTCAGAGCCAGCAGAGGTCAAAATAAGCAGTAATGCAAACTCAGTCATAGACATAGATTTTCACTTGCAACTTTCTTAAACATATTTAACAGTGCATGAAATGTTGTCTAAAACAAAAAGAAAATGCTTTTTAGTGGTTGGAACTGGTTTTATCACATTCTGAATTGAACGTTAAAAATGAGCTTTTCAGAGCCAGCAGAGGTCAAAATAAGCAGTAATGCAAACTCAGTCAGAGACATAGATTTTCACTTGCAACTTGCTTTAACATGTTTAACAGTGCATGAAATGTTGTCTAAAACAAAAAGATAATGCTTTTTAGTGGCTGGAACTGGTTTTATCACATTCTAAATTGAACGTTGAAAATGAGCTTATCTCAGCCAGCAGAAGGTTCAAATCACAGTAATGCAAACTCAGTCAGAGACATAGATTTTCACTTGCAACTTGCTTTAACATGTTTAACAGTGCATGAAATGTTGTCTAAAACAAAAAGATAGATGCATTTTAGTAGCTGGATCTGGTTTTATCACATTCTGTGATGGACGTTGAAAATGAGCTTTTCAGAGCCAGCAGAGATCAAAATAAGCAGTAATGCAAACTCAGTCATAGACATAGATTTTCACTTGCAACTTTCTTAAACATATTTAACAGTGCATGAAATGTTGTCTAAAACAAAAAGAAAATGCTTTTTAGTGGCTGGAACTGGTTTTATCACATTCTGAATTGAACGTTGAAAATTAGCTTTTCAGAGCCAGCAGAGGTCAAAATAAGCAGTAATGCAAACTCAGTCAGAGACATAGATTTTCACTTGCAACTTGCTTTAACATGTTTAACAGTGCATGAAATGTTGTCTAAAACAAAAAGAAAATGCTTTTTAGTGGCTGGATCTGGTTTTATCACATTCTGAATTGAACGTTGAAAATGAGCTTTTCAGAGCCAGCAGAGGTCAAAATAAGCAGTAATGCAAACTCAGTCATAGACATAGATTTTCACTTGCAACTTGCTTTAACATGTTTAACAGTGCATGAAATGTTATCTAAAACAAAAAGAATAATGCATTTTAGTGGCTGGATCTGGTTTTATCACTTTCTGAATTCAACGTTGAAAATGAGCTGTTCTCAGCCAGCAGAGGTCAAAATAAGCAGTAATGCAAACTCAGTCATAGACATAGATTTTCACTTGCAACTTGCTTTAACATATTTAACAGTTAATGAAATGTTGTCTAAAACAAAAAGAAAATGCTTTTTAGTGGCTGGAACTGGTTTTATCACATTCTGAATTGAACGTTGAAAATGAGCTTTTCAGAGCCAGCAGAGGTCAAAATAAGCTGTAATGCAAACTCAGTCAGAGACATAGATTTTCACTTGCAACTTGCTTTAACATGTTTAACAGTGCATGAAATGTTGTCTAAAACAAAAAGAAAATGCTTTTTAGTGGCTGGAACTGGTTTTATCACATTCTGAATTGAACGTTGAAAATGAGCTTTTCAGAGCCAGCAGAGGTCAAAATAAGCAGTAATGCAAACTCAGTCAGAGACAAAGATTTTCACTTGCAACTTGCTTTAACATGTTTAACAGTGCATGAAATGTTGTCTAAAACAAAAAGAAAATGCTTTTTAGTGGCTGGATCTGGTTTTATCACATTCTGAATTGAACGTTGAAAATGAGCTTTTCAGAGCCAGCAGAGGTCAAAATAAGCAGTAATGCAAACTCAGTCATAGACATAGATTTTCACTTGCAACTTGCTTTAACATGTTTAACAGTGCATGAAATGTTATCTAAAACAAAAAGAATAATGCATTTTAGTGGCTGGATCTGGTTTTATCACTTTCTGAATTCAACGTTGAAAATGAGCTGTTCTCAGCCAGCAGAGGTCAAAATAAGCAGTAATGCAAACTCAGTCATAGACATAGATTTTCACTTGCAACTTGCTTTAACATATTTAACAGTGCATGAAATGTTGTCTAAAACAAAAAGAAAATGCTTTTTAGTGGCTGGAACTGGTTTTATCACATTCTGAATTGAACGTTGAAAATGAGCTTTTCAGAGCCAGCAGAGGTCAAAATAAGCAGTAATGCAAACTCAGTCAGAGACATAGATTTTCACTTGCAACTTGCTTTAACATGTTTAACAGTGCATGAAATGTTGTCTAAAACAAAAAGATAATGCTTTTTAGTGGCTGGAACTGGTTTTATCACATTCTGAATTGAACGTTGAAAATGAGCTTTTCAGAGCCAGCAGAGGTCAAAATAAGCAGTAATGCAAACTCAGTCATAGACATAGATTTTCACTTGCAACTTGCTTTAACATGTTTAACAGTGCATGAAATGTTGTCTAAAACAAAAAGAAAATGCTTTTTAGTGGCTGGAACTGGTTTTATCATATTCTGAATTGAACGTTGAAAATGAGCTTTTCAGAGCCAGCAGAGGTCAAAATAAGCAGTAATGCAAACTCAGTCAGAGACAAAGATTTTCACTTGCAACTTGCTTTAACATGTTTAACAGTGCATGAAATGTTGTCTAAAACAAAAAGAAAATGCTTTTTAGTGGCTGGATCTGGTTTTATCACATTCTGAATTGAACGTTGAAAATGAGCTTTTCAGAGCCAGCAGAGGTCAAAATAAGCAGTAATGCAAACTCAGTCATAGACATAGATTTTCACTTGCAACTTGCTTTAACATGTTTAACAGTGCATGAAATGTTATCTAAAACAAAAAGAATAATGCATTTTAGTGGCTGGATCTGGTTTTATCACTTTCTGAATTCAACGTTGAAAATGAGCTGTTCTCAGCCAGCAGAGGTCAAAATAAGCAGTAATGCAAACTCAGTCAGAGACATAGATTTTCACTTGCAACTTGCTTTAACATGTTTAACAGTGCATGAATTGTTGTCTAAAACAAAAAGAAAATGCTTTTTAGTGGCTGGAACTGGTTTTATCACATTCTGAATTGAACGTTGAAAATGAGCTTTTCAGAGCCAGCAGAGGTCAAAATAAGCAGTGATGCAAACTCAGTCATAGACATAGATTTTCACTTGCAACTTTCTTAAACATATTTAACAGTGCATGAAATGTTGTCTAAAACAAAAAGAAAATGCTTTTTAGTGGCTGGAACTGGTTTTATCACATTCTGAATTGAACGTTGAAAATGAGCTTTTCAGAGCCAGCAGAGGTCAAAATAAGCAGTAATGCAAACTCAGTCAGAGACAAAGATTTTCACTTGCAACTTGCTTTTACATGTTTAACAGTGCATGAAATGTTGTCTAAAACAAAAAGAAAATGCTTTTTAGTGGCTGGATCTGGTTTTATCACATTCTGAATTGAACGTTGAAAATGAGCTTTTCAGAGCCAGCAGAGGTCAAAATAAGCAGTAATGCAAACTCAGTCATAGACATAGATTTTCACTTGCAACTTGCTTTAACATGTTTAACAGTGCATGAAATGTTATCTAAAACAAAAAGAATAATGCATTTTAGTGGCTGGATCTGGTTTTATCACTTTCTGAATTCAACGTTGAAAATGAGCTGTTCTCAGCCAGCAGAGGTCAAAATAAGCAGTAATGCAAACTCAGTCAGAGACATAGATTTTCACTTGCAACTTGCTTTAACATGTTTAACAGTGCATGAATTGTTGTCTAAAACAAAAAGAAAATGCTTTTTAGTGGCTGGAACTGGTTTTATCACATTCTGAATTGAACGTTGAAAATGAGCTTTTCAGAGCCAGCAGAGGTCAAAATAAGCAGTGATGCAAACTCAGTCATAGACATAGATTTTCACTTGCAACTTTCTTAAACATATTTAACAGTGCATGAAATGTTGTCTAAAACAAAAAGAAAATGCTTTTTAGTGGCTGGAACTGGTTTTATCACATTCTGAATTGAACGTTGAAAATGAGCTTTTCAGAGCCAGCAGAGGTCAAAATAAGCAGTAATGCAAACTCAGTCAGAGACATAGATTTTCACTTGCAACTTGCTTTAACATGTTTAACAGTGCATGAAATGTTGTCTAAAACAAAAAGATAATGCTTTTTAGTGGCTGGAACTGGTTTTATCACATTCTGAATTGAACGTTGAAAATGAGCTTTTCAGAGCCAGCAGAGGTCAAAATAAGCAGTAATGCAAACTCAGTCAGAGACAAAGATTTTCACTTGCAACTTGCTTTTACATGTTTAACAGTGCATGAAATGTTGTCTAAAACCAAAAGAAAATGCTTTTTAGTGGCTGGATCTGGTTTTATCACATTCTGAATTGAACGTTGAAAATGAGCTTTTCAGAGCCAGCAGAGGTCAAAATAAGCAGTAATGCAAACTCAGTCATAGACATAGATTTTCACTTGCAACTTGCTTTAACATGTTTAACAGTGCATGAAATGTTATCTAAAACAAAAAGAATAATGCATTTTAGTGGCTGGATCTGGTTTTATCACTTTCTGAATTCAACGTTGAAAATGAGCTGTTCTCAGCCAGCAGAGGTCAAAATAAGCAGTAATGCAAACTCAGTCAGAGACATAGATTTTCACTTGCAACTTGCTTTAACATGTTTAACAGTGCATGAATTGTTGTCTAAAACAAAAAGAAAATGCTTTTTAGTGGCTGGAACTGGTTTTATCACATTCTGAATTGAACGTTGAAAATGAGCTTTTCAGAGCCAGCAGAGGTCAAAATAAGCAGTGATGCAAACTCAGTCATAGACATAGATTTTCACTTGCAACTTTCTTAAACATATTTAACAGTGCATGAAATGTTGTCTAAAACAAAAAGAAAATGCTTTTTAGTGGCTGGAACTGGTTTTATCACATTCTGAATTGAACGTTGAACATGAGCTTTTCAGAGCCAGCAGAGGTCAAAATAAGCAGTAATGCAAACTCAGTCAGAGACATAGATTTTCACTTGCAACTTGCTTTAACATGTTTAACAGTGCATGAAATGTTGTCTAAAACAAAAAGATAATGCTTTTTAGTGGCTGGAACTGGTTTTATCACATTCTAAATTGAACGTTGAAAATGAGCTTATCTCAGCCAGCAGAAGGGTCAAATCACAGTAATGCAAACTCAGTCAGAGACATAGATTTTCACTTGCAACTTGCTTTAACATGTTTAACAGTGCATGAAATGTTGTCTAAAACAAAAAGAATGATGCATTTTAGTAGCTGGATCTGGTTTTATCACATTCTGTGATGGACGTTGAAAATGAGCTTTTCAGAGCCAGCAGAGATCAAAATAAGCAGTAATGCAAACTCAGTCATAGACATAGATTTTCACTTGCAACTTTCTTAAACATATTTAACAGTGCATGAAATGTTGTCTAAAACAAAAAGAAAATGCTTTTTAGTGGCTGGAACTGGTTTTATCACATTCTGAATTGAACGTTGAAAATGAGCTTTTCAGAGCCAGCAGAGGTCAAAATAAGCAGTAATGCAAACTCAGTCAGAGACATAGATTTTCACTTGCAACTTGCTTTAACATGTTTAACAGTGCATGAAATGTTGTCTAAAACAAAAAGATAATGCTTTTTAGTGGCTGGAACTGGTTTTATCACATTCTGAATTGAACGTTGAAAATGAGCTTTTCAGAGCCAGCAGAGGTCAAAATAAGCAGTAATGCAAACTCAGTCAGAGACATAGATTTTCACTTGCAACTTGCTTTAACATGTTTAACAGTGCATGAAATGTTGTCTAAAACAAAAAGATAATGCTTTTTAGTGGCTGGAACTGGTTTTATCACATTCTGAATTGAACGTTGAAAATGAGCTTTTCAGAGCCAGCAGAGGTCAAAATAAGCAGTGATGCAAACTCAGTCATAGACATAGATTTTCACTTGCAACTTTCTTAAACATATTTAACAGTGCATGAAATGTTGTCTAAAACAAAAAGAAAATGCTTTTTAGTGGCTGGAACTGGTTTTATCACATTCTGAATTGAACGTTGAAAATGAGCTTTTCAGAGCCAGCAGAGGTCAAAATAAGCAGTAATGCAAACTCAGTCAGAGACATAGATTTTCACTTGCAACTTGCTTTAACATATTTAACAGTGCATGAAATGTTGTCTAAAACAAAAAGAAAATGCTTTTTAGTGGCTGGAACTGGTTTTATCACATTCTGAATTGAACGTTGAAAATGAGCTTTTCAGAGCCAGCAGAGGTCAAAATAAGCAGTGATGCAAACTCAGTCATAGACAAAGATTTTCACTTGCAACTTTCTTAAACATATTTAACAGTGCATGAAATGTTGTCTAAAACAAAAAGAAAATGCTTTTTAGTGGCTGGAACTGGTTTTATCACATTCTGAATTGAACGTTGAAAATGAGCTTTTCAGAGCCAGCAGAGGTCAAAATAAGCAGTAATGCAAACTCAGTCAGAGACATAGATTTTCACTTGCAACTTGCTTTAACATGTTTAACAGTGCATGAAATGTTGTCTAAAACAAAAAGATAATGCTTTTTAGTGGCTGGAACTGGTTTTATCACATTCTGAATTGAACGTTGAAAATGAGCTTTTCAGAGCCAGCAGAGGTCAAAATAAGCAGTAATGCAAACTCAGTCAGAGACAAAGATTTTCACTTGCAACTTGCTTTAACATGTTTAACAGTGCATGAAATGTTGTCTAAAACAAAAAGAAAATGCTTTTTAGTGGCTGGATCTGGTTTTATCACATTCTGAATTGAACGTTGAAAATGAGCTTTTCAGAGCCAGCAGAGGTCAAAATAAGCAGTAATGCAAACTCAGTCATAGACATAGATTTTCACTTGCAACTTGCTTTAACATGTTTAACAGTGCATGAAATGTTATCTAAAACAAAAAGAATAATGCATTTTAGTGGCTGGATCTGGTTTTATCACTTTCTGAATTCAACGTTGAAAATGAGCTGTTCTCAGCCAGCAGAGGTCAAAATAAGCAGTAATGCAAACTCAGTCAGAGACATAGATTTTCACTTGCAACTTGCTTTAACATGTTTAACAGTGCATGAATTGTTGTCTAAAACAAAAAGAAAATGCTTTTTAGTGGCTGGAACTGGTTTTATCACATTCTGAATTGAACGTTGAAAATGAGCTTTTCAGAGCCAGCAGAGGTCAAAATAAGCAGTGATGCAAACTCAGTCATAGACATAGATTTTCACTTGCAACTTTCTTAAACATATTTAACAGTGCATGAAATGTTGTCTAAAACAAAAAGAAAATGCTTTTTAGTGGTTGGAACTGGTTTTATCACATTCTGAATTGAACGTTGAAAATGAGCTTTTCAGAGCCAGCAGAGGTCAAAATAAGCAGTAATGCAAACTCAGTCAGAGACATAGATTTTCACTTGCAACTTGCTTTAATATGTTTAACAGTGCATGAAATGTTGTCTAAAACAAAAAGATAATGCTTTTTAGTGGCTGGAACTGGTTTTATCACATTCTAAATTGAACGTTGAAAATGAGCTTATCTCAGCCAGCAGAAGGTTCAAATCACAGTAATGCAAACTCAGTCAGAGACATAGATTTTCACTTGCAACTTGCTTTAACATGTTTAACAGTGCATGAAATGTTGTCTAAAACAAAAAGAATGATGCATTTTAGTAGCTGGATCTGGTTTTATCACATTCTGTGATGGACGTTGAAAATGAGCTTTTCAGAGCCAGCAGAGATCAAAATAAGCAGTAATGCAAACTCAGTCATAGACATAGATTTTCACTTGCAACTTTCTTAAACATATTTAACAGTGCATGAAATGTTGTCTAAAACAAAAAGAAAATGCTTTTTAGTGGCTGGAACTGGTTTTATCACATTCTGAATTGAACGTTGAAAATGAGCTTTTCAGAGCCAGCAAAGGTCAAAATAAGCAGTAATGCAAACTCAGTCAGAGACATAGATTTTCACTTGCAACTTGCTTTAACATGTTTAACAGTGCATGAAATGTTGTCTAAAACAAAAAGAAAATGCTTTTTAGTGGCTGGATCTGGTTTTATCACATTCTGAATTGAACGTTGAAAATGAGCTTTTCAGAGCCAGCAGAGGTCAAAATAAGCAGTAATGCAAACTCAGTCATAGACATAGATTTTCACTTGCAACTTGCTTTAACATGTTTAACAGTGCATGAAATGTTATCTAAAACAAAAAGAATAATGCATTTTAGTGGCTGGATCTGGTTTTATCACTTTCTGAATTCAACGTTGAAAATGAGCTGTTCTCAGCCAGCAGAGGTCAAAATAAGCAGTAATGCAAACTCAGTCATAGACATAGATTTTCACTTGCAACTTGCTTTAACATATTTAACAGTTAATGAAATGTTGTCTAAAACAAAAAGAAAATGCTTTTTAGTGGCTGGAACTGGTTTTATCACATTCTGAATTGAACGTTGAAAATGAGCTTTTCAGAGCCAGCAGAGGTCAAAATGAGCTGTAATGCAAACTCAGTCAGAGACATAGATTTTCACTTGCAACTTGCTTTAACATGTTTAACAGTGCATGAAATGTTGTCTAAAACAAAAAGAAAATGCTTTTTAGTGGCTGGAACTGGTTTTATCACATTCTGAATTGAACGTTGAAAATGAGCTTTTCAGAGCCAGCAGAGGTCAAAATAAGCAGTAATGCAAACTCAGTCAGAGACAAAGATTTTCACTTGCAACTTGCTTTAACATGTTTAACAGTGCATGAAATGTTGTCTAAAACAAAAAGAAAATGCTTTTTAGTGGCTGGATCTGGTTTTATCACATTCTGAATTGAACGTTGAAAATGAGCTTTTCAGAGCCAGCAGAGGTCAAAATAAGCAGTAATGCAAACTCAGTCATAGACATAGATTTTCACTTGCAACTTGCTTTAACATGTTTAACAGTGCATGAAATGTTATCTAAAACAAAAAGAATAATGCATTTTAGTGGCTGGATCTGGTTTTATCACTTTCTGAATTCAACGTTGAAAATGAGCTGTTCTCAGCCAGCAGAGGTCAAAATAAGCAGTAATGCAAACTCAGTCATAGACATAGATTTTCACTTGCAACTTGCTTTAACATATTTAACAGTGCATGAAATGTTGTCTAAAACGAAAAGAAAATGCTTTTTAGTGGCTGGAACTGGTTTTATCACATTCTGAATTGAACGTTGAAAATGAGCTTTTCAGAGCCAGCAGAGGTCAAAATAAGCAGTAATGCAAACTCAGTCAGAGACATAGATTTTCACTTGCAACTTGCTTTAACATGTTTAACAGTGCATGAAATGTTGTCTAAAACAAAAAGATAATGCTTTTTAGTGGCTGGAACTGGTTTTATCACATTCTAAATTGAACGTTGAAAATGAGCTTATCTCAGCCAGCAGAAGGTTCAAATCACAGTAATGCAAACTCAGTCAGAGACATAGATTTTCACTTGCAACTTGCTTTAACATGTTTAACAGTGCATGAAATGTTGTCTAAAACAAAAAGAATGATGCATTTTAGTAGCTGGATCTGGTTTTATCACATTCTGTGATGGACGTTGAAAATGAGCTTTTTAGAGCCAGCAGAGATCAAAATAAGCAGTAATGCAAACTCAGTCATAGACATAGATTTTCACTTGCAACTTTCTTAAACATATTTAACAGTGCATGAAATGTTGTCTAAAACAAAAAGAAAATGCTTTTTAGTGGCTGGAACTGGTTTTATCACATTCTGAATTGAACGTTGAAAATGAGCTTTTCAGAGCCAGCAGAGGTCAAAATAAGCAGTAATGCAAACTCAGTCAGAGACATAGATTTTCACTTGCAACTTGCTTTAACATGTTTAACAGTGCATGAAATGTTGTCTAAAACAAAAAGAAAATGCTTTTTAGTGGCTGGATCTGGTTTTATCACATTCTGAATTGAACGTTGAAAATGAGCTTTTCAGAGCCAGCAGAGGTCAAAATAAGCAGTAATGCAAACTCAGTCAGAGACATAGATTTTCACTTGCAACTTGCTTTAACATGTTTAACAGTGCATGAAATGTTGTCTAAAACAAAAAGAAAATGCTTTTTAGTGGCTGGAACTGGTTTTATCACATTCTGAATTGAACGTTGAAAATGAGCTTTTCAGAGCCAGCAGAGGTCAAAATAAGCAGTAATGCAAACTCAGTCAGAGACATAGATTTTCACTTGCAACTTGCTTTAACATGTTTAACAGTGCATGAAATGTTGTCTAAAACAAAAAGATAATGCTTTTTAGTGGCTGGAACTGGTTTTATCACATTCTGAATTGAACGTTGAAAATGAGCTTTTCAGAGCCAGCAGAGGTCAAAATAAGCAGTAATGCAAACTCAGTCATAGACATAGATTTTCACTTGCAACTTGCTTTAACATGTTTAACAGTGCATGAAATGTTGTCTAAAACAAAAAGAAAATGCTTTTTAGTGGCTGGAACTGGTTTTATCATATTCTGAATTGAACGTTGAAAATGAGCTTTTCAGAGCCAGCAGAGGTCAAAATAAGCAGTAATGCAAACTCAGTCAGAGACAAAGATTTTCACTTGCAACTTGCTTTAACATGTTTAACAGTGCATGAAATGTTGTCTAAAACAAAAAGAAAATGCTTTTTAGTGGCTGGATCTGGTTTTATCACATTCTGAATTGAACGTTGAAAATGAGCTTTTCAGAGCCAGCAGAGGTCAAAATAAGCAGTAATGCAAACTCAGTCATAGACATAGATTTTCACTTGCAACTTGCTTTAACATGTTTAACAGTGCATGAAATGTTATCTAAAACAAAAAGAATAATGCATTTTAGTGGCTGGATCTGGTTTTATCACTTTCTGAATTCAACGTTGAAAATGAGCTGTTCTCAGCCAGCAGAGGTCAAAATAAGCAGTAATGCAAACTCAGTCAGAGACATAGATTTTCACTTGCAACTTGCTTTAACATGTTTAACAGTGCATGAATTGTTGTCTAAAACAAAAAGAAAATGCTTTTTAGTGGCTGGAACTGGTTTTATCACATTCTGAATTGAACGTTGAAAATGAGCTTTTCAGAGCCAGCAGAGGTCAAAATAAGCAGTGATGCAAACTCAGTCATAGACATAGATTTTCACTTGCAACTTTCTTAAACATATTTAACAGTGCATGAAATGTTGTCTAAAACAAAAAGAAAATGCTTTTTAGTTGCTGGAACTGGTTTTATCACATTCTGAATTGAACGTTGAAAATGAGCTTTTCAGAGCCAGCAGAGGTCAAAATAAGCAGTAATGCAAACTCAGTCAGAGACATAGATTTTCACTTGCAACTTGCTTTAACATGTTTAACAGTGCATGAAATGTTGTCTAAAACAAAAAGAAAATGCTTTTTAGTGGCTGGATCTGGTTTTATCACATTCTGAATTGAACGTTGAAAATGAGCTTTTCAGAGCCAGCAGAGGTCAAAATAAGCAGTAATGCAAACTCAGTCAGAGACAAAGATTTTCACTTGCAACTTGCTTTAACATGTTTAACAGTGCATGAAATGTTGTCTAAAACAAAAAGAAAATGCTTTTTAGTGGCTGGATCTGGTTTTATCACATTCTGAATTGAACGTTGAAAATGAGCTTTTCAGAGCCAGCAGAGGTCAAAATAAGCAGTAATGCAAACTCAGTCATAGACATAGATTTTCACTTGCAACTTGCTTTAACATGTTTAACAGTGCATGAAATGTTATCTAAAACAAAAAGAATAATGCATTTTAGTGGCTGGATCTGGTTTTATAACTTTCTGAATTCAACGTTGAAAATGAGCTGTTCTCAGCCAGCAGAGGTCAAAATAAGCAGTAATGCAAACTCAGTCAGAGACATAGATTTTCACTTGCAACTTGCTTTAACATGTTTAACAGTGCATGAATTGTTGTCTAAAACAAAAAGAAAATGCTTTTTAGTGGCTGGAACTGGTTTTATCACATTCTGAATTGAACGTTGAAAATGAGCTTTTCAGAGCCAGCAGAGGTCAAAATAAGCAGTGATGCAAACTCAGTCATAGACATAGATTTTCACTTGCAACTTTCTTAAACATATTTAACAGTGCATGAAATGTTGTCTAAAACAAAAAGAAAATGCTTTTTAGTGGCTGGAACTGGTTTTATCACATTCTGAATTGAACATTGAAAATGAGCTTTTCAGAGCCAGCAGAGGTCAAAATAAGCAGTAATGCAAACTCAGTCAGAGACATAGATTTTCACTTGCAACTTGCTTTAACATGTTTAACAGTGCATGAAATGTTGTCTAAAACAAAAAGATAATGCTTTTTAGTGGCTGGAACTGGTTTTATCACATTCTAAATTGAACGTTGAAAATGAGCTTATCTCAGCCAGCAGAAGGGTCAAATCACAGTAATGCAAACTCAGTCAGAGACATAGATTTTTACTTGCAACTTGCTTTAACATGTTTAACAGTGCATGAAATGTTGTCTAAAACAAAAAGATAATGCTTTTTACTGGCTGGAACTGGTTTTATCACATTCTGAATTGAACGTTGAAAATGAGCTTTTAGGAGCCAGCAGAGGTCAAAATAAGCAGTAATGCAAACTCAGTCAGAGACAAAGATTTTCACTTGCAACTTGCTTTAACATGTTTAACAGTGCATGAAATGTTGTCTAAACAAAAAGAAAATGCTTTTTAGTGGCTGGATCTGGTTTTATCACATTCTGAATTGAACGTTGAAAATGAGCTGTTGTCAGCCAGCAGAGGTCAAAATAAGCAGTAATGCAAACTCAGTCATAGACATAGATTTTCACTTGCAACTTGCTTTAACATATTTAACAGTGCATGAAATGTTGTCTAAAACAAAAAGAAAATGCTTTTTAGTGGCTGGAACTGGTTTTATCACATTCTGAATTGAACGTTGAAAATGAGCTTTTCAGAGCCAGCAGAGGTCAAAATAAGCAGTAATGCAAACTCAGTCAGAGACATAGATTTTCACTTGCAACTTGCTTTAACATGTTTAACAGTGCATGAAATGTTGTCTAAAACAAAAAGATAATGCTTTTTAGTGGCTGGAACTGGTTTTATCACATTCTGAATTGAACGTTGAAAATGAGCTTTTCAGAGCCAGCAGAGGTCAAAATAAGCAGTAATGCAAACTCAGTCAGAGACAAAGATTTTCACTTGCAACTTGCTTTAACATGTTTAACAGTGCATGAAATGTTGTCTAAAACAAAAAGAAAATGCTTTTTAGTGGCTGGATCTGGTTTTATCACATTCTGAATTGAACGTTGAAAATGAGCTGTTGTCAGCCAGCAGAGGTCAAAATAAGCAGTAATGCAAACTCAGTCATAGACATAGATTTTCACTTGCAACTTGCTTTAACATGTTTAACAGTGCATGAAATGTTATCTAAAACAAAAAGAATAATGCATTTTAGTGGCTGGATCTGGTTTTATCACTTTCTGAATTCAACGTTGAAAATGAGCTGTTCTCAGCCAGCAGAGGTCAAAATAAGCAGTAATGCAAACTCAGTCAGAGACATAGATTTTCACTTGCAACTTGCTTTAACATGTTTAACAGTGCATGAAATGTTGTCTAAAACAAAAAGATAATGCTTTTTAGTGGCTGGAACTGGTTTTATCACATTCTAAATTGAACGTTGAAAATGAGCTTATCTCAGCCAGCAGAAGGGTCAAATCACAGTAATGCAAACTCAGTCAGAGACATAGATTTTCACTTGCAACTTGCTTTAACATGTTTAACAGTGCATAAAATGTTGTCTAAAACAAAAAGATAATGCTTTTTAGTGGCTGGAACTGGTTTTATCACATTCTGAATTGAACGTTGAAAATGAGCTTTTCAGAGCCAGCAGAGGTCAAAATAAGCAGTGATGCAAACTCAGTCATAGACATAGATTTTCACTTGCAACTTTCTTAAACATATTTAACAGTGCATGAAATGTTGTCTAAAACAAAAAGAAAATGCTTTTTAGTGGCTGGAACTGGTTTTATCACATTCTGAATTGAACGTTGAAAATGAGCTTTTCAGAGCCAGCAGAGGTCAAAATAAGCAGTAATGCAAACTCAGTCAGAGACATAGATTTTCACTTGCAACTTGCTTTAACATGTTTAACAGTGCATGAAATGTTGTCTAAAACAAAAAGATAATGCTTTTTAGTGGCTGGAACTGGTTTTATCACATTCTAAAATGAACGTTGAAAATGAGCTTATCTCAGCCAGCAGAAGGGTCAAATCACAGTAATGCAAACTCAGTCAGAGACATAGATTTTCACTTGCAACTTGCTTTAACATGTTTAACAGTGCATGAAATAATGTCTAAAACAAAAAGATAATGCTTTTTAGTGGCTGGAACTGGTTTTATCACATTCTGAATTGAACGTTGAAAATGAGCTTTTCAGAGCTAGCAGAGGTCAAAATAAGCAGTAATGCAAACTCAGTCAGAGACAAAGATTTTCACTTGCAACTTGCTTTAACATGTTTAACAGTGCATGAAATGTTGTCTAAAACAAAAAGAAAATGCTTTTTAGTGGCTGGATCTGGTTTTATCACATTCTGAATTGAACGTTGAAAATGAGCTTTTCAGAGCCAGCAGAGGTCAAAATAAGCAGTAATGCAAACTCAGTCATAGACATAGATTTTCACTTGCAACTTGCTTTAACATGTTTAACAGTGCATGAAATGTTATCTAAAACAAAAAGAATAATGCATTTTAGTGGCTGGATCTGGTTTTATCACTTTCTGAATTCAACGTTGAAAATGAGCTGTTCTCAGCCAGCAGAGGTCAAAATAAGCAGTAATGCAAACTCAGTCAGAGACATAGATTTTCACTTGCAACTTGCTTTAACATGTTTAACAGTGCATGAATTGTTGTCTAAAACAAAAAGAAAATGCTTTTTAGTGGCTGGAACTGGTTTTATCACATTCTGAATTGAACGTTGAAAATGAGCTTTTCAGAGCCAGCAGAGGTCAAAATAAGCAGTAATGCAAACTCAGTCAGAGACAAAGATTTTCACTTGCAACTTGCTTTAACATGTTTAACAGTGCATGAAATGTTGTCTAAAATAAAAAGAAAATGCTTTTTAGTGGCTGGATCTGGTTTTATCACATTCTGAATTGAACGTTGAAAATGAGCTTTTCAGAGCCAGCAGAGGTCAAAATAAGCAGTAATGCAAACTCAGTCATAGACATAGATTTTCACTTGCAACTTGCTTTAACATGTTTAACAGTGCATGAAATGTTATCTAAAACAAAAAGAATAATGCATTTTAGTGGCTGGATCTGGTTTTATAACTTTCTGAATTCAACGTTGAAAATGAGCTGTTCTCAGCCAGCAGAGGTCAAAATAAGCAGTAATGCAAACTCAGTCAGAGACATAGATTTTCACTTGCAACTTGCTTTAACATGTTTAACAGTGCATGAATTGTTGTCTAAAACAAAAAGAAAATGCTTTTTAGTGGCTGGAACTGGTTTTATCACATTCTGAATTGAACGTTGAAAATGAGCTTTTCAGAGCCAGCAGAGGTCAAAATAAGCAGTGATGCAAACTCAGTCATAGACATAGATTTTCACTTGCAACTTTCTTAAACATATTTAACAGTGCATGAAATGTTGTCTAAAACAAAAAGAAAATGCTTTTTAGTGGCTGGAACTGGTTTTATCACATTCTGAATTGAACATTGAAAATGAGCTTTTCAGAGCCAGCAGAGGTCAAAATAAGCAGTAATGCAAACTCAGTCAGAGACATAGATTTTCACTTGCAACTTGCTTTAACATGTTTAACAGTGCATGAAATGTTGTCTAAAACAAAAAGATAATGCTTTTTAGTGGCTGGAACTGGTTTTATCACATTCTAAATTGAACGTTGAAAATGAGCTTATCTCAGCCAGCAGAAGGGTCAAATCACAGTAATGCAAACTCAGTCAGAGACATAGATTTTCACTTGCAACTTGCTTTAACATGTTTAACAGTGCATGAAATGTTGTCTAAAACAAAAAGATAATGCTTTTTACTGGCTGGAACTGGTTTTATCACATTCTGAATTGAACGTTGAAAATGAGCTTTTAGGAGCCAGCAGAGGTCAAAATAAGCAGTAATGCAAACTCAGTCAGAGACAAAGATTTTCACTTGCAACTTGCTTTAACATGTTTAACAGTGCATGAAATGTTGTCTAAAACAAAAAGAAAATGCTTTTTAGTGGCTGGATCTGGTTTTATCACATTCTGAATTGAACGTTGAAAATGAGCTGTTCTCAGCCAGCAGAGGTCAAAATAAGCAGTAATGCAAACTCAGTCATAGACATAGATTTTCACTTGCAACTTGCTTTAACATATTTAACAGTGCATGAAATGTTGTCTAAAACAAAAAGAAAATGCTTTTTAGTGGCTGGAACTGGTTTTATCACATTCTGAATTGAACGTTGAAAATGAGCTTTTCAGAGCCAGCAGAGGTCAAAATAAGCAGTAATGCAAACTCAGTCAGAGACATAGATTTTCACTTGCAACTTGCTTTAACATGTTTAACAGTGCATGAAATGTTGTCTAAAACAAAAAGATAATGCTTTTTAGTGGCTGGAACTGGTTTTATCACATTCTGAATTGAACGTTGAAAATGAGCTTTTCAGAGCCAGCAGAGGTCAAAATAAGCAGTAATGCAAACTCAGTCATAGACATAGATTTTCACTTGCAACTTGCTTTAACATGTTTAACAGTGCATGAAATGTTGTCTAAAACAAAAAGAAAATGCTTTTTAGTGGCTGGAACTGGTTTTATCATATTCTGAATTGAACGTTGAAAATGAGCTTTTCAGAGCCAGCAGAGGTCAAAATAAGCAGTAATGCAAACTCAGTCAGAGACAAAGATTTTCACTTGCAACTTGCTTTAACATGTTTAACAGTGCATGAAATGTTGTCTAAAACAAAAAGAAAATGCTTTTTAGTGGCTGGATCTGGTTTTATCACATTCTGAATTGAACGTTGAAAATGAGCTTTTCAGAGCCAGCAGAGGTCAAAATAAGCAGTAATGCAAACTCAGTCATAGACATAGATTTTCACTTGCAACTTGCTTTAACATGTTTAACAGTGCATGAAATGTTATCTAAAACAAAAAGAATAATGCATTTTAGTGGCTGGATCTGGTTTTATCACTTTCTGAATTCAACGTTGAAAATGAGCTGTTCTCAGCCAGCAGAGGTCAAAATAAGCAGTAATGCAAACTCAGTCAGAGACATAGATTTTCACTTGCAACTTGCTTTAACATGTTTAACAGTGCATGAAATGTTGTCTAAAACAAAAAGATAATGCTTTTTAGTGGCTGGAACTGGTTTTATCACATTCTAAATTGAACGTTGAAAATGAGCTTATCTCAGCCAGCAGAAGGGTCAAATCACAGTAATGCAAACTCAGTCAGAGACATAGATTTTCACTTGCAACTTGCTTTAACATGTTTAACAGTGCATAAAATGTTGTCTAAAACAAAAAGATAATGCTTTTTAGTGGCTGGAACTGGTTTTATCACATTCTGAATTGAACGTTTTAAATGAGCTTTTCAGAGCCAGCAGAGGTCAAAATAAGCAGTAATGCAAACTCAGTCAGAGACATAGATTTTCACTTGCAACTTGCTTTAACATGTTTAACAGTGCATGAAATGTTGTCTAAAACAAAAAGATAATGCTTTTTAGTGGCTGGAACTGGTTTTATCACATTCTGAATTGAACGTTGAAAATGAGCTTTTCAGAGCCAGCAGAGGTCAAAATAAGCAGTGATGCAAACTCAGTCATAGACATAGATTTTCACTTGCAACTTTCTTAAACATATTTAACAGTGCATGAAATGTTGTCTAAAACAAAAAGAAAATGCTTTTTAGTGGCTGGAACTGGTTTTATCACATTCTGAATTGAACGTTGAAAATGAGCTTTTCAGAGCCAGCAGAGGTCAAAATAAGCAGTAATGCAAACTCAGTCAGAGACATAGATTTTCACTTGCAACTTGCTTTAACATGTTTAACAGTGCATGAAATGTTGTCTAAAACAAAAAGATAATGCTTTTTAGTGGCTGGAACTGGTTTTATCACATTCTAAAATGAACGTTGAAAATGAGCTTATCTCAGCCAGCAGAAGGGTCAAATCACAGTAATGCAAACTCAGTCAGAGACATAGATTTTCACTTGCAACTTGCTTTAACATGTTTAACAGTGCATGAAATGTTGTCTAAAACAAAAAGATAATGCTTTTTAGTGGCTGGAACTGGTTTTATCACATTCTGAATTGAACGTTGAAAATGAGCTTTTCAGAGCCAGCAAAGGTCAAAATAAGCAGTAATGCAAACTCAGTCAGAGACAAAGATTTTCACTTGCAACTTGCTTTAACATGTTTAACAGTGCATGAAATGTTGTCTAAAACAAAAAGAAAATGCTTTTTAGTGGCTGGATCTGGTTTTATCACATTCTGAATTGAACGTTGAAAATGAGCTTTTCAGAGCCAGCAGAGGTCAAAATAAGCAGTAATGCAAACTCAGTCAGAGACAAAGATTTTCACTTGCAACTTGCTTTAACATGTTTAACAGTGCATGAAATGTTGTCTAAAACAAAAAGAAAATGCTTTTTAGTGGCTGGATCTGGTTTTATCACATTCTGAATTGAACGTTGAAAATGAGCTTTTCAGAGCCAGCAGAGGTCAAAATAAGCAGTAATGCAAACTCAGTGATAGACATAGATTTTCACTTGCAACTTGCTTTAACATGTTTAACAGTGCATGAAATGTTATCTAAAACAAAAAGAATAATGCATTTTAGTGGCTGGATCTGGTTTTATCACTTTCTGAATTCAACGTTGAAAATGAGCTGTTCTCAGCCAGCAGAGGTCAAAATAAGCAGTAATGCAAACTCAGTCAGAGACATAGATTTTCACTTGCAACTTGCTTTAACATGTTTAACAGTGCATGAATTGTTGTCTAAAACAAAAAGAAAATGCTTTTTAGTGGCTGGAACTGGTTTTATCACATTCTGAATTGAACGTTGAAAATGAGCTTTTCAGAGCCAGCAGAGGTCAAAATAAGCAGTGATGCAAACTCAGTCATAGACATAGATTTTCACTTGCAACTTTCTTAAACATATTTAACAGTGCATGAAATGTTGTCTAAAACAAAAAGAAAATGCTTTTTAGTGGTTGGAACTGGTTTTATCACATTCTGAATTGAACGTTGAAAATGAGCTTTTCAGAGCCAGCAGAGGTCAAAATAAGCAGTAATGCAAACTCAGTCAGAGACATAGATTTTCACTTGCAACTTGCTTTAACATGTTTAACAGTGCATGAAATGTTGTCTAAAACAAAAAGATAATGCTTTTTAGTGGCTGGAACTGGTTTTATCACATTCTAAATTGAACGTTGAAAATGAGCTTATCTCAGCCAGCAGAAGGTTCAAATCACAGTAATGCAAACTCAGTCAGAGACATAGATTTTCACTTGCAACTTGCTTTAACATGTTTAACAGTGCATGAAATGTTGTCTAAAACAAAAAGAATGATGCATTTTAGTAGCTGGATCTGGTTTTATCACATTCTGTGATGGACGTTGAAAATGAGCTTTTCAGAGCCAGCAGAGATCAAAATAAGCAGTAATGCAAACTCAGTCATAGACATAGATTTTCACTTGCAACTTGCTTTAACATGTTTAACAGTGCATGAAATGTTGTCTAAAACAAAAAGAAAATGCTTTTTAGTGGCTGGATCTGGTTTTATCACATTCTGAATTGAACGTTGAAAATGAGCTTTTCAGAGCCAGCAGAGGTCAAAATAAGCAGTAATGCAAACTCAGTCATAGACATAGATTTTCACTTGCAACTTGCTTTAACATGTTTAACAGTGCATGAAATGTTATCTAAAACAAAAAGAATAATGCATTTTAGTGGCTGGATCTGGTTTTATCACTTTCTGAATTCAACGTTGAAAATGAGCTGTTCTCAGCCAGCAGAGGTCAAAATAAGCAGTAATGCAAACTCAGTCATAGACATAGATTTTCACTTGCAACTTGCTTTAACATATTTAACAGTGCATGAAATGTTGTCTAAAACAAAAAGAAAATGCTTTTTAGTGGCTGGAACTGGTTTTATCACATTCTGAATTGAACGTTGAAAATGAGCTTTTCAGAGCCAGCAGAGGTCAAAATAAGCAGTAATGCAAACTCAGTCAGAGACAAAGATTTTCACTTGCAACTTGCTTTAACATGTTTAACAGTGCATGAAATGTTGTCTAAAACAAAAAGAAAATGCTTTTTAGTGGCTGGATCTGGTTTTATCACATTCTGAATTGAACGTTGAAAATGAGCTTTTCAGAGCCAGCAGAGGTCAAAATAAGCAGTAATGCAAACTCAGTCATAGACATAGATTTTCACTTGCAACTTGCTTTAACATGTTTAACAGTGCATGAAATGTTATCTAAAACAAAAAGAATAATGCATTTTAGTGGCTGGATCTGGTTTTATCACTTTCTGAATTCAACGTTGAAAATGAGCTGTTCTCAGCCAGCAGAGGTCAAAATAAGCAGTAATGCAAACTCAGTCATAGACATAGATTTTCACTTGCAACTTGCTTTAACATATTTAACAGTGCATGAAATGTTGTCTAAAACAAAAAGAAAATGCTTTTTAGTGGCTGGAACTGGTTTTATCACATTCTGAATTGAACGTTGAAAATGAGCTTTTCAGAGCCAGCAGAGGTCAAAATAAGCAGTAATGCAAACTCAGTCAGAGACATAGATTTTCACTTGCAACTTGCTTTAACATGTTTAACAGTGCATGAAATGTTGTCTAAAACAAAAAGATAATGCTTTTTAGTGGCTGGAACTGGTTTTATCACATTCTGAATTGAACGTTGAAAATGAGCTTTTCAGAGCCAGCAGAGGTCAAAATAAGCAGTAATGCAAACTCAGTCATAGACATAGATTTTCACTTGCAACTTGCTTTAACATGTTTAACAGTGCATGAAATGTTGTCTAAAACAAAAAGAAAATGCTTTTTAGTGGCTGGAACTGGTTTTATCATATTCTGAATTGAACGTTGAAAATGAGCTTTTCAGAGCCAGCAGAGGTCAAAATAAGCAGTAATGCAAACTCAGTCAGAGACAAAGATTTTCACTTGCAACTTGCTTTAACATGTTTAACAGTGCATGAAATGTTGTCTGAAACAAAAAGAAAATGCTTTTTAGTGGCTGGATCTGGTTTTATCACATTCTGAATTGAACGTTGAAAATGAGCTTTTCAGAGCCAGCAGAGGTCAAAATAAGCAGTAATGCAAACTCAGTCATAGACATAGATTTTCACTTGCAACTTGCTTTAACATGTTTAACAGTGCATGAAATGTTATCTAAAACAAAAAGAATAATGCATTTTAGTGGCTGGATCTGGTTTTATCACTTTCTGAATTCAACGTTGAAAATGAGCTGTTCTCAGCCAGCAGAGGTCAAAATAAGCAGTAATGCAAACTCAGTCAGAGACATAGATTTTCACTTGCAACTTGCTTTAACATGTTTAACAGTGCATGAATTGTTGTCTAAAACAAAAAGAAAATGCTTTTTAGTGGCTGGAACTGGTTTTATCACATTCTGAATTGAACGTTAAAAATGAGCTTTTCAGAGCCAGCAGAGGTCAAAATAAGCAGTGATGCAAACTCAGTCATAGACATAGATTTTCACTTGCAACTTTCTTAAACATATTTAACAGTGCATGAAATGTTGTCTAAAACAAAAAGAAAATGCTTTTTAGTGGTTGGAACTGGTTTTATCACATTCTGAATTGAACGTTGAAAATGAGCTTTTCAGAGCCAGCAGAGGTCAAAATAAGCAGTAATGCAAACTCAGTCAGAGACATAGATTTTCACTTGCAACTTGCTTTAACATGTTTAACAGTGCATGAAATGTTGTCTAAAACAAAAAGAAAATGCTTTTTAGTGGCTGGAACTGGTTTTATCACATTCTAAATTGAACGTTGAAAATGAGCTTATCTCAGCCAGCAGAAGGTTCAAATCACAGTAATGCAAACTCAGTCAGAGACATAGATTTTCACTTGCAACTTGCTTTAACATGTTTAACAGTGCATGAAATGTTGTCTAAAACAAAAAGAATGATGCATTTTAGTAGCTGGATCTGGTTTTATCACATTCTGTGATGGACGTTGAAAATGAGCTTTTCAGAGCCAGCAGAGATCAAAATAAGCAGTAATGCAAACTCAGTCATAGACATAGATTTTCACTTGCAACTTTCTTAAACATATTTAACAGTGCATGAAATGTTGTCTAAAACAAAAAGAAAATGCTTTTTAGTGGCTGGAACTGGTTTTATCACATTCTGAATTGAACGTTGAAAATGAGCTTTTCAGAGCCAGCAGAGGTCAAAATAAGCAGTAATGCAAACTCAGTCAGAGACATAGATTTTCACTTGCAACTTGCTTTAACATGTTTAACAGTGCATGAAATGTTGTCTAAAACAAAAAGAAAATGCTTTTTAGTGGCTGGATCTGGTTTTATCACATTCTGAATTGAACGTTGAAAATGAGCTTTTCAGAGCCAGCAGAGGTCAAAATAAGCAGTAATGCAAACTCAGTCATAGACATAGATTTTCACTTGCAACTTGCTTTAACATGTTTAACAGTGCATGAAATGTTATCTAAAACAAAAAGAATAATGCATTTTAGTGGCTGGATCTGGTTTTATCACTTTCTGAATTCAACGTTGAAAATGAGCTGTTCTCAGCCAGCAGAGGTCAAAATAAGCAGTAATGCAAACTCAGTCATAGACATAGATTTTCACTTGCAACTTGCTTTAACATATTTAACAGTTAATGAAATGTTGTCTAAAACAAAAAGAAAATGCTTTTTAGTGGCTGGAACTGGTTTTATCACATTCTGAATTGAACGTTGAAAATGAGCTTTTCAGAGCCAGCAGAGGTCAAAATGAGCTGTAATGCAAACTCAGTCAGAGACATAGATTTTCACTTGCAACTTGCTTTAACATGTTTAACAGTGCATGAAATGTTGTCTAAAACAAAAAGAAAATGCTTTTTAGTGGCTGGAACTGGTTTTATCACATTCTGAATTGAACGTTGAAAATGAGCTTTTCAGAGCCAGCAGAGGTCAAAATAAGCAGTAATGCAAACTCAGTCAGAGACAAAGATTTTCACTTGCAACTTGCTTTAACATGTTTAACAGTGCATGAAATGTTGTCTAAAACAAAAAGAAAATGCTTTTTAGTGGCTGGATCTGGTTTTATCACATTCTGAATTGAACGTTGAAAATGAGCTTTTCAGAAGCAGCAGAGGTCAAAATAAGCAGTAATGCAAACTCAGTCATAGACATAGATTTTCACTTGCAACTTGCTTTAACATGTTTAACAGTGCATGAAATGTTATCTAAAACAAAAAGAATAATGCATTTTAGTGGCTGGATCTGGTTTTATCACTTTCTGAATTCAACGTTGAAAATGAGCTGTTCTCAGCCAGCAGAGGTCAAAATAAGCAGTAATGCAAACTCAGTCATAGACATAGATTTTCACTTGCAACTTGCTTTAACATATTTAACAGTGCATGAAATGTTGTCTAAAACAAAAAGAAAATGCTTTTTAGTGGCTGGAACTGGTTTTATCACATTCTGAATTGAACGTTGAAAATGAGCTTTTCAGAGCCAGCAGAGGTCAAAATAAGCAGTAATGCAAACTCAGTGATAGACATAGATTTTCACTTGCAACTTGCTTTAACATGTTTAACAGTGCATGAAATGTTATCTAAAACAAAAAGAATAATGCATTTTAGTGGCTGGATCTGGTTTTATCACTTTCTGAATTCAACGTTGAAAATGAGCTGTTCTCAGCCAGCAGAGGTCAAAATAAGCAGTAATGCAAACTCAGTCAGAGACATAGATTTTCACTTGCAACTTGCTTTAACATGTTTAACAGTGCATGAATTGTTGTCTAAAACAAAAAGAAAATGCTTTTTAGTGGCTGGAACTGGTTTTATCACATTCTGAATTGAACGTTGAAAATGAGCTTTTCAGAGCCAGCAGAGGTCAAAATAAGCAGTGATGCAAACTCAGTCATAGACATAGATTTTCACTTGCAACTTTCTTAAACATATTTAACAGTGCATGAAATGTTGTCTAAAACAAAAAGAAAATGCTTTTTAGTGGTTGGAACTGGTTTTATCACATTCTGAATTGAACGTTGAAAATGAGCTTTTCAGAGCCAGCAGAGGTCAAAATAAGCAGTAATGCAAACTCAGTCAGAGACATAGATTTTCACTTGCAACTTGCTTTAACATGTTTAACAGTGCATGAAATGTTGTCTAAAACAAAAAGATAATGCTTTTTAGTGGCTGGAACTGGTTTTATCACATTCTAAATTGAACGTTGAAAATGAGCTTATCTCAGCCAGCAGAAGGTTCAAATCACAGTAATGCAAACTCAGTCAGAGACATAGATTTTCACTTGCAACTTGCTTTAACATGTTTAACAGTGCATGAAATGTTGTCTAAAACAAAAAGAATGATGCATTTTAGTAGCTGGATCTGGTTTTATCACATTCTGTGATGGACGTTGAAAATGAGCTTTTCAGAGCCAGCAGAGATCAAAATAAGCAGTAATGCAAACTCAGTCATAGACATAGATTTTCACTTGCAACTTGCTTTAACATGTTTAACAGTGCATGAAATGTTGTCTAAAACAAAAAGAAAATGCTTTTTAGTGGCTGGATCTGGTTTTATCACATTCTGAATTGAACGTTGAAAATGAGCTTTTCAGAGCCAGCAGAGGTCAAAATAAGCAGTAATGCAAACTCAGTCATAGACATAGATTTTCACTTGCAACTTGCTTTAACATGTTTAACAGTGCATGAAATGTTATCTAAAACAAAAAGAATAATGCATTTTAGTGGCTGGATCTGGTTTTATCACTTTCTGAATTCAACGTTGAAAATGAGCTGTTCTCAGCCAGCAGAGGTCAAAATAAGCAGTAATGCAAACTCAGTCATAGACATAGATTTTCACTTGCAACTTGCTTTAACATATTTAACAGTGCATGAAATGTTGTCTAAAACAAAAAGAAAATGCTTTTTAGTGGCTGGAACTGGTTTTATCACATTCTGAATTGAACGTTGAAAATGAGCTTTTCAGAGCCAGCAGAGGTCAAAATAAGCAGTAATGCAAACTCAGTCAGAGACAAAGATTTTCACTTGCAACTTGCTTTAACATGTTTAACAGTGCATGAAATGTTGTCTAAAACAAAAAGAAAATGCTTTTTAGTGGCTGGATCTGGTTTTATCACATTCTGAATTGAACGTTGAAAATGAGCTTTTCAGAGCCAGCAGAGGTCAAAATAAGCAGTAATGCAAACTCAGTCATAGACATAGATTTTCACTTGCAACTTGCTTTAACATGTTTAACAGTGCATGAAATGTTATCTAAAACAAAAAGAATAATGCATTTTAGTGGCTGGATCTGGTTTTATCACTTTCTGAATTCAACGTTGAAAATGAGCTGTTCTCAGCCAGCAGAGGTCAAAATAAGCAGTAATGCAAACTCAGTCATAGACATAGATTTTCACTTGCAACTTGCTTTAACATATTTAACAGTGCATGAAATGTTGTCTAAAACAAAAAGAAAATGCTTTTTAGTGGCTGGAACTGGTTTTATCACATTCTGAATTGAACGTTGAAAATGAGCTTTTCAGAGCCAGCAGAGGTCAAAATAAGCAGTAATGCAAACTCAGTCAGAGACATAGATTTTCACTTGCAACTTGCTTTAACATGTTTAACAGTGCATGAAATGTTGTCTAAAACAAAAAGATAATGCTTTTTAGTGGCTGGAACTGGTTTTATCACATTCTGAATTGAACGTTGAAAATGAGCTTTTCAGAGCCAGCAGAGGTCAAAATAAGCAGTAATGCAAACTCAGTCATAGACATAGATTTTCACTTGCAACTTGCTTTAACATGTTTAACAGTGCATGAAATGTTGTCTAAAACAAAAAGAAAATGCTTTTTAGTGGCTGGAACTGGTTTTATCATATTCTGAATTGAACGTTGAAAATGAGCTTTTCAGAGCCAGCAGAGGTCAAAATAAGCAGTAATGCAAACTCAGTCAGAGACAAAGATTTTCACTTGCAACTTGCTTTAACATGTTTAACAGTGCATGAAATGTTGTCTGAAACAAAAAGAAAATGCTTTTTAGTGGCTGGATCTGGTTTTATCACATTCTGAATTGAACGTTGAAAATGAGCTTTTCAGAGCCAGCAGAGGTCAAAATAAGCAGTAATGCAAACTCAGTCATAGACATAGATTTTCACTTGCAACTTGCTTTAACATGTTTAACAGTGCATGAAATGTTATCTAAAACAAAAAGAATAATGCATTTTAGTGGCTGGATCTGGTTTTATCACTTTCTGAATTCAACGTTGAAAATGAGCTGTTCTCAGCCAGCAGAGGTCAAAATAAGCAGTAATGCAAACTCAGTCAGAGACATAGATTTTCACTTGCAACTTGCTTTAACATGTTTAACAGTGCATGAATTGTTGTCTAAAACAAAAAGAAAATGCTTTTTAGTGGCTGGAACTGGTTTTATCACATTCTGAATTGAACGTTAAAAATGAGCTTTTCAGAGCCAGCAGAGGTCAAAATAAGCAGTGATGCAAACTCAGTCATAGACATAGATTTTCACTTGCAACTTTCTTAAACATATTTAACAGTGCATGAAATGTTGTCTAAAACAAAAAGAAAATGCTTTTTAGTGGTTGGAACTGGTTTTATCACATTCTGAATTGAACGTTGAAAATGAGCTTTTCAGAGCCAGCAGAGGTCAAAATAAGCAGTAATGCAAACTCAGTCAGAGACATAGATTTTCACTTGCAACTTGCTTTAACATGTTTAACAGTGCATGAAATGTTGTCTAAAACAAAAAGAAAATGCTTTTTAGTGGCTGGAACTGGTTTTATCACATTCTAAATTGAACGTTGAAAATGAGCTTATCTCAGCCAGCAGAAGGTTCAAATCACAGTAATGCAAACTCAGTCAGAGACATAGATTTTCACTTGCAACTTGCTTTAACATGTTTAACAGTGCATGAAATGTTGTCTAAAACAAAAAGAATGATGCATTTTAGTAGCTGGATCTGGTTTTATCACATTCTGTGATGGACGTTGAAAATGAGCTTTTCAGAGCCAGCAGAGATCAAAATAAGCAGTAATGCAAACTCAGTCATAGACATAGATTTTCACTTGCAACTTTCTTAAACATATTTAACAGTGCATGAAATGTTGTCTAAAACAAAAAGAAAATGCTTTTTAGTGGCTGGAACTGGTTTTATCACATTCTGAATTGAACGTTGAAAATGAGCTTTTCAGAGCCAGCAGAGGTCAAAATAAGCAGTAATGCAAACTCAGTCAGAGACATAGATTTTCACTTGCAACTTGCTTTAACATGTTTAACAGTGCATGAAATGTTGTCTAAAACAAAAAGAAAATGCTTTTTAGTGGCTGGATCTGGTTTTATCACATTCTGAATTGAACGTTGAAAATGAGCTTTTCAGAGCCAGCAGAGGTCAAAATAAGCAGTAATGCAAACTCAGTCATAGACATAGATTTTCACTTGCAACTTGCTTTAACATGTTTAACAGTGCATGAAATGTTATCTAAAACAAAAAGAATAATGCATTTTAGTGGCTGGATCTGGTTTTATCACTTTCTGAATTCAACGTTGAAAATGAGCTGTTCTCAGCCAGCAGAGGTCAAAATAAGCAGTAATGCAAACTCAGTCATAGACATAGATTTTCACTTGCAACTTGCTTTAACATATTTAACAGTTAATGAAATGTTGTCTAAAACAAAAAGAAAATGCTTTTTAGTGGCTGGAACTGGTTTTATCACATTCTGAATTGAACGTTGAAAATGAGCTTTTCAGAGCCAGCAGAGGTCAAAATGAGCTGTAATGCAAACTCAGTCAGAGACATAGATTTTCACTTGCAACTTGCTTTAACATGTTTAACAGTGCATGAAATGTTGTCTAAAACAAAAAGAAAATGCTTTTTAGTGGCTGGAACTGGTTTTATCACATTCTGAATTGAACGTTGAAAATGAGCTTTTCAGAGCCAGCAGAGGTCAAAATAAGCAGTAATGCAAACTCAGTCAGAGACAAAGATTTTCACTTGCAACTTGCTTTAACATGTTTAACAGTGCATGAAATGTTGTCTAAAACAAAAAGAAAATGCTTTTTAGTGGCTGGATCTGGTTTTATCACATTCTGAATTGAACGTTGAAAATGAGCTTTTCAGAGCCAGCAGAGGTCAAAATAAGCAGTAATGCAAACTCAGTCATAGACATAGATTTTCACTTGCAACTTGCTTTAACATGTTTAACAGTGCATGAAATGTTATCTAAAACAAAAAGAATAATGCATTTTAGTGGCTGGATCTGGTTTTATCACTTTCTGAATTCAACGTTGAAAATGAGCTGTTCTCAGCCAGCAGAGGTCAAAATAAGCAGTAATGCAAACTCAGTCATAGACATAGATTTTCACTTGCAACTTGCTTTAACATATTTAACAGTGCATGAAATGTTGTCTAAAACAAAAAGAAAATGCTTTTTAGTGGCTGGAACTGGTTTTATCACATTCTGAATTGAACGTTGAAAATGAGCTTTTCAGAGCCAGCAGAGGTCAAAATAAGCAGTAATGCAAACTCAGTCAGAGACATAGATTTTCACTTGCAACTTGCTTTAACATGTTTAACAGTGCATGAAATGTTGTCTAAAACAAAAAGATAATGCTTTTTAGTGGCTGGAACTGGTTTTATCACATTCTGAATTGAACGTTGAAAATGAGCTTTTCAGAGCCAGCAGATGTCAAAATAAGCAGTAATGCAAACTCAGTCATAGACAGATTTTCACTTGCAACTTGCTTTAACATGTTTAACAGTGCATGAAATGTTGTCTAAAACAAAAAGAAAATGCTTTTTAGTGGCTGGAACTGGTTTTATCATATTCTGAATTGAACGTTGAAAATGAGCTTTTCAGAGCCAGCAGAGGTCAAAATAAGCAGTAATGCAAACTCAGTCAGAGACAAAGATTTTCACTTGCAACTTGCTTTAACATGTTTAACAGTGCATGAAATGTTGTCTAAAACAAAAAGAAAATGCTTTTTAGTGGCTGGATCTGGTTTTATCACATTCTGAATTGAACGTTGAAAATGAGCTTTTCAGAGCCAGCAGAGGTCAAAATAAGCAGTAATGCAAACTCAGTCATAGACATAGATTTTCACTTGCAACTTGCTTTAACATGTTTAACAGTGCATGAAATGTTATCTAAAACAAAAAGAATAATGCATTTTAGTGGCTGGATCTGGTTTTATCACTTTCTGAATTCAACGTTGAAAATGAGCTGTTCTCAGCCAGCAGAGGTCAAAATAAGCAGTAATGCAAACTCAGTCAGAGACATAGATTTTCACTTGCAACTTGCTTTAACATGTTTAACAGTGCATGAATTGTTGTCTAAAACAAAAAGAAAATGCTTTTTAGTGGCTGGAACTGGTTTTATCACATTCTGAATGGAACGTTGAAAATGAGCTTTTCAGAGCCAGCAGAGGTCAAAATAAGCAGTGATGCAAACTCAGTCATAGACATAGATTTTCACTTGCAACTTTCTTAAACATATTTAACAGTGCATGAAATGTTGTCTAAAACAAAAAGAAAATGCTTTTTAGTTGCTGGAACTGGTTTTATCACATTCTGAATTGAACGTTGAAAATGAGCTTTTCAGAGCCAGCAGAGGTCAAAATAAGCAGTAATGCAAACTCAGTCAGAGACATAGATTTTCACTTGCAACTTGCTTTAACATGTTTAACAGTGCATGAAATGTTGTCTAAAACAAAAAGATAATGCTTTTTAGTGGCTGGAACTGGTTTTATCACATTCTGAATTGAACGTTGAAAATGAGCTTTTCAGAGCCAGCAGAGGTCAAAATAAGCAGTAATGCAAACTCAGTCAGAGACAAAGATTTTCACTTGCAACTTGCTTTAACATGTTTAACAGTGCATGAAATGTTGTCTAAAACAAAAAGAAAATGCTTTTTAGTGGCTGGATCTGGTTTTATCACATTCTGAATTGAACGTTGAAAATGAGCTTTTCAGAGCCAGCAGAGGTCAAAATAAGCAGTAATGCAAACTCAGTCATAGACATAGATTTTCACTTGCAACTTGCTTTAACATGTTTAACAGTGCATGAAATGTTGTCTAAAACAAAAAGAATAATGCATTTTAGTGGCTGGATCTGGTTTTATAACTTTCTGAATTCAACGTTGAAAATGAGCTGTTCTCAGCCAGCAGAGGTCAAAATAAGCAGTAATGCAAACTCAGTCAGAGACATAGATTTTCACTTGCAACTTGCTTTAACATGTTTAACAGTGCATGAATTGTTGTCTAAAACAAAAAGAAAATGCTTTTTAGTGGCTGGAACTGGTTTTATCACATTCTGAATTGAACGTTGAAAATGAGCTTTTCAGAGCCAGCAGAGGTCAAAATAAGCAGTGATGCAAACTCAGTCATAGACATAGATTTTCACTTGCAACTTTCTTAAACATATTTAACAGTGCATGAAATGTTGTCTAAAACAAAAAGAAAATGCTTTTTAGTGGCTGGAACTGGTTTTATCACATTCTGAATTGAACATTGAAAATGAGCTTTTCAGAGCCAGCAGAGGTCAAAATAAGCAGTAATGCAAACTCAGTCAGAGACATAGATTTTCACTTGCAACTTGCTTTAACATGTTTAACAGTGCATGAAATGTTGTCTAAAACAAAAAGATAATGCTTTTTAGTGGCTGGAACTGGTTTTATCACATTCTAAATTGAACGTTGAAAATGAGCTTATCTCAGCCAGCAGAAGGGTCAAATCACAGTAATGCAAACTCAGTCAGAGACATAGATTTTCACTTGCAACTTGCTTTAACATGTTTAACAGTGCATGAAATGTTGTCTAAAACAAAAAGATAATGCTTTTTACTGGCTGGAACTGGTTTTATCACATTCTGAATTGAACGTTGAAAATGAGCTTTTAGGAGCCAGCAGAGGTCAAAATAAGCAGTAATGCAAACTCAGTCAGAGACAAAGATTTTCACTTGCAACTTGCTTTAACATGTTTAACAGTGCATGAAATGTTATCTAAAACAAAAAGAATAATGCATTTTAGTGGCTGGATCTGGTTTTATCACTTTCTGAATTCAACGTTGAAAATGAGCTGTTCTCAGCCAGCAGAGGTCAAAATAAGCAGTAATGCAAACTCAGTCAGAGACATAGATTTTCACTTGCAACTTGCTTTAACATGTTTAACAGTGCATGAAATGTTGTCTAAAACAAAAAGATAATGCTTTTTAGTGGCTGGAACTGGTTTATCACATTCTGAATTGAACGTTGAAAATGAGCTTTTCAGAGCCAGCAGAGGTCAAAATAAGCAGTAATGCAAACTCAGTCATAGACATAGATTTTCACTTGCAACTTGCTTTAACATGTTTAACAGTGCATGAAATGTTATCTAAAACAAAAAGAATAATGCATTTTAGTGGCTGGATCTGGTTTTATCACTTTCTGAATTCAACGTTGAAAATGAGCTGTTCTCAGCCAGCAGAGGTCAAAATAAGCAGTAATGCAAACTCAGTCATAGACATAGATTTTCACTTGCAACTTGCTTTAACATATTTAACAGTGCATGAAATGTTGTCTAAAACAAAAAGAAAATGCTTTTTAGTGGCTGGAACTGGTTTTATCACATTCTGAATTGAACGTTGAAAATGAGCTTTTCAGAGCCAGCAGAGGTCAAAATAAGCAGTAATGCAAACTCAGTCAGAGACATAGATTTTCACTTGCAACTTGCTTTAACATGTTTAACAGTGCATGAAATGTTGTCTAAAACAAAAAGATAATGCTTTTTAGTGGCTGGAACTGGTTTTATCACATTCTGAATTGAACGTTGAAAATGAGCTTTTCAGAGCCAGCAGATGTCAAAATAAGCAGTAATGCAAACTCAGTCATAGACAGATTTTCACTTGCAACTTGCTTTAACATGTTTAACAGTGCATGAAATGTTGTCTAAAACAAAAAGAAAATGCTTTTTAGTGGCTGGGACTGGTTTTATCATATTCTGAATTGAACGTTGAAAATGAGCTTTTCAGAGCCAGCAGAGGTCAAAATAAGCAGTAATGCAAACTCAGTCAGAGACAAAGATTTTCACTTGCAACTTGCTTTAACATGTTTAACAGTGCATGAAATGTTGTCTAAAACAAAAAGAAAATGCTTTTTAGTGGCTGGATCTGGTTTTATCACATTCTGAATTGAACGTTGAAAATGAGCTTTTCAGAGCCAGCAGAGGTCAAAATAAGCAGTAATGCAAACTCAGTCATAGACATAGATTTTCACTTGCAACTTGCTTTAACATGTTTAACAGTGCATGAAATGTTATCTAAAACAAAAAGAATAATGCATTTTAGTGGCTGGATCTGGTTTTATCACTTTCTGAATTCAACGTTGAAAATGAGCTGTTCTCAGCCAGCAGAGGTCAAAATAAGCAGTAATGCAAACTCAGTCAGAGACATAGATTTTCACTTGCAACTTGCTTTAACATGTTTAACAGTGCATGAATTGTTGTCTAAAACAAAAAGAAAATGCTTTTTAGTGGCTGGAACTGGTTTTATCACATTCTGAATGGAACGTTGAAAATGAGCTTTTCAGAGCCAGCAGAGGTCAAAATAAGCAGTGATGCAAACTCAGTCATAGACATAGATTTTCACTTGCAACTTTCTTAAACATATTTAACAGTGCATGAAATGTTGTCTAAAACAAAAAGAAAATGCTTTTTAGTTGCTGGAACTGGTTTTATCACATTCTGAATTGAACGTTGAAAATGAGCTTTTCAGAGCCAGCAGAGGTCAAAATAAGCAGTAATGCAAACTCAGTCAGAGACATAGATTTTCACTTGCAACTTGCTTTAACATGTTTAACAGTGCATGAAATGTTGTCTAAAACAAAAAGATAATGCTTTTTAGTGGCTGGAACTGGTTTTATCACATTCTGAATTGAACGTTGAAAATGAGCTTTTCAGAGCCAGCAGAGGTCAAAATAAGCAGTAATGCAAACTCAGTCAGAGACAAAGATTTTCACTTGCAACTTGCTTTAACATGTTTAACAGTGCATGAAATGTTGTCTAAAACAAAAAGAAAATGCTTTTTAGTGGCTGGATCTGGTTTTATCACATTCTGAATTGAACGTTGAAAATGAGCTTTTCAGAGCCAGCAGAGGTCAAAATAAGCAGTAATGCAAACTCAGTCATAGACATAGATTTTTACTTGCAACTTGCTTTAACATGTTTAACAGTGCATGAAATGTTATCTAAAACAAAAAGAATAATGCATTTTAGTGGCTGGATCTGGTTTTATAACTTTCTGAATTCAACGTTGAAAATGAGCTGTTCTCAGCCAGCAGAGGTCAAAATAAGCAGTAATGCAAACTCAGTCAGAGACATAGATTTTCACTTGCAACTTGCTTTAACATGTTTAACAGTGCATGAATTGTTGTCTAAAACAAAAAGAAAATGCTTTTTAGTGGCTGGAACTGGTTTTATCACATTCTGAATTGAACGTTGAAAATGAGCTTTTCAGAGCCAGCAGAGGTCAAAATAAGCAGTGATGCAAACTCAGTCATAGACATAGATTTTCACTTGCAACTTTCTTAAACATATTTAACAGTGCATGAAATGTTGTCTAAAACAAAAAGAAAATGCTTTTTAGTGGCTGGAACTGGTTTTATCACATTCTGAATTGAACATTGAAAATGAGCTTTTCAGAGCCAGCAGAGGTCAAAATAAGCAGTAATGCAAACTCAGTCAGAGACATAGATTTTCACTTGCAACTTGCTTTAACATGTTTAACAGTGCATGAAATGTTGTCTAAAACAAAAAGATAATGCTTTTTAGTGGCTGGAACTGGTTTTATCACATTCTAAATTGAACGTTGAAAATGAGCTTATCTCAGCCAGCAGAAGGGTCAAATCACAGTAATGCAAACTCAGTCAGAGACATAGATTTTCACTTGCAACTTGCTTTAACATGTTTAACAGTGCATGAAATGTTGTCTAAAACAAAAAGATAATGCTTTTTACTGGCTGGAACTGGTTTTATCACATTCTGAATTGAACGTTGAAAATGAGCTTTTAGGAGCCAGCAGAGGTCAAAATAAGCAGTAATGCAAACTCAGTCAGAGACAAAGATTTTCACTTGCAACTTGCTTTAACATGTTTAACAGTGCATGAAATGTTGTCTAAAACAAAAAGAAAATGCTTTTTAGTGGCTGGATCTGGTTTTATCACATTCTGAATTGAACGTTGAAAATGAGCTGTTCTCAGCCAGCAGAGGTCAAAATAAGCAGTAATGCAAACTCAGTCATAGACATAGATTTTCACTTGCAACTTGCTTTAACATATTTAACAGTGCATGAAATGTTGTCTAAAACAAAAAGAAAATGCTTTTTAGTGGCTGGAACTGGTTTTATCACATTCTGAATTGAACGTTGAAAATGAGCTTTTCAGAGCCAGCAGAGGTCAAAATAAGCAGTAATGCAAACTCAGTCAGAGACATAGATTTTCACTTGCAACTTGCTTTAACATGTTTAACAGTGCATGAAATGTTGTCTAAAACAAAAAGATAATGCTTTTTAGTGGCTGGAACTGGTTTTATCACATTCTGAATTGAACGTTGAAAATGAGCTTTTCAGAGCCAGCAGAGGTCAAAATAAGCAGTAATGCAAACTCAGTCATAGACATAGATTTTCACTTGCAACTTGCTTTAACATGTTTAACAGTGCATGAAATGTTGTCTAAAACAAAAAGAAAATGCTTTTTAGTGGCTGGAACTGGTTTTATCATATTCTGAATTGAACGTTGAAAATGAGCTTTTCAGAGCCAGCAGAGGTCAAAATAAGCAGTAATGCAAACTCAGTCAGAGACAAAGATTTTCACTTGCAACTTGCTTTAACATGTTTAACAGTGCATGAAATGTTGTCTAAAACAAAAAGAAAATGCTTTTTAGTGGCTGGATCTGGTTTTATCACATTCTGAATTGAACGTTGAAAATGAGCTTTTCAGAGCCAGCAGAGGTCAAAATAAGCAGTAATGCAAACTCAGTCATAGACATAGATTTTCACTTGCAACTTGCTTTAACATGTTTAACAGTGCATGAAATGTTATCTAAAACAAAAAGAATAATGCATTTTAGTGGCTGGATCTGGTTTTATCACTTTCTGAATTCAACGTTGAAAATGAGCTGTTCTCAGCCAGCAGAGGTCAAAATAAGCAGTAATGCAAACTCAGTCAGAGACATAGATTTTCACTTGCAACTTGCTTTAACATGTTTAACAGTGCATGAAAGGTTGTCTAAAACAAAAAGATAATGCTTTTTAGTGGCTGGAACTGGTTTTATCACATTCTAAATTGAACGTTGAAAATGAGCTTATCTCAGCCAGCAGAAGGGTCAAATCACAGTAATGCAAACTCAGTCAGAGACATAGATTTTCACTTGCAACTTGCTTTAACATGTTTAACAGTGCATAAAATGTTGTCTAAAACAAAAAGATAATGCTTTTTAGTGGCTGGAACTGGTTTTATCACATTCTGAATTGAACGTTGAAAATGAGCTTTTCAGAGCCAGCAGAGGTCAAAATAAGCAGTAATGCAAACTCAGTCAGAGACATAGATTTTCACTTGCAACTTGCTTTAACATGTTTAACAGTGCATGAAATGTTGTCTAAAACAAAAAGATAATGCTTTTTAGTGGCTGGAACTGGTTTTATCACATTCTGAATTGAACGTTGAAAATGAGCTTTTCAGAGCCAGCAGAGGTCAAAATAAGCAGTGATGCAAACTCAGTCATAGACATAGATTTTCACTTGCAACTTTCTTAAACATATTTAACAGTGCATGAAATGTTGTCTAAAACAAAAAGAAAATGCTTTTTAGTGGCTGGAACTGGTTTTATCACATTCTGAATTGAACGTTGAAAATGAGCTTTTCAGAGCCAGCAGAGGTCAAAATAAGCAGTAATGCAAACTCAGTCAGAGACATAGATTTTCACTTGCAACTTGCTTTAACATGTTTAACAGTGCATGAAATGTTGTCTAAAACAAAAAGATAATGCTTTTTAGTGGCTGGAACTGGTTTTATCACATTCTAAAATGAACGTTGAAAATGAGCTTTTCAGAGCCAGCAGAAGGGTCAAATCACAGTAATGCAAACTCAGTCAGAGACATAGATTTTCACTTGCAACTTGCTTTAACATGTTTAACAGTGCATGAAATGTTGTCTAAAACAAAAAGATAATGCTTTTTAGTGGCTGGAACTGGTTTTATCACATTCTGAATTGAACGTTGAAAATGAGCTTTTCAGAGCCAGCAAAGGTCAAAATAAGCAGTAATGCAAACTCAGTCAGAGACAAAGATTTTCACTTGCAACTTGCTTTAACATGTTTAACAGTGCATGAAATGTTGTCTAAAACAAAAAGAAAATGCTTTTTAGTGGCTGGATCTGGTTTTATCACATTCTGAATTGAACGTTGAAAATGAGCTTTTCAGAGCCAGCAGAGGTCAAAATAAGCAGTAATGCAAACTCAGTCATAGACATAGATTTTCACTTGCAACTTGCTTTAACATGTTTAACAGTGCATGAAATGTTATCTAAAACAAAAAGAATAATGCATTTTAGTGGCTGGATCTGGTTTTATCACTTTCTGAATTCAACGTTGAAAATGAGCTGTTCTCAGCCAGCAGAGGTCAAAATAAGCAGTAATGCAAACTCAGTCAGAGACATAGATTTTCACTTGCAACTTGCTTTAACATGTTTAACAGTGCATGAATTGTTGTCTAAAACAAAAAGAAAATGCTTTTTAGTGGCTGGAACTGGTTTTATCACATTCTGAATTGAACGTTGAAAATGAGCTTTTCAGAGCCAGCAGAGGTCAAAATAAGCAGTGATGCAAACTCAGTCATAGACATAGATTTTCACTTGCAACTTTCTTAAACATATTTAACAGTGCATGAAATGTTGTCTAAAACAAAAAGAAAATGCTTTTTAGTTGCTGGAACTGGTTTTATCACATTCTGAATTGAACGTTGAAAATGAGCTTTTCAGAGCCAGCAGAGGTCAAAATAAGCAGTAATGCAAACTCAGTCAGAGACATAGATTTTCACTTGCAACTTGCTTTAACATGTTTAACAGTGCATGAAATGTTGTCTAAAACAAAAAGATAATGCTTTTTAGTGGCTGGAACTGGTTTTATCACATTCTGAATTGAACGTTGAAAATGAGCTTTTCAGAGCCAGCAGAGGTCAAAATAAGCAGTAATGCAAACTCAGTCAGAGACAAAGATTTTCACTTGCAACTTGCTTTAACATGTTTAACAGTGCATGAAATGTTGTCTAAAACAAAAAGAAAATGCTTTTTAGTGGCTGGATCTGGTTTTATCACATTCTGAATTGAACGTTGAAAATGAGCTTTTCAGAGCCAGCAGAGGTCAAAATAAGCAGTAATGCAAACTCAGTCATAGACATAGATTTTCACTTGCAACTTGCTTTAACATGTTTAACAGTGCATGAAATGTTATCTAAAACAAAAAGAATAATGCATTTTAGTGGCTGGATCTGGTTTTATAACTTTCTGAATTCAACGTTGAAAATGAGCTGTTCTCAGCCAGCAGAGGTCAAAATAAGCAGTAATGCAAACTCAGTCAGAGACATAGATTTTCACTTGCAACTTGCTTTAACATGTTTAACAGTGCATGAATTGTTGTCTAAAACAAAAAGAAAATGCTTTTTAGTGGCTGGAACTGGTTTTATCACATTCTGAATTGAACGTTGAAAATGAGCTTTTCAGAGCCAGCAGAGGTCAAAATAAGCAGTGATGCAAACTCAGTCATAGACATAGATTTTCACTTGCAACTTTCTTAAACATATTTAACAGTGCATGAAATGTTGTCTAAAACAAAAAGAAAATGCTTTTTAGTGGCTGGAACTGGTTTTATCACATTCTGAATTGAACATTGAAAATGAGCTTTTCAGAGCCAGCAGAGGTCAAAATAAGCAGTAATGCAAACTCAGTCAGAGACATAGATTTTCACTTGCAACTTGCTTTAACATGTTTAACAGTGCATGAAATGTTGTCTAAAACAAAAAGATAATGCTTTTTAGTGGCTGGAACTGGTTTTATCACATTCTAAATTGAACGTTGAAAATGAGCTTATCTCAGCCAGCAGAAGGGTCAAATCACAGTAATGCAAACTCAGTCAGAGACATAGATTTTCACTTGCAACTTGCTTTAACATGTTTAACAGTGCATGAAATGTTGTCTAAAACAAAAAGATAATGCTTTTTACTGGCTGGAACTGGTTTTATCACATTCTGAATTGAACGTTGAAAATGAGCTTTTAGGAGCCAGCAGAGGTCAAAATAAGCAGTAATGCAAACTCAGTCAGAGACAAAGATTTTCACTTGCAACTTGCTTTAACATGTTTAACAGTGCATGAAATGTTGTCTAAAACAAAAAGAAAATGCTTTTTAGTGGCTGGATCTGGTTTTATCACATTCTGAATTGAACGTTGAAAATGAGCTGTTCTCAGCCAGCAGAGGTCAAAATAAGCAGTAATGCAAACTCAGTCATAGACATAGATTTTCACTTGCAACTTGCTTTAACATATTTAACAGTGCATGAAATGTTGTCTAAAACAAAAAGAAAATGCTTTTTAGTGGCTGGAACTGGTTTTATCACATTCTGAATTGAACGTTGAAAATGAGCTTTTCAGAGCCAGCAGAGGTCAAAATAAGCAGTAATGCAAACTCAGTCAGAGACATAGATTTTCACTTGCAACTTGCTTTAACATGTTTAACAGTGCATGAAATGTTGTCTAAAACAAAAAGATAATGCTTTTTAGTGGCTGGAACTGGTTTTATCACATTCTAAAATGAACGTTGAAAATGAGCTTATCTCAGCCAGCAGAAGGGTCAAATCACAGTAATGCAAACTCAGTCAGAGACATAGATTTTCACTTGCAACTTGCTTTAACATGTTTAACAGTGCATGAAATGTTGTCTAAAACAAAAAGATAATGCTTTTTAGTGGCTGGAACTGGTTTTATCACATTCTGAATTGAACGTTGAAAATGAGCTTTTCAGAGCCAGCAAAGGTCAAAATAAGCAGTAATGCAAACTCAGTCAGAGACAAAGATTTTCACTTGCAACTTGCTTTAACATGTTTAACAGTGCATGAAATGTTGTCTAAAACAAAAAGATAATGCTTTTTACTGGCTGGAACTGGTTTTATCACATTCTGAATTGAACGTTGAAAATGAGCTTTTAGGAGCCAGCAGAGGTCAAAATAAGCAGTAATGCAAACTCAGTCAGAGACAAAGATTTTCACTTGCAACTTGCTTTAACATGTTTAACAGTGCATGAAATGTTGTCTAAAACAAAAAGAAAATGCTTTTTAGTGGCTGGATCTGGTTTTATCACATTCTGAATTGAACGTTGAAAATGAGCTGTTCTCAGCCAGCAGAGGTCAAAATAAGCAGTAATGCAAACTCAGTCATAGACATAGATTTTCACTTGCAACTTGCTTTAACATATTTAACAGTGCATGAAATGTTGTCTAAAACAAAAAGAAAATGCTTTTTAGTGGCTGGAACTGGTTTTATCACATTCTGAATTGAACGTTGAAAATGAGCTTTTCAGAGCCAGCAGAGGTCAAAATAAGCAGTAATGCAAACTCAGTCAGAGACATAGATTTTCACTTGCAACTTGCTTTAACATGTTTAACAGTGCATGAAATGTTGTCTAAAACAAAAAGATAATGCTTTTTAGTGGCTGGAACTGGTTTTATCACATTCTAAAATGAACGTTGAAAATGAGCTTATCTCAGCCAGCAGAAGGGTCAAATCACAGTAATGCAAACTCAGTCAGAGACATAGATTTTCACTTGCAACTTGCTTTAACATGTTTAACAGTGCATGAAATGTTGTCTAAAACAAAAAGATAATGCTTTTTAGTGGCTGGAACTGGTTTTATCACATTCTGAATTGAACGTTGAAAATGAGCTTTTCAGAGCCAGCAAAGGTCAAAATAAGCAGTAATGCAAACTCAGTCAGAGACAAAGATTTTCACTTGCAACTTGCTTTAACATGTTTAACAGTGCATGAAATGTTGTCTAAAACAAAAAGAAAATGCTTTTTAGTGGCTGGATCTGGTTTTATCACATTCTGAATTGAACGTTGAAAATGAGCTTTTCAGAGCCAGCAGAGGTCAAAATAAGCAGTAATGCAAACTCAGTCAGAGACAAAGATTTTCACTTGCAACTTGCTTTAACATGTTTAACAGTGCATGAAATGTTGTCTAAAACAAAAAGAAAATGCTTTTTAGTGGCTGGATCTGGTTTTATCACATTCTGAATTGAACGTTGAAAATGAGCTTTTCAGAGCCAGCAGAGGTCAAAATAAGCAGTAATGCAAACTCAGTCATAGACATAGATTTTCACTTGCAACTTGCTTTAACATGTTTAACAGTGCATGAAATGTTATCTAAAACAAAAAGAATAATGCATTTTAGTGGCTGGATCTGGTTTTATCACTTTCTGAATTCAACGTTGAAAATGAGCTGTTCTCAGCCAGCAGAGGTCAAAATAAGCAGTAATGCAAACTCAGTCAGAGACATAGATTTTCACTTGCAACTTGCTTTAACATGTTTAACAGTGCATGAATTGTTGTCTAAAACAAAAAGAAAATGCTTTTTAGTGGCTGGAACTGGTTTTATCACATTCTGAATTGAACGTTGAAAATGAGCTTTTCAGAGCCAGCAGAGGTCAAAATAAGCAGTGATGCAAACTCAGTCATAGACATAGATTTTCACTTGCAACTTTCTTAAACATATTTAACAGTGCATGAAATGTTGTCTAAAACAAAAAGAAAATGCTTTTTAGTGGTTGGAACTGGTTTTATCACATTCTGAATTGAACGTTGAAAATGAGCTTTTCAGAGCCAGCAGAGGTCAAAATAAGCAGTAATGCAAACTCAGTCAGAGACATAGATTTTCACTTGCAACTTGCTTTAACATGTTTAACAGTGCATGAAATGTTGTCTAAAACAAAAAGATAATGCTTTTTAGTGGCTGGAACTGGTTTTATCACATTCTAAATTGAACGTTGAAAATGAGCTTATCTCAGCCAGCAGAAGGTTCAAATCACAGTAATGCAAACTCAGTCAGAGACATAGATTTTCACTTGCAACTTGCTTTAACATGTTTAACAGTGCATGAAATGTTGTCTCAAACAAAAAGAATGATGCATTTTAGTAGCTGGATCTGGTTTTATCACATTCTGTGATGGACGTTGATAATGAGCTTTTCAGAGCCAGCAGAGATCAAAATAAGCAGTAATGCAAACTCAGTCATAGACATAGATTTTCACTTGCAACTTTCTTAAACATATTTAACAGTGCATGAAATGTTGTCTAAAACAAAAAGAAAATGCTTTTTAGTGGCTGGAACTGGTTTTATCACATTCTGAATTGAACGTTGAAAATGAGCTTTTCAGAGCCAGCAGAGGTCAAAATAAGCAGTAATGCAAACTCAGTCATAGACATAGATTTTCACTTGCAACTTGCTTTAACATGTTTAACAGTGCATGAAATGTTGTCTAAAACAAAAAGAAAATGCTTTTTAGTGGCTGGATCTGGTTTTATCACATTCTGAATTGAACGTTGAAAATGAGCTTTTCAGAGCCAGCAGAGGTCAAAATAAGCAGTAATGCAAACTCAGTCAGAGACAAAGATTTTCACTTGCAACTTGCTTTAACATGTTTAACAGTGCATGAAATGTTGTCTAAAACAAAAAGAAAATGCTTTTTAGTGGCTGGATCTGGTTTTATCACATTCTGAATTGAACGTTGAAAATGAGCTTTTCAGAGCCAGCAGAGGTCAAAATAAGCAGTAATGCAAACTCAGTCATAGACATAGATTTTCACTTGCAACTTGCTTTAACATGTTTAACAGTGCATGAAATGTTATCTAAAACAAAAAGAATAATGCATTTTAGTGGCTGGATCTGGTTTTATCACTTTCTGAATTCAACGTTGAAAATGAGCTGTTCTCAGCCAGCAGAGGTCAAAATAAGCAGTAATGCAAACTCAGTCATAGACATAGATTTTCACTTGCAACTTGCTTTAACATATTTAACAGTGCATGAAATGTTGTCTAAAACAAAAAGAAAATGCTTTTTAGTGGCTGGAACTGGTTTTATCACATTCTGAATTGAACGTTGAAAATGAGCTTTTCAGAGCCAGCAGAGGTCAAAATAAGCAGTAATGCAAACTCAGTCAGAGACATAGATTTTCACTTGCAACTTGCTTTAACATGTTTAACAGTGCATGAAATGTTGTCTAAAACAAAAAGATAATGCTTTTTAGTGGCTGGAACTGGTTTTATCACATTCTGAATTGAACGTTGAAAATGAGCTTTTCAGAGCCAGCAGAGGTCAAAATAAGCAGTAATGCAAACTCAGTCATAGACATAGATTTTCACTTGCAACTTGCTTTAACATGTTTAACAGTGCATGAAATGTTGTCTAAAACAAAAAGAAAATGCTTTTTAGTGGCTGGAACTGGTTTTATCATATTCTGAATTGAACGTTGAAAATGAGCTTTTCAGAGCCAGCAGAGGTCAAAATAAGCAGTAATGCAAACTCAGTCAGAGACAAAGATTTTCACTTGCAACTTGCTTTAACATGTTTAACAGTGCATGAAATGTTGTCTAAAACAAAAAGAAAATGCTTTTTAGTGGCTGGATCTGGTTTTATCACATTCTGAATTGAACGTTGAAAATGAGCTTTTCAGAGCCAGCAGAGGTCAAAATAAGCAGTAATGCAAACTCAGTCATAGACATAGATTTTCACTTGCAACTTGCTTTAACATGTTTAACAGTGCATGAAATGTTATCTAAAACAAAAAGAATAATGCATTTTAGTGGCTGGATCTGGTTTTATCACTTTCTGAATTCAACGTTGAAAATGAGCTGTTCTCAGCCAGCAGAGGTCAAAATAAGCAGTAATGCAAACTCAGTCAGAGACATAGATTTTCACTTGCAACTTGCTTTAACATGTTTAACAGTGCATGAATTGTTGTCTAAAACAAAAAGAAAATGCTTTTTAGTGGCTGGAACTGGTTTTATCACATTCTGAATTGAACGTTGAAAATGAGCTTTTCAGAGCCAGCAGAGGTCAAAATAAGCAGTGATGCAAACTCAGTCATAGACATAGATTTTCACTTGCAACTTTCTTAAACATATTTAACAGTGCATGAAATGTTGTCTAAAACAAAAAGAAAATGCTTTTTAGTGGTTGGAACTGGTTTTATCACATTCTGAATTGAACGTTGAAAATGAGCTTTTCAGAGCCAGCAGAGGTCAAAATAAGCAGTAATGCAAACTCAGTCAGAGACATAGATTTTCACTTGCAACTTGCTTTAACATGTTTAACAGTGCATGAAATGTTGTCTAAAACAAAAAGAAAATGCTTTTTAGTGGCTGGAACTGGTTTTATCACATTCTAAATTGAACGTTGAAAATGAGCTTATCTCAGCCAGCAGAAGGTTCAAATCACAGTAATGCAAACTCAGTCAGAGACATAGATTTTCACTTGCAACTTGCTTTAACATGTTTAACAGTGCATGAAATGTTGTCTAAAACAAAAAGAATGATGCATTTTAGTAGCTGGATCTGGTTTTATCACATTCTGTGATGGACGTTGAAAATGAGCTTTTCAGAGCCAGCAGAGATCAAAATAAGCAGTAATGCAAACTCAGTCATAGACATAGATTTTCACTTGCAACTTTCTTAAACATATTTAACAGTGCATGAAATGTTGTCTAAAACAAAAAGAAAATGCTTTTTAGTGGCTGGAACTGGTTTTATCACATTCTGAATTGAACGTTGAAAATGAGCTTTTCAGAGCCAGCAGAGGTCAAAATAAGCAGTAATGCAAACTCAGTCAGAGACATAGATTTTCACTTGCAACTTGCTTTAACATGTTTAACAGTGCATGAAATGTTGTCTAAAACAAAAAGAAAATGCTTTTTAGTGGCTGGATCTGGTTTTATCACATTCTGAATTGAACGTTGAAAATGAGCTTTTCAGAGCCAGCAGAGGTCAAAATAAGCAGTAATGCAAACTCAGTCATAGACATAGATTTTCACTTGCAACTTGCTTTAACATGTTTAACAGTGCATGAAATGTTATCTAAAACAAAAAGAATAATGCATTTTAGTGGCTGGATCTGGTTTTATCACTTTCTGAATTCAACGTTGAAAATGAGCTGTTCTCAGCCAGCAGAGGTCAAAATAAGCAGTAATGCAAACTCAGTCATAGACATAGATTTTCACTTGCAACTTGCTTTAACATATTTAACAGTTAATGAAATGTTGTCTAAAACAAAAAGAAAATGCTTTTTAGTGGCTGGAACTGGTTTTATCACATTCTGAATTGAACGTTGAAAATGAGCTTTTCAGAGCCAGCAGAGGTCAAAATGAGCTGTAATGCAAACTCAGTCAGAGACATAGATTTTCACTTGCAACTTGCTTTAACATGTTTAACAGTGCATGAAATGTTGTCTAAAACAAAAAGAAAATGCTTTTTAGTGGCTGGAACTGGTTTTATCACATTCTGAATTGAACGTTGAAAATGAGCTTTTCAGAGCCAGCAGAGGTCAAAATAAGCAGTAATGCAAACTCAGTCAGAGACAAAGATTTTCACTTGCAACTTGCTTTAACATGTTTAACAGTGCATGAAATGTTGTCTAAAACAAAAAGAAAATGCTTTTTAGTGGCTGGATCTGGTTTTATCACATTCTGAATTGAACGTTGAAAATGAGCTTTTCAGAGCCAGCAGAGGTCAAAATAAGCAGTAATGCAAACTCAGTCATAGACATAGATTTTCACTTGCAACTTGCTTTAACATGTTTAACAGTGCATGAAATGTTATCTAAAACAAAAAGAATAATGCATTTTAGTGGCTGGATCTGGTTTTATCACTTTCTGAATTCAACGTTGAAAATGAGCTGTTCTCAGCCAGCAGAGGTCAAAATAAGCAGTAATGCAAACTCAGTCAGAGACATAGATTTTCACTTGCAACTTGCTTTAACATGTTTAACAGTGCATGAATTGTTGTCTAAAACAAAAAGAAAATGCTTTTTAGTGGCTGGAACTGGTTTTATCACATTCTGAATTGAACGTTGAAAATGAGCTTTTCAGAGCCAGCAGAGGTCAAAATAAGCAGTGATGCAAACTCAGTCATAGACATAGATTTTCACTTGCAACTTTCTTAAACATATTTAACAGTGCATGAAATGTTGTCTAAAACAAAAAGAAAATGCTTTTTAGTGGCTGGAACTGGTTTTATCACATTCTGAATTGAACGTTGAAAATGAGCTTTTCAGAGCCAGCAGAGGTCAAAATAAGCAGTAATGCAAACTCAGTCAGAGACAAAGATTTTCACTTGCAACTTGCTTTAACATGTTTAACAGTGCATGAAATGTTGTCTAAAACAAAAAGAAAATGCTTTTTAGTGGCTGGATCTGGTTTTATCACATTCTGAATTGAACGTTGAAAATGAGCTTTTCAGAGCCAGCAGAGGTCAAAATAAGCAGTAATGCAAACTCAGTCATAGACATAGGTTTTCACTTGCAACTTGCTTTAACATGTTTAACAGTGCATGAAATGTTATCTAAAACAAAAAGAATAATGCATTTTAGTGGCTGGATCTGGTTTTATCACTTTCTGAATTCAACGTTGAAAATGAGCTGTTCTCAGCCAGCAGAGGTCAAAATAAGCAGTAATGCAAACTCAGTCAGAGACATAGATTTTCACTTGCAACTTGCTTTAACATGTTTAACAGTGCATGAATTGTTGTCTAAAACAAAAAGAAAATGCTTTTTAGTGGCTGGAACTGGTTTTATCACATTCTGAATTGAACGTTGAAAATGAGCTTTTCAGAGCCAGCAGAGGTCAAAATAAGCAGTGATGCAAACTCAGTCATAGACATAGATTTTCACTTGCAACTTTCTTAAACATATTTAACAGTGCATGAAATGTTGTCTAAAACAAAAAGAAAATGCTTTTTAGTGGCTGGAACTGGTTTTATCACATTCTGAATTGAACATTGAAAATGAGCTTTTCAGAGCCAGCAGAGGTCAAAATAAGCAGTAATGCAAACTCAGTCAGAGACATAGATTTTCACTTGCAACTTGCTTTAACATGTTTAACAGTGCATGAAATGTTGTCTAAAACAAAAAGATAATGCTTTTTAGTGGCTGGAACTGGTTTTATCACATTCTAAATTGAACGTTGAAAATGAGCTTATCTCAGCCAGCAGAAGGGTCAAATCACAGTAATGCAAACTCAGTCAGAGACATAGATTTTCACTTGCAACTTGCTTTAACATGTTTAACAGTGCATGAAATGTTGTCTAAAACAAAAAGATAATGCTTTTTACTGGCTGGAACTGGTTTTATCACATTCTGAATTGAACGTTGAAAATGAGCTTTTAGGAGCCAGCAGAGGTCAAAATAAGCAGTAATGCAAACTCAGTCAGAGACAAAGATTTTCACTTGCAACTTGCTTTAACATGTTTAACAGTGCATGAAATGTTGTCTAAAACAAAAAGAAAATGCTTTTTAGTGGCTGGATCTGGTTTTATCACATTCTGAATTGAACGTTGAAAATGAGCTGTTCTCAGCCAGCAGAGGTCAAAATAAGCAGTAATGCAAACTCAGTCATAGACATAGATTTTCACTTGCAACTTGCTTTAACATATTTAACAGTGCATGAAATGTTGTCTAAAACAAAAAGAAAATGCTTTTTAGTGGCTGGAACTGGTTTTATCACATTCTGAATTGAACGTTGAAAATGAGCTTTTCAGAGCCAGCAGAGGTCAAAATAAGCAGTAATGCAAACTCAGTCAGAGACATAGATTTTCACTTGCAACTTGCTTTAACATGTTTAACAGTGCATGAAATGTTGTCTAAAACAAAAAGATAATGCTTTTTAGTGGCTGGAACTTGTTTTATCACATTCTGAATTGAACGTTGAAAATGAGCTTTTCAGAGCCAGCAGAGGTCAAAATAAGCAGTAATGCAAACTCAGTCATAGACATAGATTTTCACTTGCAACTTGCTTTAACATGTTTAACAGTGCATGAAATGTTGTCTAAAACAAAAAGAAAATGCTTTTTAGTGGCTGGAACTGGTTTTATCATATTCTGAATTGAACGTTGAAAATGAGCTTTTCAGAGCCAGCAGAGGTCAAAATAAGCAGTAATGCAAACTCAGTCAGAGACAAAGATTTTCACTTGCAACTTGCTTTAACATGTTTAACAGTGCATGAAATGTTGTCTAAAACAAAAAGAAAATGCTTTTTAGTGGCTGGATCTGGTTTTATCACATTCTGAATTGAACGTTGAAAATGAGCTTTTCAGAGCCAGCAGAGGTCAAAATAAGCAGTAATGCAAACTCAGTCATAGACATAGGTTTTCACTTGCAACTTGCTTTAACATGTTTAACAGTGCATGAAATGTTATCTAAAACAAAAAGAATAATGCATTTTAGTGGCTGGATCTGGTTTTATCACTTTCTGAATTCAACGTTGAAAATGAGCTGTTCTCAGCCAGCAGAGGTCAAAATAAGCAGTAATGCAAACTCAGTCAGAGACATAGATTTTCACTTGCAACTTGCTTTAACATGTTTAACAGTGCATGAAATGTTGTCTAAAACAAAAAGATAATGCTTTTTAGTTACTGGAACTGGTTTTATCACATTCTGAATTGAACGTTGAAAATGAGCTTTTCAGAGCCAGCAGAGGTCAAAATAAGCAGTAATGCAAACTCAGTCAGAGACATAGATTTTCACTTGCAACTTGCTTTAACATGTTTAACAGTGCATGAAATGTTGTCTAAAACAAAAAGAATGATGCATTTTAGTAGCTGGATCTGGTTTTATCACATTCTGTGATGGACTTTGAAAATGAGCTTTTCAGAGCCAGCAGAGATCAAAATAAGCAGTAATGCAAACTCAGTCATAGACATAGATTTTCACTTGCAACTTTCTTAAACATATTTAACAGTGCATGAAATGTTGTCTAAAACAAAAAGAAAATGCTTTTTAGTGGCTGGAACTGGTTTTATCACATTCTGAATTGAACGTTGAAAATGAGCTTTTCAGAGCCAGCAGAGGTCAAAATAAGCAGTAATGCAAACTCAGTCAGAGACATAGATTTTCACTTGCAACTTGCTTTAACAAGTTTAACAGTGCATGAAATGTTGTCTAAAACAAAAAGATAATGCTTTTTAGATGCTGGAACTGGTTTTATCACATTCTGAATTGAACGTTGAAAATGAGCTTTTCAGAGCCAGCAGAGGTCAAAATAAGCAGTGATGCAAACTCAGTCATAGACATAGATTTTCACTTGCAACTTTCTTAAACATATTTAACAGTGCATGAAATGTTGTCTAAAACAAAAAGAAAATGCTTTTTAGTGGCTGGAACTGGTTTTATCACATTCTGAATTGAACGTTGAAAATGAGCTTTTCAGAGCCAGCAGAGGTCAAAATAAGCAGTAATACAAACTCAGTCAGAGACATAGATTTTCACTTGCAACTTGCTTTAACATGTTTAACAGTGCATGAAATGTTGTCTAAAACAAAAAGATAATGCTTTTTAGTGGCTGGAACTGGTTTTATCACATTCTGAATTGAACGTTGAAAATGAGCTTTTAGGAGCCAGCAGAGGTCAAAATAAGCAGTAATGCAAACTCAGTCAGAGACAAAGATTTTCACTTGCAACTTGCTTTAACATGTTTAACAGTGCATGAAATGTTGTCTAAAACAAAAAGAAAATGCTTTTTAGTGGCTGGATCTGGTTTTATCACATTCTGAATTGAACGTTGAAAATGAGCTTTTCAGAGCCAGCAGAGGTCAAAATAAGCAGTAATGCAAACTCAGTCATAGACATAGATTTTCACTTGCATCTTGCTTTAACATGTTTAACAGTGCATGAAATGTTATCTAAAACAAAAAGAATAATGCATTTTAGTGGCTGGATCTGGTTTTATCACTTTCTGAATTCAACGTTGAAAATGAGCTGTTCTCAGCCAGCAGAGGTCAAAATAAGCAGTAATGCAAACTCAGTCAGAGACATAGATTTTCACTTGCAACTTGCTTTAACATGTTTAACAGTGCATGAAATGTTGTCTAAAACAAAAAGATAATGCTTTTTAGTGGCTGGAACTGGTTTTATCACATTCTAAATTGAACGTTGAAAATGAGCTTATCTCAGCCAGCAGAAGGGTCAAATCACAGTAATGCAAACTCAGTCAGAGACATAGATTTTCACTTGCAACTTGCTTTAACATGTTTAACAGTGCATGAAATGTTGTCTAAAACAAAAAGAATGATGCATTTTAGTAGCTGGATCTGGTTTTATCACATTCTGTGATGGACGTTGAAAATGAGCTTTTCAGAGCCAGCAGAGGTCAAAATAAGCAGTAATGCAAACTCAGTCATAGACATAGATTTTCACTTGCAACTTTCTTAAACATATTTAACAGTGCATGAAATGTTGTCTAAAACAAAAAGAAAATGCTTTTTAGTGGCTGGAACTGGTTTTATCACATTCTGAATTGAACGTTGAAAATGAGCTTTTCAGAGCCAGCAGAGGTCAAAATAAGCAGTAATGCAAACTCAGTCAGAGACATAGATTTTCACTTGCAACTTGCTTTAACATGTTTAACAGTGCATGAAATGTTGTCTAAAACAAAAAGATAATGCTTTTTAGTGGCTGGAACTGGTTTTATCACATTCTGAATTGAACGTTGAAAATGAGCTTTTCAGAGCCAGCAGAGGTCAAAATAAGCAGTGATGCAAACTCAGTCATAGACATAGATTTTCACTTGCAACTTTCTTAAACATATTTTACAGTGCATGAAATGTTGTCTAAAACAAAAAGAAAATGCTTTTTAGTGGCTGGAACTGGTTTTATCACATTCTGAATTGAACGTTGAAAATGAGCTTTTCAGAGCCAGCAGAGGTCAAAATAAGCAGTAATGCAAACTCAGTCAGAGACATAGATTTTCACTTGCAACTTGCTTTAACATGTTTAACAGTGCATGAAATGTTGTCTAAAACAAAAAGATAATGCTTTTTAGTGGCTGGAACTGGTTTTATCACATTCTGAATTGAACGTTGAAAATGAGCTTTTAGGAGCCAGCAGAGGTCAAAATAAGCAGTAATGCAAACTCAGTCAGAGACAAAGATTTTCACTTGCAACTTGCTTTAACATGTTTAACAGTGCATGAAATGTTGTCTAAAACAAAAAGAAAATGCTTTTTAGTGGCTGGAACTGGTTTTATCACATTCTGAATTGAACGTTGAAAATGAGCTTTTCAGAGCCAGCAGAGGTCAAAATAAGCAGTGATGCAAACTCAGTCATAGACATAGATTTTCACTTGCAACTTTCTTAAACATATTTAACAGTGCATGAAATGTTGTCTAAAACAAAAAGAAAATGCTTTTTAGTGGCTGGAACTGGTTTTATCACATTCTGAATTGAACATTGAAAATGAGCTTTTCAGAGCCAGCAGAGGTCAAAATAAGCAGTAATGCAAACTCAGTCAGAGACATAGATTTTCACTTGCAACTTGCTTTAACATGTTTAACAGTGCATGAAATGTTGTCTAAAACAAAAAGATAATGCTTTTTAGTGGCTGGAACTGGTTTTATCACATTCTAAATTGAACGTTGAAAATGAGCTTATCTCAGCCAGCAGAAGGGTCAAATCACAGTAATGCAAACTCAGTCAGAGACATAGATTTTCACTTGCAACTTGCTTTAACATGTTTAACAGTGCATGAAATGTTGTCTAAAACAAAAAGATAATGCTTTTTACTGGCTGGAACTGGTTTTATCACATTCTGAATTGAACGTTGAAAATGAGCTTTTAGGAGCCAGCAGAGGTCAAAATAAGCAGTAATGCAAACTCAGTCAGAGACAAAGATTTTCACTTGCAACTTGCTTTAACATGTTTAACAGTGCATGAAATGTTGTCTAAAACAAAAAGAAAATGCTTTTTAGTGGCTGGATCTGGTTTTATCACATTCTGAATTGAACGTTGAAAATGAGCTGTTCTCAGCCAGCAGAGGTCAAAATAAGCAGTAATGCAAACTCAGTCATAGACATAGATTTTCACTTGCAACTTGCTTTAACATATTTAACAGTGCATGAAATGTTGTCTAAAACAAAAAGAAAATGCTTTTTAGTGGCTGGAACTGGTTTTATCACATTCTGAATTGAACGTTGAAAATGAGCTTTTCAGAGCCAGCAGAGGTCAAAATAAGCAGTAATGCAAACTCAGTCAGAGACATAGATTTTCACTTGCAACTTGCTTTAACATGTTTAACAGTGCATGAAATGTTGTCTAGAACAAAAAGATAATGCTTTTTAGTGGCTGGAACTGGTTTTATCACATTCTAAAATGAACGTTGAAAATGAGCTTATCTCAGCCAGCAGAAGGGTCAAATCACAGTAATGCAAACTCAGTCAGAGACATAGATTTTCACTTGCAACTTGCTTTAACATGTTTAACAGTGCATGAAATGTTGTCTAAAACAAAAAGATAATGCTTTTTAGTGGCTGGAACTGGTTTTATCACATTCTGAATTGAACGTTGAAAATGAGCTTTTCAGAGCCAGCAAAGGTCAAAATAAGCAGTAATGCAAACTCAGTCAGAGACAAAGATTTTCACTTGCAACTTGCTTTAACATGTTTAACAGTGCATGAAATGTTGTCTAAAACAAAAAGAAAATGCTTTTTAGTGGCTGGATCTGGTTTTATCACATTCTGAATTGAACGTTGAAAATGAGCTTTTCAGAGCCAGCAGAGGTCAAAATAAGCAGTAATGCAAACTCAGTCAGAGACAAAGATTTTCACTTGCAACTTGCTTTAACATGTTTAACAGTGCATGAAATGTTGTCTAAAACAAAAAGAAAATGCTTTTTAGTGGCTGGATCTGGTTTTATCACATTCTGAATTGAACGTTGAAAATGAGCTTTTCAGAGCCAGCAGAGGTCAAAATAAGCAGTAATGCAAACTCAGTCATAGACATAGATTTTCACTTGCAACTTGCTTTAACATGTTTAACAGTGCATGAAATGTTATCTAAAACAAAAAGAATAATGCATTTTAGTGGCTGGATCTGGTTTTATCACTTTCTGAATTCAACGTTGAAAATGAGCTGTTCTCAGCCAGCAGAGGTCAAAATAAGCAGTAATGCAAACTCAGTCAGAGACATAGATTTTCACTTGCAACTTGCTTTAACATGTTTAACAGTGCATGAATTGTTGTCTAAAACAAAAAGAAAATGCTTTTTAGTGGCTGGAACTGGTTTTATCACATTCTGAATTGAACGTTGAAAATGAGCTTTTCAGAGCCAGCAGAGGTCAAAATAAGCAGTGATGCAAACTCAGTCATAGACATAGATTTTCACTTGCAACTTTCTTAAACATATTTAACAGTGCATGAAATGTTGTCTAAAACAAAAAGAAAATGCTTTTTAGTGGTTGGAACTGGTTTTATCACATTCTGAATTGAACGTTGAAAATGAGCTTTTCAGAGCCAGCAGAGGTCAAAATAAGCAGTAATGCAAACTCAGTCAGAGACATAGATTTTCACTTGCAACTTGCTTTAACATGTTTAACAGTGCATGAAATGTTGTCTAAAACAAAAAGATAATGCTTTTTAGTGGCTGGAACTGGTTTTATCACATTCTAAATTGAACGTTGAAAATGAGCTTATCTCAGCCAGCAGAAGGTTCAAATCACAGTAATGCAAACTCAGTCAGAGACATAGATTTTCACTTGCAACTTGCTTTAACATGTTTAACAGTGCATGAAATGTTGTCTCAAACAAAAAGAATGATGCATTTTAGTAGCTGGATCTGGTTTTATCACATTCTGTGATGGACGTTGATAATGAGCTTTTCAGAGCCAGCAGAGATCAAAATAAGCAGTAATGCAAACTCAGTCATAGACATAGATTTTCACTTGCAACTTTCTTAAACATATTTAACAGTGCATGAAATGTTGTCTAAAACAAAAAGAAAATGCTTTTTAGTGGCTGGAACTGGTTTTATCACATTCTGAATTGAACGTTGAAAATGAGCTTTTCAGAGCCAGCAGAGGTCAAAATAAGCAGTAATGCAAACTCAGTCATAGACATAGATTTTCACTTGCAACTTGCTTTAACATGTTTAACAGTGCATGAAATGTTGTCTAAAACAAAAAGAAAATGCTTTTTAGTGGCTGGATCTGGTTTTATCACATTCTGAATTGAACGTTGAAAATGAGCTTTTCAGAGCCAGCAGAGGTCAAAATAAGCAGTAATGCAAACTCAGTCAGAGACAAAGATTTTCACTTGCAACTTGCTTTAACATGTTTAACAGTGCATGAAATGTTGTCTAAAACAAAAAGAAAATGCTTTTTAGTGGCTGGATCTGGTTTTATCACATTCTGAATTGAACGTTGAAAATGAGCTTTTCAGAGCCAGCAGAGGTCAAAATAAGCAGTAATGCAAACTCAGTCATAGACATAGATTTTCACTTGCAACTTGCTTTAACATGTTTAACAGTGCATGAAATGTTATCTAAAACAAAAAGAATAATGCATTTTAGTGGCTGGATCTGGTTTTATCACTTTCTGAATTCAACGTTGAAAATGAGCTGTTCTCAGCCAGCAGAGGTCAAAATAAGCAGTAATGCAAACTCAGTCATAGACATAGATTTTCACTTGCAACTTGCTTTAACATATTTAACAGTGCATGAAATGTTGTCTAAAACAAAAAGAAAATGCTTTTTAGTGGCTGGAACTGGTTTTATCACATTCTGAATTGAACGTTGAAAATGAGCTTTTCAGAGCCAGCAGAGGTCAAAATAAGCAGTAATGCAAACTCAGTCAGAGACATAGATTTTCACTTGCAACTTGCTTTAACATGTTTAACAGTGCATGAAATGTTGTCTAAAACAAAAAGATAATGCTTTTTAGTGGCTGGAACTGGTTTTATCACATTCTGAATTGAACGTTGAAAATGAGCTTTTCAGAGCCAGCAGAGGTCAAAATAAGCAGTAATGCAAACTCAGTCATAGACATAGATTTTCACTTGCAACTTGCTTTAACATGTTTAACAGTGCATGAAATGTTGTCTAAAACAAAAAGAAAATGCTTTTTAGTGGCTGGAACTGGTTTTATCATATTCTGAATTGAACGTTGAAAATGAGCTTTTCAGAGCCAGCAGAGGTCAAAATAAGCAGTAATGCAAACTCAGTCAGAGACAAAGATTTTCACTTGCAACTTGCTTTAACATGT